>NW_027492745.1:0-417947 GCF_021521415.1 Bidens hawaiensis | reverse complement strand
ATCAATAGCAACAATAATTGTAATTTAGTCTTTAAATAAAATTAATTTAAGTTATTTTGAACAGAGAAATCCCAAGAACTGACAAGTTAAAAGATGGAAGCCAGGCATAACATACTTGATTCAGTTGGGCCTCCCTTCCCATTTTAGTCATTCATTCCTTCATTCCCGTACGTGATTCAGTGGCCCAAACCGACTGAAAATGCTGTAAATTTAGTGTCTTTATCAAGTAATGTACATACCAGTGAGATATTTAAAAGGAGTATTTCCAAGTGCAAAATCACTACTTATATGTTTAACCTGATAACAGCATGAAGATTGTGAGAACACTATGGCTAGCCTACTTCCAATCTGCTCTGCAAACATTCTTATCAAACAAATAAACTATTGATATCAGACCGTGTCTACTAGAATATATAAAATTTATCAAATGAGATTATGCATACAAAATAATGTATAGGTAACACCAGAATAGGCAGTAGGATTACTAGCAGTTTATCAGTAAATCCATGAGAAGCTAATTTGATTTACTCTTTAAAATGACCAACAGGTAAAATTGGACATAAAAATTGAAAAAACTCACATAGGCATTTTATTGAACAGGCGGTGTGCAGCTCCTTATCGGTCTCGTCTCATACGTGTTAACCGAGACCTGCAGCAACAGACCCCAATTTCAAATCAAAAGTGGAGATTTCTTGAAAACCTATGAGACAAAACATGAAACGTAGTTTGACTAAATAAAGTAAAAATTGGACCTAGAGTCACATAGATTGCATCATTTCATGACATATTGGTAAAGATTTTAACATCAAGAAGCCATACAAGTTAACCGGCAACAACAAAACTACTCACTCAACATTTATTTATTTTTAATTATCTACTAAAACTATATAAATTTTTTAATCAAGAACATAATTTCATTAAATAAAAAATAGTACAATACATAAAATAACACAATACTAAAGTAAACAAAATAAGAAAATAGAATAAAAAAAAACAATGTGAAAAGTAACGTCGTGTGTTCGGTTGGCTCAAAAAGTGATGGCTCTGAAAACGATGGTTAACAAACGGTTGGGTCGGAATGGGCTCCTATCGATTCATAGCTACCTTTGGTCTATGTTTCTTTGCGTTTGAACCCGATGATTTTTTTTCCGGGTGCAAAATCACTACTTATATATTTAATTGGATCTTAAGGTGAAGATTGTGAAGGCATTATGGTTAGCGTACTTCTACTCTACAAACTTTAATTCTTATCATACAGCATAGGACTTATTTGATTCCTTGTTTGGAGTTGATATGAACTAGGGGTGCAAACGAGCTGAGCTGCTCGCGAGCTACTCGAGATCGGCTCGTTAAAAAGCTCGATCGAGTAGAGCTTATCGAGCCCAAGCTCGAGCCTAAAAGTAAGCTCATTTAATAATCGAGCCTGAGCTTCACTTATCGAGCTCGAGCCGGCTCCCAAGCCTAAACGAGCCTGCCATTTATATTATTTTTTAAAATATATATTTAATAATTATTAATTAATATATATAATGTTATGAAAAAATAAATAAAAATAACCAAATAATACATATATTTTTACACATAAAATTATAATAGAAAAAAATAAATAAAAATAATTATAACTATATAAAAATAATTGATAAATAGTAAACGAGCCGAGCTCGAGCTTGAGAATCTACTCACGAGCCAAGCTCGAGCTTTAAAAATAGAGCTCGAAACGAGCCGAGCTCGAGCTCGAGCTCGAGCTCTGTGTAAGTTAAACGAGCTGAGCCCGAGCTCGGGCTCGGCTCGTTTGCACCCCTAATAAGAACCTGTAACAAAACTGAACTACACAAGATCACCCTGCTAATAAGTTTATGGTTATCCAATAAACTATTGATAACTGACCATGTCTACTCGGTTATATAAAAGTTATCCAATGAAAGTATGCAAACAAATGAGTAATGACTATATAGTTAGCACCAGAATAGGCAGTAGGATTATGAAGATACTACAACTAGATTTTGGATCTCAAAGAAACTACAAGCTGTTCAAACAGATGGTGTGAAGCTCCTTATATTTAACTCAAGTCTAAATATTCATGTTTGCATTTTGATTTATAAATTTCCAGTCACCAGAATAGTTACATAATAGTTCGGGTAACAAACTAAAGGTTGAGACTATTACTTCACTAATTCAGTATCAACGAGAGTGACAAAAGAGTTACGATGTGGTTTGCGTGAGTTGCAAATGAGGATTGAGGGGTATAAATCAACCGATTAAAATGTGGGTCAAAAATAAGTATAGTCAGCAGACTAGACATAGAACTATAGAGGTGTGAAATGAGGCTCAGATATTAAACCAATCACAGAAGAATATAAATCCACCGTTGCTGAAAACTTAGTGGTTAAAATGCGAAGAAAACAAAAAAGATTTCACATAACCATGCAGATTGCCTGCCATGATGCGGATTGTAGGGGTATGGTACTAAACCCGGTTTTACGACCCTAAATTTATTATGTTTGGCTTATTTTATTATATG
The DNA here is from genome assembly GCF_021521415.1 of Bidens hawaiensis. NCBI lineage: Eukaryota > Viridiplantae > Streptophyta > Magnoliopsida > Asterales > Asteraceae > Bidens > Bidens hawaiensis. The sequence goes on along the minus strand of NW_027492745.1, from coordinate 415,426 downwards.
GACTAATACAATGTTATTGGGTTGAGGGGGTTTTGTGGAGGTAACCCTAACTGGGCTAGGCCCATTAGGGTACCATGATGGTGGCCATGAGACTCTCTATATAAGGAGGTCTCCACCTCCTTATTAAAGCGTCATGCTCAATAAGAGCCACCACCACTTTTTTGTGTCTGTAAACAAGAGATCCTCAGGATTTCTTAGCAGTCACCTCCACACCCCCGAAAAACCATTGCAGGTCTCAAGCAACCGTAGAAGAAGATCAAGACGTGGTTCGTTCATCTCAAAAATCCGTGGAAACATCGTCATGGATCAGGTCAGATTCATTTCATGCTTCGACATGGATAATCTCACATCCTCTCGAGTCCACTTGGCATTCATCATCGGAGCCTCTTAAAATGAAACAACCGTTCTTCTTCACAAAGAAAAAGTGAAGATTAGATTAATAATCTAGTGTGGTTCCGTGTATTTACAAAATGTATTATTATTAATGCATGATGCTGGTTTGTGAAAATCATTGGAGTCAAAGAACCATAATTGACTAAATAAAGTCAAATTAGGACTTCAATCTGAGCAGGGGTAATTCAAATGTGAAGCTGATGCATGATATGGAGCAGTCAAAATCAAAGTTGTTTACACTAATAATCCAAATTGTTACATATTTTAAAACTCAATAACGGACCGTGACTTCTGAAAAACAAAGCCCTAAACGAAACCTTGTTTGACTAAATAAAGTATATATATAAAAAGGAAATAAGGCCATTATTGAAGTTTGGAGGGCATATATGAAATCATACTTTGACCAAGTTCTAATAGCAGCTGCGGTGGTGACGTAAATTTTCATAGGAACACCACTGAAATTCTATAGTTATAAAATAAACTATTGATATATAAACATGTCTACTATACTACAATTTCACTTTGGATCTCAAAGCAACTACAAGCTGTTCATCCACAACTCAATGAGAAATTAATCTGATTTACCCTCCAACAAGTCAAATTTGAAACAAAAATTGAAAAAACTCACCCAGACATTGTATCAAACAGGTGAAGTGCAGCTCCTTATCGGTCACGTCTCGCTCATGTTAACCGAAACCTGCAGCAGCAGACTACAATTTCAAATCAAATGGGGAGATTTCTTGAAAACCCTTGAGACAAAACAAGAAACATTGTTTGACTAAATAAAGTCAAACGATTGCATCATTTCATGACATCTTGGGAAAGTTTTGTTAACATTAAGAAGCCCAGTTGTGACCTTCATGCGTGATTTTAAACTCGGTAGGTTAGCGTGATTATACGTAAATTGTTCAAAATTACGGCTGCATTGTGAAATGGGGCTCAGATTTGAAAACAATCAAAGAAAGCGGATAAATCTGCCATGGCTGCAAACATACGGTTCACATAAAATTCAACACTTTGCCACAATAAAATTCATCACAGCCTCTTAAAACGCAACAAAAAATGTACAATTATTCCATAATATTGGTAATAAATTAGTGTAATTTTGTGTATTTGGAAAATGTATTTCAATCCATAATGTTGATTTGTGAAAATGATAGGCGTCAAAGAGCCACACTTAACTAAATAAAGTGAAAATAGAACTTCAATTTGAACAGACGTGAACATTCATCTTGAGGCTCGGATTTGTAAACAAATTAGAGATACCGACATGGCTCGAGTCATTTAACCTGATAGCCATACCAATCATCATTAACATTCTTAGGAAACGGGATTCATGTTAAAAAAAGAAAAATTGTTTGACTAAATAAAGTCAAAACTCGACTTTGGTCTAGAGATATTGGTTGATTGTAGATGTGCACAACCAGATTTTGGGCTAGCACAGTTTGGTTTTGGTTAATTGAAGTCAAAACCAACTGGCAATTGTCGATTGGTCTAGAAGTATTAACGGGTGAGGGTTCAAGTACCAACATGAACAAGTATAACCCAGTAGACTAATAAAAGTGTACAAAGGAGGCTCATATATGTAAACAATCAAAGAAAGGGGACAAATCCACCATGACTTCAAACTTACCTGTTACAATGTGAAAAACAAAAAGTATTTCACATAACCATGCAGACTGCACTAGCAAAATGAGGATAATCTCCACACTTCCCAAATCCATTTGATATTCGTCATCACAGCCTCTTAAAATGCAACGATGTTCACATCCAGGGATAAAAAATTGAAGATTAGAGTAATATTTCAATGTACATTTGTGTATTTGAAAAATGTATGCATAATCCTTAATGTTGATTTCTTAAAATTGCAGGAGTTAAAGAACCGCAACCGACTAAACAAAGTCAAATTAGGACTTCAATTTGAAGAGGGGTACCACTAAGAAGGGCTGTTGATTAATAATGGTCAACATGATCTAATACATTCATTATGAGGCTGCAATGCAAAACGCTAAGGTGCATGCTGGGCAACTTTGATCAGTCACCTTCTAGACATTAAATTTGATCTTCATTGAATAAACTCAGATCATGATTCATGTACTCAAAGTCAACATTAAAGCTTCTTAGTTTCATTAAATGTTCATCTATAGTACAAATACACTTTCATGGAGTTATCCAAATGTGGAACTGATGCATGATATGGAACAATCAAAATAAAAAATTGTTAGTATTAGGAATAGATTAAATAAAGTTCATATAAATAAAAGGCTAGTTTAAGCTCGCGAGAGCTTGATAAGTTTATTAAAGCTTGATCTGGATCCATTTATTAAATATGCCATGTATGAGCTCTAGCTCGGGCTTGAGCACGTTTAAACTCAGCTTGGTTTGCATTATTAAAGAGCTGATCCAGAGTAGCTCATGAGCCTACTTGACCCGTTTATACCCCAATAGCAGTCAGAAATATAGTCGTATACGACGTACACATAAAAATATTATGAGTTCTCTAACTTTAATTGAATTTATTATAAAAGTAAATGATTAACATAGACAAATGAAATAAATTTATAATCAATTAAACATCTATAAATAAAGTTATTTTTATAAAAAGTTTTAAAGTTTATAATTGATAAGATTTAATATAAGTTTAGAAAATAAAAGTAATGAAAGAAAAAATCAAAAACAAAGTAATGTAAAGAAAAATTTGTAATTTGCTCTTGATTTGATGCTAAAAACTTAAAATTAATTCAAATATAATTATCTTAAGTTATTTTGAAATTTTTAAATAAAAAGAAAACACTCAAATGGAAGCAACACCACTTGATGCTAGGGGCGAGAAAAACCTGACGTTTAACCGAGAAATCCCAAGAACCATTAAAAGACGGAAACCAGACATAACGTACGAGTTTTAGTTGGGCCTCAATTCCCATTTTAACCACTCCTCGGTTTTGATCTCGGTTACATTTTTGCAATAAAAAAAACACAAAGTAGCCCGAACCGGCTCAAAATGTTGTTTTTTGTGGCTTTATTAGGTAATGAGCCTCGTATATTTAATTAGTGATAAATTTAATCAAAATTATTCCGAGTGCAAAATCACTACTTATATGTTTAAGAGGATATCAACGTGAAGATTGTGAGGGCACTATGGTTAGCCTACTTCATATCTGCTCTGCAAATCTTTCTTATCAAACAAGGTAGGACTTATTCAATTCCTTGTCTGGAGCTGATATGAATCTATAACAAAATTGAACATGCAAAATTGAACTAAACAAGATCACCCTGCTAATAAGTCTATGGTTACCAAATAAACTATTGATCATTGACCGTGTCTACTCCCAAAATGACCAAAAAAAGGAGAGAGAATACCAAAATAACCTTATTTTTTTCAAGTTTTCATAAAAATCCCTCCTAAACCCGTCGGCAGAGACAGGTTTTGAACAAAATCCAACTTTGCCCACGAGTTTTGTTTGAGCCAACTAAAATCTGCCACGTGTTCCAAATCCATCAGCTCAGACGACTTTTGGACGATACATGTCATTTTTTACTAAAATCTACCACGTGTTCCAAATCCGTAAGCTCAGACGACTTTTGAACGAAACATGTCATTTTTTACCACTTTTACGAAATTCGTCGTTTTAGAAATTCTAGTTTTTTGAAAACTGTCGTTTTTGACAAAGTTTAGAATTTTGTTTTATTTTTTAATATATAATTATTATAATTAATGTAAATTATATTTTGTTTTTCTTTTATAACTTTTGAAATGTAAAGTTTTATAAAATTTTGAATATACTGTTGAGACGAGCTTATTTTTATCTGCGTGCCGAGATTAATTATTGATATCTAACCGTGCCTACTTGACTATATAAATGCTATCCAATGAGATTATGCAAACAAATAACTATATAGGTAACACTAACATAGGCATTGAGACCAAGAAGCTACTAGAACTTGTGTTTGTCCACAAATCAGTAAAACTAATTTTATTTACTCTAGAATATGACCTACATGTTAAATTTGAAACAAAAACAGAAAACCACCACCCAGATATTTTATCAAACAGGTGGTGTGCGGTCCTTATCAGCATGTTAACCGGGACCTGCAGCAATAGACCCAATTTAAAATCAAAATCGAAGATTTCTTGAAAACCCATGAGACAAGACAAGAAACGTAGTTTGACTAATAAAGTCAAATCGGACCTAGAGTACATGTTATCATCATTGACAACAAATGATTCAGGAGGTTTTGTGCATTAAAAATACATTTTATCGATCATTTTAACACAATAGCCATGAAACATACCAAATGGAATCATTGATAAGATAATTGCTCAAGATAACCAAGACTAAACAACATATTGGAATCTCTATTGTAGAGTTGGAAAACTGTGTGTGTTAACAGAAGAAACACAAATCGATATATTTGACTCAAGTATATTCATAAATTTTTAGTCACCAGAATAGTTCAGATAACTAGTTAAAGGTCGAGATAATTACTTCACTAATTTAATATCAACCAGACTGATGAAAGAGATGTGATGTGGTTCTAGTGAGTATAAATCAACGAATCAAAATGTGGGTCAAAACTAAAGGATCATTATATATCAAAGCAAACAAATTACCAAGGAAGTAAAACTGAAAGTACTGAATATTTCTAATGATAAAAACAAACTGAAAGCGTATAAGTAAGAGAATAATCCAACACTTGAAAGAAACGTCAGATGCTTAAATTCCATACAACTTATAAGACCATTACTGAATTCTGAATTGCTACACAACAGTTCACTGCAATGCATAATCATATTCTCCCTTACTTCATAAAGATTGTGTTTCCCCGATTAATTTTACAAAACTCAAGGTAACTTTGCTTACCAAAGATGGGGACATATGTCGATCGGATCAAGTCTACAAGTAGGGGGAGTTTTATAGTCACGATAACTGAAATCGGCAAGCAAGCAAGTACACATATTGGTGCGAGCATCCATGGTCTTTGATCACAAAAGACAAGGAACAAGATTGCACAAAAGGCTACAATCATGGCGGTTGTAGAGAGGAATAACATCAAAAGACCAAAAATCAACCTTCTTGGTAAACTGACCCGAAAATCTCTTTCGGAAAAACGAGTGGTGAGGATTGATAAGAACAACAATAATGCGGTAGTTGCGGTAAATAATGAAAGTGCGTTGGATACGGCAAAGACAGTGAATGCAAATTCTTTTTTTAAGACCGGAATGCCATATTGTTGATCACTTCCACCGGGGACAGTGATTGCTGCTGCAAATACAACTGTGACGATTAATGCTGCGGTAATGCTGCATGATTCAGCAGTTTGTTTCATCCAACCTTCTCCTTGCTTCAACAAATCTTGATGTTCCCTGGTGAACACCATTGATGGTGTCTCCTTATTGTCATTTTCTTGCAGAAGCAGTAGAGGTAACATGAGCTTCTGCACTTCCTGTAGAATTCAACCGAATTATATTTTATGCAACTAGAGAGCAAAGTTAACAGCATGAGGACTGATATATTTTTTGCCACATACCTCACGCCATAATAGTTCTCGTTGTAGTTGCAATGCTGCACCAGTAGTACGATCGAGTACAAATGAAGGTGCTAATCGTCCAACCAAGTGTACAAGATTATTTCTGGAAGAATCTTCAATCTCTCTATAAGACTCAGTTATGTGATAGATAAGGTTGTATACCTTTTCTGAACGGTTTATTACGGCTAACTGAATAATGTTATACCCTTGTTCATTCTTACAGTTGAATGCAGAAGGCGATTTGAAGAGAATCTCATCAACAACCTCGTATTTATCTTGGCGTACAGCTTCAATAATTGAATTACGGAAACTCTTGTTTGATGTGCCCATCTGATTGCATATCAAGCTCAAAGTCTTCTTTCCCTCTTTGTACTCTTTTTTCTTCTTCTCTATGTTATTGATTGGACCAACTACAGTTTAGAAAGTTAAGGTACAACAAGAAGATTGAACAGTTAGTGAAAGTTAGTTTAGGTTTCATCTTCAAACTAATGTGTGGTCGCTTACCAGTAAATGCAAAAACCTTCCACAAAAGGAAATACAACATAGAAAAGGGTAAGCGAAGCACCAGAAGGAGGAGATAAATCAACTGATAAAGTGTGGCTATTGGGGCTGCCCAAAAAGTAGCAAAAAATTGTTAGATATAAATCCAACAAGCGTCAGGCATTTATATACCGCCAATTGCTCACCAAGTAATGTCATGGACCTTTTCCACAACCAACTGCAGCACGTGTTATTACATATATTCACTAGTCGTAACATGTCCTCGACACATTTATCCAAAAAATTAGGGTGAAATAGCAAAGAACATCTCGTGATTGTTTTCTGAAGGACGCGGTGGTAAGCTGCAAGATATCGTATGAGTGGAATAAATTTGTCTAAAATAATGTACCTACTTGGTTTACAGAATTCCTTTTTGTAATAATTAGAGAAATACATACATGGATAGATAATTGATTCTGTGAAGCCAAGATCAGTTGGGAAGCTCATCGTTATGAACCTCAATACTTTGTCATCTTCCATGGCAGCTTTGGGGAATTTTTCGAGCATTATCTGTGCTAAATCTGCAAGAATTAATATGAGAAAGTATGAGAATTAATTAAGGGTAGTGTTTTCATTTAGCCTATTAATTGCAACCCACTTACAACTTGAGTATAACCGTTTAACCCATTACAACTGGTGCATATAATTAATTGAGTTATATTATTTCAAGTGTGTGCATGTTATGGTTGATGTCTATGGCACAAATAAATATATTATGGGCCATGTTCAGGTTTATTAAATCAGCCAGCTAACTGGGCACGATTACTACCCTAGTATCAACTACTCACCATATTGTTTTGTATAAATAGCAGGAATGATAGCATTCTGCTGATGGGAATTTGGATAACTGCTTAAATCAGAAGATAGTAGGGATTTAAGAAAATATGTGTATAGATTGATCTTCGTAGTTAATAAAGCACAAGCCCCTGGTGATTGTTGGTTATCGTCTAGAATCCACAATAGTTGTTTTCTCTTCTGAACCAAGAGTTGGGCTGCGTATTCATTACCAGCCATTGCAGCAATGTGTAGGGCTGTTTGACCCTTATTATTTTTCTTTTCGATATCTTCTCCGCCTTCTAAAAACTCCAGCAGATTTTCAACGAAATAATTGTGGCCCATTTGAACCGCTAAGTGAAGGACTGTGTTGCCATTTTCAGTGATGCCCTCCGTTGCTGCTTTATTATCAATTTTCAGTATGGATTTTGCTTTCCACCAACACCCTTCAACAGCAGCTTCGTACAACTCTTTCTTTTGTCTGTTGCTGTCTGTGTTTTCAATGTCTGGAATGTCATTTACGGATGCTGTTCTGATAATAAAGTCTGGCGAATCTGAATCTGTTGAAGCATTATATATTTCATTTCAATATTAAAGAAAGCCAAATAAAAGTGGAGTTATTAGTCACTTGCAATTCTACTATGGGAAAGCGAACATGTACCTTCTGTATTTTTATCGTTTTCTGGTGAATTAAACTTTAAGAGCACCTTCCACAACTCTTGTACCGGATTAATCCATGAGAAAGTCTGGAGCAGTTGGTCATTCATAGTACCGAAAATCCAACCTTTGACAAGGTTGTCATATTTTTCAGTCATGTGGCCACCATCATCTGGATCACGATCATCGACTTGAACGATGTGAAGCAGCTCCTGACTCTTTAGGAGGCACATCATCTGAGCCATCCAGATTTTATAGTTGGAGTGACCTGAAAGCTTGACTGAAACAAAGTTGGAGACGTTAACGTTTGATACCTGAATATATCTCAGGTCTTTTCTTATTGCAGAAACATCCACTGAATCACCTGCACATGATTTCAATGTTAAAAAGAATGGATCAGTCAAAGATTTGTTACATCATTTCCGAAAATTAAAAGATTGGCCACGATTTCCTCCCCAATCCCAGCAAACTTTTTCTCCAAGTCTTTACCTTATTTATTACATTGTAATAATTATAAATAGGGTTCTTTCTTATCATTGTATATACACAATAAAAATCAATACAATATTTTCAGCTTTCAATTCTTTTCTCTCTGTCTTTCTGTACCAGACAACATGGTATCAGAGCAGAGTTCATGATCCTCGAAACAACCCAACAATCTCAACAATCAATCCAAAATCCAAACCACTGCAGTTGCGCCGCGAAACGCCGCCGCCGCCGCCGTGGAACACCTATCCAAAACCCAAAATTCCGACCAAACCACCGCTGCCACCATTAACCGCCGTGAACCGCCGCCACCGCTGCCACCATTTTTCCTTGGATTTGTTGATAGCCAGTCCCTCTTCTCGATTGCTTAGTAGGTCTGATATTGATCGCGACTACAGGTGTAGTACAACTTGATTGATTTGAATCCTATTAACCTCTCATAGAATTGGGGTCCTGGTTTGTCAACTTCCTAACCATGCCAACCAACTATATAGGAAATGACTCTTGGATTTTCGATTCGGGTGCAACCGATACCATGACGTTTGACCCGTCAGATATTCGGTCAAGGTCAAACCCTAGAAGAAACCAAATTTATACCGCCAACGGTGGAACGATGCCGGTGAAAGGGGGAGGAACAATTGAAGTTTCACCAACTCTGAAATTACCAAACTGCCTTATGTCCCGTCACTATCGCAAAAACTACTCTCGGTTAGCCACATTACCAAAGAGTTAAATTGCACGGTACTAATGCATCCTACTTTCTGTCTTATACAGGATATCAGGACGGGTGCGATTATTGGACGTGGTACTGAGCGCCAAGGATTGTACTATGTGGATGAAGTGGCTCAAAAGGGTACTGTGATGTTGGCACATGGAACCGACAAACGAGAAGCCTGACTGTGGCATAGAAGGTTAGGGCATCCATCTAATGGATATTTGCATCTTTTATTTCCAAAACTTTTTCCCTCAAATGGAAAAATAGAATGTGAAACCTGTCTATATGCAAAAAGCCATCAACAACCATTCAAACCTAGCAACACGAGAGTTGACACTCCTTTCTCCCTAATTCATTCTGATGTGTGGGGTCCTGCCCCTGTGTTGGGGGGACAGGGTTTCCTGTACTTCTTACTATTTGTGGATGACTGCACTCGCATGACATGGGTATATTTTTTAAAAACCAAATCTGAAGTGTATGAAAAATTTGCTATTTTTTACTCTATGATTCAAACACAATTCCGAACTAAAATTCAAATCCTTCGATCTGATAATGGGGGAGAGTTGTCAATACACCTATGAAACAGTTCTTCAAAACCAATGGGTTAATCCATCAAACTTCTTGTTCCTATACCCCTGAACAAAACGGTGTATCCGAACGGAAAAACCGAATTATTCTTGAAATGACTCGCGCCCTGCGGATTGAATCTCAGGTTCCAACATCTTTCTGGCCTGAAGCAGTTGCTACCTCTGTCTACCTTTTGAATCGGCTCCCCACAAAAATTCTCAAGTTTAAAACCCCCTTAGATTGTCTTTCTAAATGTTCCAATGTCCCACATCCTCTTACACTCGAACCTCAAATCTTCGGGTGTATCGCGTTTGTTCATATACCCAAAATCAACCGGGACAAGCTCGGCCCATGTGCTGAGAAATGTGTATTTGTCGGCTATGGGATTGACCAAATAGGGTATCGGTGTTATAATCCAAAAACTCGTCAAATGTTTACCACAATGAACGTTGACTTTCTTGAAACCCAATATTTCTATGACACCCAACTCAGTGGTCAGGGGGAGAATGAGTGTATAGACACTCTGAGTTGGCTAGCTCAATTTTCCTCATCTGAAGAAGTAACAACAGAGAATCATCACAGTACGGTGAGCCCTTCAAACACAGCCACACAATCTGCGGAGCACAGTACCACTGAAGAGAGTCCACCCAACGTGATACCTGAAGTACCAACAGAAACTCCATCTACAACAACAGAAACTCCAGATCCACAGGCTGAATCAGTAGTGGAAGAGCAACCTACTCCACAGGTTGATAATGTTGAATCAGTTATAGCAGATACAACCGAGAGGTACACTCTCCCTCCCAGGTCTAATAGAGGGGTTCCTCCAACTCGATACTCCCCAGAAAAACAGTCAAAAAATTCAAGGTATCCTGTAGCGAATATGGTCAACGGGAACTTATCTGACAGCGCTAAAGCATTTACCAGTTCATTATACTCTCAACAAATACCTAATTCTGTGAAAGAAGCTCAAGGAGATAAGAACTGGGAAGAAGCTATGAAAATGGAGATGGGTGCTCTCATGAAAAACAACACCTGGGAAAGGTGTATTCTTCCTGAGGGAAAGAAAACAGTTGGATGTCGATGGGTGTATACAATAAAATACAAACCAGATGGTTCCATTGGAAGATACAAAGCTCGACTTGTTGCCAAGGGGTACACTCAGACATATGGGATTGATTACTCTGAAACATTCTCACCGGTTGCAAAAATGGACACGATCAGAGTCCTTTTCTCTATAGCAGCTAACAAGAAGTGGTCTTTACACCAGTTTGATGTTACGAATGCCTTTCTTCATGGAGACCTAACAGAAGAAGTATACATGGAAGCACCTCCTGGTTTTTCAGGGGACTTTAAAGAAAGGGAAGTCTGTCGGTTGAAGAAATCCCTATATGGGCTAAAGCAGTCTCCTAGGGCATGGTTCGGAAAATTCACTTTGGCCATGAAAGAGTATGGGTATAACCAAAGCAATGCTGATCATACCCTATTCCTCAAAAGAAGAAAAGGTCTTGTTACTTGCCTGATCATATATGTAGACGACATGATCATTACCGGAGATGATGAAGAAGAAATAGCACGACTGAGAACAAATCTTTTTTCAAAATTTGAAATGAAAGACCTTGGGAATCTCAAGTATTTTCTCGGGATAGAAGTTTTGAGGTCCAAACAGGGGATATTCATCTGCCAAAAAAGGTATGTTCTTGATCTCCTAGCAGAAACGGGACTGGTTGACTGTAAACCAGCAGATACTCCAATGGTAGTGAACCACAACCTTCACATGGAACCCGATGGAAAACTGGCAGACAAAGAAAGGTATCAACGGCTTGTGGGCAAGTTAATTTACCTCTCTCACACTCGTCCTGATATAGCTTATGCTGTTGGAGTGGTGAGTCAATTCATGCATCAACCACAAGTTGCCCACATGGAAGCCGCTCAAAGAATATTAAGATATCTCAAGGGAACCGCAGGCCATGGAGTATTGTTCAAACCAAATGGACATTTAACTGTTGAGCTCTACACCGATGCAGACTGGGCAGGAGATAAAGGAAACCGAAGGTCAACATCAGGGTATTTCTCCTTGGTTGGTGGAAACCTCGTTACATGGAGGAGTAAGAAACAGAAGGTAGTTGCCTTGTCAAGTGCAGAAGCAGAATTTAGAGGTATAGCTCGAGGGTTAAGTGAAGTTTTGTGGATCAGGAAGCTGTTAGAAGATATTGGCTTTCCCCAAGTTGTTCCCAGTAAAGTTATGTGTGACAATAAAGCTGCAATACAAATCTCTGAAAACCCAGTTCAACATGACCGGACTAAACACGTGGAGGTAGATCGACATTTCATCAAAGAGAAATTGGAAGAAAGAATCATCGAACTTCCGTATGTTCCATCAAAAGATCAACTTGCAGATATACTCACAAAGGCCGTCAACGGAAATGCTTTGAGTAGTTGTTTGAGCAAGTTGAGTATTGGTGATCCCACTATTCAACTTGAGGGGGAGTGTTAAAAAGAATGGATCAGTCAAAGATTTGTTACATCATTTTCGAAAATTAAAAGATTGGCCACGATTTCCTCCCCAATCCCAGCAAACTTTTTCTCCAAGTCTTTACCTTATTTATTACATTGTAATAATTATAAATAGGGTTCTTTCTTATCATTGTATATACACAATAAAAATCAATACAATATTTTCAGCTTTCAATTTTTTTCTCTCTGTCTTTGTGTACCAGACAACATTCAATATTGCAGAAAGAATATAAATATAAAAGGTTACCCTACCCTTCCCTACCAAACGCTGACTTATTGTTCACTCAGATTCCTAATTACCTTCTGTATAGCTTATTGGTCGATTAAAGTGGGATTCTAGTTTCAACCATACCTCTCGTGCCGTACCCAGGTCTTGTACTTCCTCGATCCTACGATAATCCAGAGTACTTAAAATCCAACGTTTGACAAGTTGGTCAAACTTCGAAATCAGGTCGACATCCTCGATCACTGATTCATCCACCGGAGAAGGATGTGAACCAACTCTTGACTCTCTATCAGGTTAAGCATCTGAGCCTTCCAGATTTTATAGGCGCTGTTGTCCCAAAAGTAGGGAAGCTTGACTGTAACAAAGTTGGAGACTTTAACAGCCGAAGCCAGCACATACTTCAAATTGGTTTTTGCAGATACGTTCGATGAAGAAGCCATCTCAAGTGGCTTATTTCAACAACTTCTTTTGAATCTCCTTGAGGTTATTCACATTGGCAGATGGTATATATATATATATATATATAAGCTATTCGTTCACAGATCCAACAGTTCAGGATACGTACTATGGATGCATAATTGAAAAGTTGGGGTTGGTGAAAGTGAATAAATGAGGAACAGTACTGAAAAACGTGATTCACATTGCTTACGTAATCAGCATTCAATCATAAAATTATATTACTGTACTATGTATAGTAATTAGTATACAACCAATGAGGATCAATGTATCAAATTTCATATTAACCGTAAAGCCAATAAATGAGTTAGAATCCTACCGAATGGAATACTTGGTAATTCCAACCGTATTCAACTAATTTGGACCTGTTCATAAGTTAAAATTATCAGCTATTTTATTTCATTTTAAAATAAAAGGAAAATTTTACTGAAGTTTTGTATGGTTTCAAGATAATTATGTGAGGGAAAATTTATAGTCAAGTTCATTAAATTTCTTTTCAACACAAGTAAACTCATTTGGGAGAGAATGCCTCTTATAGCCATAAAGAATGCTTCAGTCCATATAATATCCAACTAAGGCTGAGGGGTGTGGGGCGCTAACCTGGGCGCGAGAGCCCCTCCGCTCGCGCCCCCAGGCGCTAACCCCACACCACCGGGGCGCGAACCGGGGCGCGAACGGGGCGCGAGCGCTAGCCCCCAGGCAGGCGTGAGTGTGGTCGCGGGAGAAGAGAGAGAGAGAGCCGTTGGGCCCGCCCAAAAGAGCCGTTGGAGCTCCGATTTTTTAAAAAAAAAACCCTTAAAACCTCTATATAATACCCCAAATTACTCCCATTTCAACCATATCAAAACACAATTTCACCTTACAAACCCTTATATAATATCCCAAACTCCTATATAATACCCAAAAATGTCTGGAAATTGGTACCCAAACCTAGATTCAGATTATATTGACGACGATTTATGGTCGTCACCAGACCAACCGATGTTTTATTCGGGGCCGCAAGAAACATCCGGCTTTCAACCATCCAACATACAACCGTCTCCTAACTTTGTTGTTCCAGAGACACAAGAATCACACGGTGATGCTACGGGAGCAAGAAGACGCGTCCACCGGAAAAAACAACTTGCAACGGACGGGCCGGGACCGGCTTCGACTCCGAGGACAAAACGGAAAACCACTCCGTGGTCATCGGATGAGAAGGAAGCCTTGTGTCGGGCTTGGATAGTCATTTCTGAGGATCGGCGTTGCGGTAATTGTTTTAACGTTTTTAAAAATGATTTTTAATAAAAAAGTTAAATAAAAAAGTTAACTGGAAATCTAATTTAATTATTCATTTTGCAGTCGACTACCAAAAAAGCAAGGTTTTTTGGACAAAGGTTAGGGAGACGTTCTATACGCTCGTTGGGAGTACAGAGCGAAACGCCGATATGATTTCGGGTCGGTGGTCCGAAATCAGAAAATTTGTCGGCTTGTTTACTAATCTTTTCAACAGGAACGCCGGTCGTATGAGACCAAGTGGCAGTGATGATTTGGCGGTTTACAATTTCACTGTCGAAGAGTGGAGGCAGGAGTGTTTGCGGAGGTATGGGACGGTGAAGACGTGGGACGATTTAAAGTTGTGGGAGAGGTTGAAAAGGTGTTCCAAGTGGGTTGAGCTTGTGGCGCCGGACCATGATGCGGAAGTAGGGCCGAAACGGACTAAAACTAGTTCGTCTGGAGCGTATAGCACTTCCGCCGGGTCGGATTGCCGCGTTGGATTCGACCTAAACATTGCGGGGGAGGAAACGTCTTCACCGCCGAGGAGGCGGCCATTGGGACGGGACGCCAAGGGGAAAAAACCGGCTGAGGGGGGAGCCGTAAACATCGTCGATCTTGTTGAATCCCTCAATAAATTCAACAAAACCATGGAGGTGGTCTCTAATGACAAAAAGGAAAAAAGTCGAATGAGAGATTTGGACTTCCTTACAAGAGACTTCAGTAACCTAAATCCGGTCGATCAAATGCTGATGGAAAAGCAAAAGGAACGTATCCGAAAGAGGTTGATCGAAGAAAACCAAGCCGAAGAATAAGAATAATGTTTTTTTAGTACTTTAATTTTTATTTTATTTTTAGATATTAATGTGTTTTTTTTTAATGTGTGTTTTTTTTAATAATTTATGAGTTTTTTTAATAATACGTTTTTTGAATATATTTATAAAAAAATAAAAAAAAAATCCGCTGGAGCCCCTCCACACCAGGGCCAGGGGCTCCAGCGGGGGCTCCAAGACCCCCCTTATCCAGTTTCTCTCTCTGCCACACGTCACAATATTATTGGCTGGAGCCCCCACTCGCGCCCCCGTTAGAGCCCCCCACACCCCTCAGCCTAACATCTTACCCGTGAACTATATTTGTCAACTATAGAAGAGATAGCCGACAAACACCTTAGGCAGCTGTAGAGGAGTCAAGACTTTGATGCTCCCGAAAAGATGCTAATCTGTCTCTCTCCTACAGCCATATATTTCTCTTCATCAGCCGAAAATTTGGTAGGCTCTGATGCTTCTGAAAATTTGCTAATCTATCTCTCTCCTAGCCATATGGAGCCGAATATTTGGTAATTTGACTCTCTTAGCCGTGGCATAGCTGGCTCGTATCATGTAGTTGGGAAGTATATTAGTAGGCTCTCTTGTATTCAAACATATGTGTAAGACCTTTCGCATCAGGGCCATCCATAGCTTATTTAGAGAAGATTTGTGAAACGGATGGATAAGACAAGTATTGTGGAGGTTGAGGTGAAGGTTATCTATCCTTAAAGATCATTTATCATGGATGGTGAATGATGATGGTTTATGCATATTGATGATGTGGAAATTATGAGATTGTTTATAGGAAGAATGGACATGCTATTGTTGTAGGTAAAAAGTTTGTAAAAAGAATAAATGAAAAGTTGATGTGGCATGCTGACTAGGTTGTTTGTGAAAAAAATTACCCTGTACTGATGCAGATAGTCTAAGATGTTGGTTGATGTCACATTGGTTTTTTTGTTATTCCATGCCAGCTACAAAGGTGATTGGGTCATTTTGGATTGATTATTTTTGGTAAAAAAAAAAGAAAAGAAAAGAAAATTTTGGTCAACTTACTTATTTTGTAGTTTTTCCCATTATTTTGTATACGTTTTTGTTATATATACAATTTTAGAGCATTATATGCAAAAACATATAATAAAAGAAAACTTTAAATTGCGCTTGTATTGTTGTTAGGTTTGTTCCTTGCATTTATGAATTAGAATAGGTTCTCTCATTAGAAATGAAGTTATGTTTAAAAATTGTATTGTTAAGGAAGAATTAAATCATAACGCTAAGGGTAGTGGGGCGCGGAGGCCCGGCGTGGCCATCTGGCTCGCGAACACCGCTACCATCTTGGCGTGGATGGGGGCGCGGTTGGCCGGCGCGGGGCGGTCCGCGTAGGGAATATAGCCGTTGGGGTGTTTTTTAAAAAAAAGTTTTTTTTTTGTTTAACCTATATAAATACCAATCCAAACACTCCATTTTAATTAAAACTCATCACATTCTCTCTTATTCTCTTAAAAAACCATACTTTCCCTCTACCAAAACTATATTTCTCTCCATTTTTATAAATGGCATCGTCTTCATCGTCTTCGTCTTCCGAAGAAGACGAACTCATTTGTCAAGCGGTTCAAACGACGATAAATTTTTTGATCGATCAAAGACGCCCTTGAGCCCCATTATTCCGGCAACCACGTCTTCGTGATCGAAAGACTGCTAATGAAACTTACGTAAACCAACAATGTATGATATCCAACGCATATACGAGGTGCACGGTGAAAGGCATGGTTTCCCGGGACGCTCGGTAGCCTTGATTGTATGCATGTTGGTTGGGCTATGTGTCCTACTGCTTGGCGAGGTTAATTCCACTGAGGTGATCACCCCGCCCTACTATTGTACTTGAGGCGACTTGAGGCGGTGGCGTCACAGGATCTTTGGTTTTGGCATGCGTTCTTTGGGGTTGCCGGGTCAAATAATGACCTCAATGTTATCGATCAATCACCGATATTCGATGACCTTATCGACGGGGTTGAACCCCCTCAGGCTTTTTTTGTAAACGGAGAACACTTCAAGTACGAATATTACTCAATGATGGTATTTACAGAGAATGGTAGAGAATGGGGGACACTAGTTCAAGCTTATGCGTCTCCACTTTCTGACAAACGAAAGTACTTCACGAAGAGACAAGAATCGGCCAGAAAAGATATTGAAAGGGCGTTTGAAGTCTTAAAGAAAAAATGGGCAATATTGGCGAATCCAATAAAATTTTGGACAAGGGAGAAGATAACGGAAGTCGTCTACACGTGTGTAATCCTACATAACATGATACTAGAAGACGAGGGTCACGCTATTTGTCAAAACTACCAAGGTGATATTCCAAGACAAGAATCGACGATCACCAATGAACAACGACTCGACAACTTAAATATCATCAAGAGCCGTGAGATACACGACAACCTTCGGCATGAGTTGGTTGAGCATTTGTGGGATAGAAAACCCGATAATCTTGTATTTGACTAGCAATATTTTAAATTATTATTAATGTAATGTTTTAAATTATTTAAAAAAAATTCAATCAAGCCCCGGATCATCTGGGCCACTACACCCTTTGGGGCTTGATCCTGTGTCACGTCACCGCTTACGTGTCGTAAATATATCGGATCACTTGGGCTTGGATCAAGCCCTACTACCCTTAGCCTAACAAGTTGATAAAAAATGGTTAATAATTTTGGTTTTCATCATACATGCATTTATTTACTATCATAGCGAAAACATGTAGTAGTTGGGCTGATGAATACATTTATATCAAAGGTACAATATGCAATTTATTAAGTTATGAACAACCTTACTGTCAATATATATACTCTGAACGTGCAATAGTGAAGAGTCGTGGGGATGGTGGGTGGATTCATTGAAGGCTTCGCAGTTAGACAAAGTTATACATGTGGTTGATTTTAACCACGCTTATAAACCAATGTAATTATATTTTCATGTATAACTAAGAAATTTAACCAGCTTAATTTTAGAAAGATTAATAGAAATTTAAATAGAGCTTGGCTGTTTATTTGGAATTTTGGATGTAGTAAATAATATAATATAGCTTACTGGGGCTAGTTGTTACTTAAAATACTAGAAATTATTCCCATAGTATAACTCAATTATTTAGATAAAATAACAAACCAAATCAACAATCATACCTAGCAAAATTATGTGGATAGAAAAGTTATTGGTAGGGTATTGGCAGTCGGATGTGAGCAAGAATAAGGGGCATGCAAAAATATAGGTAAAATGATGAAAAGTATAATAAAAACAAATAATGCATCTAAGTAACACAAAGACCAGAATAAGGTAGCATGCAAATGTATAGGAAATGAGACCCAAATCTGTATACAATTAAAGAAAGAGAATAAATCCATCATGGCAGCAAACTTACCGGTAATTTCAAATCCACTTAAGCGAATGAACATTCATCATCATAGCCAAGAAAAATGCAACAAATGTTCATCCTTCAGGAACAAAAAATTGAAGATTAGAGTAATATTTTAGTGTACTAGTATGTATTTAGAAAATGTATTTAAGATGCATAATATTGATTTCTTAATCTTAGGCGTCAAAGAACCACATTTGAGTAAATAAAGTCAAACTAGGACTTCAATTTGAACGCGCACGTGTGTGTGTTTGTTTGGTGGGGAGGGGGGGGGGGGGTTTACCGATTTTAAAGCTATTGGTTCTAGATCCGACGGTTATATAGGGAGGGATAATTTGGTTATATAGGGGGATAATAAGTTGATAAAGTTTGTTGAGTTTTAAGGAATTTTAA
This sequence comes from Bidens hawaiensis, assembly GCF_021521415.1. NCBI lineage: Eukaryota > Viridiplantae > Streptophyta > Magnoliopsida > Asterales > Asteraceae > Bidens > Bidens hawaiensis. The sequence continues at coordinate 396,704 of NW_027492745.1, read as the reverse complement.
AACCTTATTTTTAGTCGCACGTTAAATTAAATAGGTTAAATTATGTGGTTGAAATTATATCGGATTAAAAAATTAAGTAGGAGAGAGAGTAAAAAATATACAATGATTACACTAATTTAAAGGTCCGTAACATCTATGTAAAAAGTCGATTCGGTGCGTAAAAAATATTGTAATTTTTCTACGCATATGTAACATACATATATGTAAAAAGATTGTTACATTGAGTTTTTTCGAGTTCTTAAAACTCAAAATGATTCTAAAAAAATCAGCCTTATATATATATATATATATAATTGAAAACATGAGCTTGGGGTTGATAAAAGTGAATAAAGGAGGAAGCTAGAGTACTGAAAAAATGATACACATTACTTACATAATCAGTATTTAATAATTAAATATTACTTAACCAATCAGCCTTTTATATATATATATATATATATATATATATATATAATTGATGCCATGGCTTTTTGTGTTATCTTGCAAGCTACAGATGTGTCTTCTCTTTCAAACTAGCTTACTTGTCAATATCTAATTGAGTCTTTTAGATTATTTTTTTAATTTCTAAAAAATAAAAAATTCGGTCAACTTGACTATTTTGGCTATTTTCCCATTACTTTATATATATTTTTTTTGTAATTACAAATTTTAGAGGATTAATATGCAAAAACTAAAATAAAATAAAGTTTCTTGAAACCAGTTGTGTTTTTGAACCATCAATCTGCAAACACGATTCAATTTGGATTCAGTTAACACCTGCTTACAACTTATAACCCAAGTGGATTATATATAAATATAGCTCGTGTGAAGGAAATGGTTTTCCAATTCCACATTTTTTATTTTCTTTTGAACTTGCATATATTATATATATGCATGCATGTATGCATGTTTGATACGTACGTATATATCTTAATGCAAAAATAGATAGTTTCTTAAGAATCATAAGAAGAATTGTGGATCCTTTGATCTATGCATTTAATGGTTGAGACTGTAAGCATGCTAAAACTATGTAGTGTTTTATTCTAAGGAAAAAAATATGGTGTGTTTTATTTTAGCCATGATATGTTTTATTTTCAGGCATTCCTATGCTTTTAAGAAACTATGTTCTATTATTGTATGTCCTCTAATGGATCTTACAATTTTACTTGGATCAATCCGTGTTGTTAGTTAGCGGAAATCACCAACGATACTCGGATCTCAGATCTTAGTTTGTAAATATAAAGGAGAGAAAAAGAAAAGGTGGAGTGACTTTATTTCCAAGAGTTATATTAATTGTGAGTGGAGAAATATGTACATGACTCTTTTATAGGGTCCTATTTCTCCAAGATTTACAAAATAAATGTACTAAGTTCATAATACCCCGACTAAAAGCAAAACAGAAAGACATGCATAATCTTAAAAATAATATAGAATATTAGTCCTACGATCTCCCTCTAGAATTGAGTATGTCGAGGAATCTTCGTCAAGTTCAATGCTTTGTCTTTATTTCTTGAAACTTAGTACTTGTCTTAATCCAAAAGCTTGAATGACATTGGATTTTGGACAATTCTTTATCAATCCGTGTTGTTAGTTAGCGGAAATCACCAACAATACTCGGATCTCAGATCTTAGTTTGTAAATATAAAGGAGAGAAAAAGAAAAGGTAGAGTGACTTTATTTCCAAGAGTTATATTAATTGTGAGTGGAGAAATATGTACATGACTCTTTTATAGGGTTCTATTTCTCCAAGATTTACAAAATAAATGTACTAAGTTCATAATACACCGACTAAAAGCAAAACAGAAAGACATGCATAATCTTAAAAATAATATAGAATATTAGTCATACGATCTCCCTCTAGAATTGAGTATGTCGAGGAATCTTCGTCAAGTTCAATGCTTTGTCTTTATTTCTTGAAACTTAGTACTTGTCTTAATCCAAAAGCTTGAATGAGATTGGATTTTGGACAATTCTTTATCAATCCGTGTTGTTAGTTAGCGGTAATCACCAACGATACTCGGATCTCAGATCTTAGTTTGTAAATATAAAGGAGAGAAAAAGAAAAGGTAGAGTGACTTTATTTCCAAGAGTTATATTAATTGTGAGTGGAGAAATATGTACATGACTCTTTTATAGGGTCCTATTTCTCCAAGATTTACAAAATAAATGTACTAAGTTCATAATACACCGACTAAAAGCAAAACAGAAAGACATGCATAATCTTAAAAATAATATAGAATATTAGTCCTACAATCTCCCTCTAGAATTGAGTATGTCGAGGAATCTTCGTCAAGTTCAATGCTTTGTCTTTATTTCTTGAAACTTAGTACTTATCTTAATCCAAAAGCTTGAATGAGATTGGATTTTGGACAATTCTTTATTTTCTGTTCTTATACATTTGAATTTCAATCTTATTTTCTTGGAAGGATCGGTAACAGCAAATTTTTGAAACATCATATGCGGAAGGCTCGACATCTAACTTTCTTGAGCAGACTGTTTTCTTTCCTTGTCTTCAGATACAATCAGTTCATTTTAGGTTCAACCACCAATTTTCACGTTCTCGTCTTCTTTTAAATGCTTCAGCATTGGCAACTTCAGTTTCTGCATCCAAGCAGACTTGATCTTGATCTAGTTGTCCATGTACAACTACAAAAAACTTAGAGCGAATAAAATTCGTTCACAGTCAAAGAAGAATTTTCCTTTTGAAAGCATGCCCTTGGTTTGAAGTGCTTGCAGAATAACTCTGAAATTTTATGTTATCTTGACTTTTCATAAATTACCTACTTCAATCCCTCAACTTGTAAGTGATATGTAAAGTCTCAGGTTTCCAACGAACTTCGCATGAACGACCTTGACAACAAAACACATGATTTTGAATAAAACAAGGTTCAATAAAATATGTACGAACACAATAAAAAATTAAATCTTTTTGGCATTTTCATATATTTTAAATTATGAAAATATATACATAATATTTTGAAGTTGAAACATAAAATAAAATAAAATAAAAATAAGATATGAATAAAGATGAAATTAATATTATATATCAATAATATTTACAAAATTTTTTAATTATTTTATTATTTTTTGCGAGAAAGATCACAAGATGGAATCACATTGATCGATAACGTCCTAGAATACACTTCTATTCCAATATTATCATGTCAATCCAAAGTCGGTTGTAGATGTAATTTGTCCACTTTTAAACTTAACAAGTATTTAGATGTCAAAGTGATATGCTAAGGTATGAATTAGGCATAGTGCTTGTGTGGTCCCCGTTTTATCTGACAAATTACAGACTTCATCATACCTCGGGCTTAGTTTGCTTTCGCATGTCACCTCAACTTGACTTAAACTTTTCTTATTTGATCACAGTATGCTTATTGACAATTTGGACGCTTTACTTTGTACACATGACTCTATCTAAAAATATTAAAATAAAGCAGAAGTTCAGGGCTTAAACAATCAGGTCGGATAATACCATATTATCGCACAAAGAAAGTCCAAGACTTGAACAAAAATAAAGAAAATAAAAACAAGGCAGAAGATTCAGGGCATTAACAATCAGATCTTGTATGACTACAAACATAACATAGAAAGTCCAAGGCTTGAATCAAAATAAAGAAATAAATAAATTAGAAGTTAAAAATCCTAAGACATACATCTTTTCATTTTTGTTTTTGTTTTCTTTTCTGACTCTTTTTGTTTTTCTTTTCTTAACGCTTTTCTTGGCACAATAAAGTAAAATTGACACACGACGATATAAGACAACTGTGATCAGGTAAAGAAAGGCCCAGGTATGACATGTTATTTACATTTTTGCCTTCATTAATATGATTTCACATGGAGTCATGCAACTGCTTCATAAACATATAGCCACTAGCATAGGAAGGTATTTTTGTTCATATCACTCTGACACTTACTAATTTGTCAAGCCTATCTACATATCAAGCAATGATCTTGTTGGCTTTTGATATACTATTTTCATGTGCTAGGATCGTTAAAGAGAATTACTTATCATTTTCCAAAGTTCAGATTGTAACACCCCGACCAAAGGCGGATTATACATCGGGGCGCCACATATTGTTTCATTACTCGTGACACTATTGGGTGTCAATATTTAATAAATACATTCATTCGCGCACGCGCAAAGTAGACATAAGATAACATAAATCATCATAAATCAATATATTATAAATCATAATAATCGAACAGCAATAACTTGTCTTGATACATTTTAATCTAGGTCCAAAATAAGAAAACTTCCTACGTGTCCACAAGCTCCAAAACAGCTACTGCAAACCTGAACATGTGTTAAAATAAACGTCAAACACTTGCGTGTTGGTGAGAAATCAAGTTTAATACAATACATAGATAACAATAAATCTGCGCGCAACATGTGTATGTCTGGTTTTCAACAAGGGTGTAATCAGATCGGGATCAAGTCTAAGATTCATAGCTCATAGTCAATCTGTGCTCCCAATTGAGCATAAAACAAGAAAACTGTGCAAGTGTAATCAAAAGAGAAATCATAAACGATTGTTCTCCCGTGTTCATCTAATGGTACCATGAAAACTGCGGAATAGACCGACAAGACGGTTAATGATCCACACATACAAATAAACAGCCAAGTCTACGTCCTCAACACATGGGATACTGCGCGACTAAAGTTCATAAATAGTTTAAGACTCTAAGTTTGTATGAACACATGAACATCCCAAAACATAAAAAAAATAAAAAAGGGATTAGGTACGAGATTACTCACTTGATAAACGATGCGGTGTAAGATAAAGCAAGAATCAACTTTAAACAAGCACAAGTTAACCTATAATTAAAGATTATTGTTTTAACGATTTGCTTTAAGTCTTGATTATAAGTTAGCATAATTAATAAGTAAATTATTATATATAATATATATACCGGAAAAGCAGGGCAGAACAGGGAGGAAGACGGAGGCAGAGAGGGAGGCGGCAGAGAGAGCAAGGAGGAGGTTAAATTAAGTGTTTGTGTGTGATGTGTTAAGAAAATAACATTATTATTTATAGGGAAACCCTAGGGAACACAATCCCTAGAAAAGGGGAAAAGATCTCCAAAAAGCAAAAGATATGGAAAGATATGGCAGCTGCAGGGGACAAGGGAAAAGCTGACAGGTAACAGTAAAAGCATGGGCGGTTCAGATAAAGGCACTGGTCAAGCATGGAAAAAGCAGATCTCAAAAGATAATGTCAGTCACTTTTTCTGTCAACCAATGGGGTTGGTGCGCATGCTGCGCCGAAAGTAACTTTTCAGACATAAGGCAGGCTAGGTCAACAGCACAGAAGAAAAGACAACATAAAAGCAAACGGCTAGATTAAACAGAAGGAAACTCAAAGGGTTTAGCGCGAGAAGGCTCGAGCGCACGCGCGAGGGCGAAGGCTGACAGAACAAACCTTAGCGCGCCGCGGGAAGAACTATTATCCTTAGCGCGCCGCGGGAAGAATTACCATTCTTAGCGCGCCGCGGGAAGAACTACAATTCTTAGCGCGTCGCGGGAAGAACTACCGTTCTTAGCGCGCTGCGGGAACAGTTCGCCTCGCGTATCGCAGGAACGACTGGTCTTCGCGCAGGCTTCCTTGTAAGGAGTCTGGCGCGTGGAGCTGCGCAGACAACCTTAGGCGGGAAGAAAATAAGAAGAGAAAAGGAGGTTCAAGGCGGGAAGGAAAATGTATTATTATTATTATTAAAAGTAAAATATAAGTACAAATAAATATTAAATCATAAAAGAAAGAGATCGGATAAGGGAAACGGGTACCTGGGTCGGGTCGGATCGGGGCAGATGTCACAGTCTCCCCTACTTTAAGAAATTTCGTCCCGAAATTTATCTCGAAGTAGGTTGCGCAGAGAACAGGTGCGGGTACTTGATCTTCATTTGATCTTCCCTTTCCCATGTAAACTCGGCTCCGCGCTTGGACTCCCAGCGAACTTTCACGATAGGGATGCGACTGCGCTTGGTTTGCTTTACCTCGCGATCCATAATCTCAACAGGCTTCTCAACGAAATGCATGGATTCATCAACTTGAACTTCATCAAGTGGAATGTGAAGGTTCTCGTCAGCTAAACACTTCTTGAGATTGGATACATGGAACGTTGGATGCACATTACTGAGCGCGGGCGGCAGGTCAAGTCTGTAGGCAACTTTTCCTACACGCGCGAGAATCTTAAATGGTCCAACATAACGAGGAGCAAGCTTACCTTTCTTCCCAAAGCGGACAACACCTTTCCAGGGCGACACTTTGAGGAGAACAAGATCACCAACTTGAAATTCGAGAGGCTTTCGCCTGCGATCTGCGTAACTCTTCTGTCGGCTTCTGGCAGTCAGCAGATGATCACGGATCTTGGTGATTTTATCGGTTGTCTCTTGAACAAGTTCGGGTCCTGTGATTTGAGCTTCACCCACTTCGCTCCAACAAATCGGGGAGCGGCACTTACGACCGTAAAGTGCTTCAAATGGGGCCATACCAATACTGGAATGATAGCTGTTATTATAAGAGAACTCGATCAAAGGCAGGTGCGAATCCCAATTACCTCCAAAATCAAGAACACAAGATCGGAGCATATCCTCAAGAGTTTGAATAGTTCGCTCAGACTGTCCGTCAGTCTGAGGATGATATGCAGTACTCATGTCCAAGCGAGTTCCTAGCGCAGATTGGAGAGATTTCCAAAAGCGAGATATAAAACGGCCATCGCGATCGGATATGATGCTCAAAGGAGTACCATGACGGCAGACAATTTCCTTGACATAAAGCTGCGCGAGATGCTCAACACGGTAGTTTTCGCGAATGGGCAGAAAGTGAGCAGACTTAGTCAAACGATCCACTATTACCCAAATGCTATCATGTTTGCTTGCTGTCAAAGGTAACTTGGTAATAAAGTCCATTGCTATACCTTCCCATTTCCACGTAGGAATTTCTGGTTGTTCGAGCAAACCAGATGGGCGTTGGTGTTCAGCTTTTACCTTAGAACAAGTCAGGCATCTAGCTACGAACACAGCAATATCCTTCTTCATACCGGGCCACCAATAAGTAATGCGCAAATCCTTGTACATCTTATCAGCGCCGGGATGAATAGAATACCGAGATTTATGCGCTTCACCCAGGATATCAGCGCGAAGATTCTCATCAAAGGGAATCCAGATGCGGTTAAGATAACAGAGAATTCCACTCAGATTAGGGACAAAGTGCGCTTCCGCGCCACACGCTAACTCGGCGCGAAGGTTACCATTACTGATGGATGCGCGCTGCGCGTCACGAATGCGCGATTCAAGGTTGCTTTGGATCGGCGCGAAGTGAAGCTGCATGCGCGGCAAGATACAGTTAAGCTGGCTGGGTTTTCGGCTGAGCGCATCAGCTACCACATTAGCCTTACCAGGATGATACCGGATCTCACAATCGTAATCGCTGATGAGTTCGTTCCATCGGCGTTGCCTCATGTTGAGTTCCTTTTGATCAAAGATATGCTGAAGGCTTTTATGGTCAGTGTAAAGGATACACTTAGTACCATAGAGGTAGTGTCTCCAGATTTTTAAGGCAAAAACAACTGCGCCTAGTTCGAGGTCGTGAGTTGTATAATTCTTTTCATGAACCTTGAGTTGCCTTGATGCGTAAGCGATAACCTTGCCTCGTTGCATAAGAACACAACCGAGACCTTGGTTGGATGCATCGCAATACACGACAAAATCATCATTACCCTCAGGTAGCGCAAGAACAGGAGCTTCATACAACAAACGCTTGAGCGTCAGAAAGGCTTCTTCTTGCTTCGAGCTCCAAATATACGGTTTACCTTTGTGCGTTAGAGCTGTTAAAGGCAATGCGATCTTTGAGAAGTTCGAAATGAAGCGCCGGTAATAACCAGCTAAGCCCAGAAAGGAACGGATCTCGGTAGGAGTGGATGGCGTAATCCAGTTCTTGATTGCTTCAATCTTGGATGGGTCGACATGAATACCCATCTTGTTTACAATATGACCAAGAAACTGTACTTCATCCGACCAAAATTCACACTTGGAGAGCTTGGCAAAGAGCTGCTCGGCTCTAAGCTTTTGCAACACCAACCGAAGATGTTGCTCATGCTCGGCCTTGGTCTTAGAATAAATCAGAACGTCATCGATAAACACAATCACGAATTTATCCAAGAAAGGCCTACACACCCGATTCATTAGATCCATGAAAACGGCGGGTGCGTTGGTTAAACCGAAGGACATGACCAAGAATTCAAAATGGCCATAACGAGTTCGAAAAGCAGTCTTCGGAACATCTTCATCGCGGATGCGCAACTGGTGATAGCCAGAGCGGAGATCAATCTTGGAGAAACAAGAGGCACCTTGGAGTTGATCAAAGAGGTCGTCAATACGCGGTAAGGGATACCGGTTCTTAATGGTGAGTTTGTTCAACTCGCGGTAATCGATACACATGCGAAACGAACCATCTTTCTTTTTAACGAACAACACCGGAGCACCCCAGGGCGAAGAGCTAGGGCGAATGAATCCTTTAGCAGTCAACTCTTGAAGTTGACTTGCCAATTCTTGCATTTCAGCGGGTGCAAGACGATAAGGAGATTTAGCTACGGGGGAAGCACCAGGGACAAGATCAATACGGAACTCGACTTCACGAGCGGGAGGGATACCAGGAAGATCATCGGGAAAAACTTCAGGGAAATCACGCACAACAGGGATATCGCGAAGCTTCTTCTTTTCTTCAGCAGGTTTAACCACATGGGCTAAGAATGCAATACACCTTTTCCGCATGAGCCTTCGGGCTTCGGCGCAAGACATAAGCTTAAGACCACTGGAGGGTTTTTCGCCGTAGATGTGAAGATCACCATTTTCTCTAGGTATGCGAATCATCTTCTTGGCGCAAATAACTTCGGCGCGATTATTCGAGAGCCAGTCCATACCAATAATAACATCAAAACTTCCAAGAGGCATGGGGATGAGGTCGATCAGAAAATCGTTTTCATTAAGGTTAAACGTGCAATCTTTAATCACTGAGTTAATTAAAACAGTTTCGCCATTAGCCAATTCAACTGAAAAATTTTCTTTTAAATCGCTGCGCGGTCGCGCAAGCTTCTGCTCAAACGCGCGAGAAATAAAACTTCGATCGGCGCCAGTATCAAAAAGTACAGAAGCATAAAATCCGTTAAGCAAAAATGTACCATTAACTACGTCATTAGTCGCTTGCGCTTGGTGCACGGTTATGTTAAAAGCTCGTCCGCGTGTCACTTGGTTCGAAATCTGGTTTACCGGATTCGCTTGCGTAATCTGAACTTGTAACCTCGGGCATGCGTTCCGGAAATGACTAGGATCACCGCAGTTGAAGCACGATCTGGGTCGTGGGTTTTGGTAGGTTGGTTGTGGGTTCTGCGGGTAGACTGGTGGTGTTTGCGCAATTGGATTGGCGGGAAGAACTCTACAGTTTTCCGCCATGTGACCAGCGCGGCCACATCGGTGACAAAGTCGACACGGGGTTTGGGTTGGGTGGTGAAATCTACAGGTTGGGCAAAAGGGTTGGTTTCCTGTGTAAGGTTTCTTAGTTGGCGGGGCAGGGAGTGCGGGATTGGTTAGGGCATAGTTATGGACTATAGGGGGAGTTGGGTAGGTTGACAGTGGGTTAGGAGCGTAAACTGGAGGTTGGTAGGTGGGTTGCTGGATAATGGGTGGGTTGGTAAGCGCATAGGCTTTGCGCCTGCGCTTGAGGTTGTTACGGTTTGAGGGTTCTGGTTTGGTTTCTGTTGGTTCAGGGGCAGTTTTGGTGGGTTTGGTCTTCTCAGTTCCCCGCAGGAACAGGGTTCCTGCTCTGACATGGTTGTCGCTGAGCACAGCGGCCAACTATATGGCGTCAGAGAGGGTTGCTGGGTTTCTGGCCCATACAGAATCTTGAATTTCCATGGGGAGACCCCCAAGGAATTTCTCGATGGCTCGGCGGGAAGGGGTAACAAGGTGAGGGACAAGCAGGCTTAGTTCATGGAAACGCGTCGCGTACTCGCGCGCTTCGCCACTGTACTGCTTAAGATTCCAAAATTCTTCCTCCAGGCGCTTAACTTCGTTGGGAGGGCAGAATTCTCGCGTCAGAATTTCTTTGAATTCCTCCCATGTCATGCTAGAAGCAGCTTCGGCGCCACGCGCATGAGCTACTCCATTCCACCATGTAAGCGCTCTAGATTCCAGGACACTAGAAGCATATAGGGTTCGTCTGTCTGAGGGGCATTGGGTGTGGAGGAAAGTGTTTTCTATCTTCTCGAGCCATTGGAGCATCACGGTGGCTCCTTCAAGACCTGTGAACTTTGGAGGGTTACCCGCATTAAAGGACTTAATGTTATAACTGGAGGTATTAGCATTGTTTTGGTTTAAGGCTTGGGCTATCGCGGCGGCCATTTCCCGGGAACGTTGCTGCGATCGCCTGCGCGAGGCTTCTCTCCTCTGATGACGGCGAGATAGCGGAGGCATTCTATAAAAGTTTTAATTTAGTTAATATCTTAGCGCAAAGTTTAATCTTATAAAGCTTGGTTTCGCGGAGTCAGTTATTGTCAAAAGTTAAAGTAAAATAAATGACCCTAGATGCAAACTTAATAAAGGTAACAAATTCGAATCAAGAATCGACAATTCATGTACCACCATGACTTTCCGAATTCCCAATTTAAAATATACGAGTAAACGAGTATTGAAGATTGACGATTCATGTATCACCATGACTTTTCAATCTTTCAATATAAAATATACAAGAAAATGAGTATTGGAGGTTGACAATTCATGTATCACCATGACTTTTCAAGTCTCCAACCTCAGAACATAATCGTAAATGGAAATTGAAAATCAACTATTCATGTATCACCATGACTTTTCGGATTTTCAAATCCAACAAACGAATATGTAAGTAAAATCAATAAAAATCGAAATTCAGCAAAAATCGAAATATCGCGAAATAAATCATAAAATCAAATACTGCGTCTGCGCAAGCATATTTATAAATAACGAGTAATTAACAATAAGCGCGCAAACATGAGATGTCTCTCATGCGCGAGAAGGGACTCTTAGGTATTCTAGGCCGTTACGTCTAACCACCTATCCTAAAGTCAACGAGCTCTGATACCAATCTGTAACACCCCGACCAAAGGCGGATTATACATCGGGGCGCCACATATTGTTTCATTACTCGTGACACTATTGGGTGTCAATATTTAATAAATACATTCATTCGCGCACGCGCAAAGTAGACATAAGATAACATAAATCATCATAAATCAATATATTATAAATCATAATAATCGAACAGCAATAACTTGTCTTGATACATTTTAATCTAGGTCCAAAATAAGAAAACTTCCTACGTGTCCACAAGCTCCAAAACAGCTACTGCAAACCTGAACATGTGTTAAAATAAACGTCAAACACTTGCGTGTTGGTGAGAAATCAAGTTTAATACAATACATAGATAACAATAAATCTGCGCGCAACATGTGTATGTCTGGTTTTCAACAAGGGTGTAATCAGATCGGGATCAAGTCTAAGATTCATAGCTCATAGTCAATCTGTGCTCCCAATTGAGCATAAAACAAGAAAACTGTGCAAGTGTAATCAAAAGAGAAATCATAAACGATTGTTCTCCCGTGTTCATCTAATGGTACCATGAAAACTGCGGAATAGACCGACAAGACGGTTAATGATCCACACATACAAATAAACAGCCAAGTCTACGTCCTCAACACATGGGATACTGCGCGACTAAAGTTCATAAATAGTTTAAGACTCTAAGTTTGTATGAACACATGAACATCCCAAAACATAAAAAAAATAAAAAAGGGATTAGGTACGAGATTACTCACTTGATAAACGATGCGGTGTAAGATAAAGCAAGAATCAACTTTAAACAAGCACAAGTTAACCTATAATTAAAGATTATTGTTTTAACGATTTGCTTTAAGTCTTGATTATAAGTTAGCATAATTAATAAGTAAATTATTATATATAATATATATACCGGAAAAGCAGGGCAGAACAGGGAGGAAGACGGAGGCAGAGAGGGAGGCGGCAGAGAGAGCAAGGAGGAGGTTAAATTAAGTGTTTGTGTGTGATGTGTTAAGAAAATAACATTATTATTTATAGGGAAACCCTAGGGAACACAATCCCTAGAAAAGGGGAAAAGATCTCCAAAAAGCAAAAGATATGGAAAGATATGGCAGCTGCAGGGGACAAGGGAAAAGCTGACAGGTAACAGTAAAAGCATGGGCGGTTCAGATAAAGGCACTGGTCAAGCATGGAAAAAGCAGATCTCAAAAGATAATGTCAGTCACTTTTTCTGTCAACCAATGGGGTTGGTGCGCATGCTGCGCCGAAAGTAACTTTTCAGACATAAGGCAGGCTAGGTCAACAGCACAGAAGAAAAGACAACATAAAAGCAAACGGCTAGATTAAACAGAAGGAAACTCAAAGGGTTTAGCGCGAGAAGGCTCGAGCGCACGCGCGAGGGCGAAGGCTGACAGAACAAACCTTAGCGCGCCGCGGGAAGAACTATTATCCTTAGCGCGCCGCGGGAAGAATTACCATTCTTAGCGCGCCGCGGGAAGAACTACAATTCTTAGCGCGTCGCGGGAAGAACTACCGTTCTTAGCGCGCTGCGGGAACAGTTCGCCTCGCGTATCGCAGGAACGACTGGTCTTCGCGCAGGCTTCCTTGTAAGGAGTCTGGCGCGTGGAGCTGCGCAGACAACCTTAGGCGGGAAGAAAATAAGAAGAGAAAAGGAGGTTCAAGGCGGGAAGGAAAATGTATTATTATTATTAAAAGTAAAATATAAGTACAAATAAATATTAAATCATAAAAGAAAGAGATCGGATAAGGGAAACGGGTACCTGGGTCGGGTCGGATCGGGGCAGATGTCACACAGATCAATTTCTCAAAATTATAATTTTTAAATTATCCGATTCTCTCTAAACAGAAGCTCCCTTTAAACAGGAAAATATCTTTTGAAACATTTTCTGATTCTCTTAAAAAGAAAATAAAATCTTTTTGATAAGTCAAGTGACTCAATTTTTGTTTTTCTTAAAGATAAACTGAAAATATGTTTGGTTAGTTAAACTTAACTCATTTTCTCCCTTTAAAATTATGACATATTGAAAAATATTTACAATTTTACATACAAAAAGATAGATATGTTGTTTTAATCAAAATTGATCATGCTGAGCTATTCGACCAGAAATTCAAATCGAGCATGATCGATGCCTTTAGTAAAAAGGTCAGCATAGTTGTTGTCAGATGGACTATCTTAAGCATGTATTATCACATTGTATAACGATTCAAACCGAGACCCAGCAGCGGATGCTGGATCCATCACTTGAGAGAAGTAGTTGGACGAGGTGAGTTTGAGAAACGTTCGATAAATTGTGGTTGAGCCATTTGAACAAGGCTGGCGTTACTGAAGCATAAAGTACTGTATGAAACACTTACCTTCCTTGAAGTTTTTCCTCCGATGTCGCTTTCGAAAGACTCTAATCTGCCATCGAATGGTTTAGCATCAAATAGCAAGGGTTCGTCTCCCAAAAAATGTCGGGTGCAACCACTATTTAAGTACCAAATACTTGATATTCCTCTTTGATTGGCTCTGCATGCATTAAGCGTTTAAATAGACATGGGTTCCCGAGATATTTTTGTCGCGGGAAGATCAGCCGGAAACTGACCAAACTTGATTTTATTTCCTGAAAACAATTTATTTCTTGGTGTGGCCTCACTTGATGAAGAATAGTCCTTAGGAATCCAAGTAAAAACTTGTTCCTTGGTTTTGGTAACATTGGACTTTTCTTTTCTTGATTTTAAAACTGTTTTTGTTGAATCCTCAGACCTTACAGGCTTTAGATCCTTTTTGATTTTATCCTTCTTGGTATTCTAAAAAGCTTTCCTTTTGTGTTTTACTTTATTTACTTTGGATCTCACATCCATTTCACTGGCTTCACAGTCAGCTTGATCAACCCTTGAATCTGGGCAACTAAAAGCTCCTTTTGAGGACTGACTAAGCCGCATTTGAATATAAATTTGTTGCTTGAACCAGTGCTTGCAATGTCTTGCAAGGTGAGAAGAATTACCACACATAAAACAACATTTTCTCTTAGGAGTGCCATAGAACTCATCAGAACTATAATATTGTTGATACGGTGGGAAAGGTTATCCTTGGAAAGGAACATGATTATAATACACATTTGACTTGTGACCCCGATCATCAAAAGCATTTGTGTAATATGAATCAACGTAGCTTAGCTGATAATGACCATAATAATTGTTATCATAGAAGTTTTATGACTGAGGATTCTTTAATTGAAGTTATCATAGAAGTTGTATGACTGAGATAATGATCGTTTACTTGGTGGAACATATTTACATGAAGTACTAGCTTTATCATTTTCAAAAACTTTGTTTTTACTTGAATTATCCTCAGGCTTACAACTTGATGATGAACCACTTGATATGTTCACCTTAATAGGCCTTTTATCATTGACACAATTTTCAACAAAAGTTTCATTATAAACAGTTTCACAATCACTATCTGAAATAACATCAACATTTTCATCCAAAATACCGTGAGAAGTGCCAACATCAACACATTCACACGTTGCTTTACCATCCGAAGATGAAGTCAATGTATTTTGCGTGAAAATAAAATTGTTATTACAGACAGAGTTGGTTGGATTCACGTTAGAATCAAAAAATGAATTTAAAACGCTTTTATTTTTACAAATCATGTTCTTTTTCACTAACCCACTTTGTTCTACATCACCTGCTAAGCAAGATGAATCATCATTAGAATCAACGGGCACAGGCATTGGACCAACTGTTTTAAAAATAGGAGGAACAAATATCTTTGGTTTTGGAACATGATCAATGCCATAGACCATTTCATCCTCAGGAGGGGTATTGAAACTAAAATGAGGTAGGCTAGTGTAGTTGTCATTGAATGGTGTAGGGACTGTAGTATGATCATAGCCTAATCCCGTCTTTTGTTTCACACCCCTCTGTGCTCCAATGATGTCATTCAACTTATCAGACGCTATTTCAAATTTTTCCACAGTTAATTTTCTTTGTGAAAGCTCAAGTTCTGGTTTCTCAATTTTAGCGTTTAATTCGACTACTCGCTTTTCATGAAATTCAACTATTTTGTTAGATTGAAATTATTTAGCATGCAATTTTTCCATGTCGTCACTATGAGTTTTAATTCTAGTAGTGAGTATCTTTTCAGCCTTTTTATATTAATTATTCTGACTTTTAATGCCTAGATTTTCTTCATTTAGAGCGGCATTATGAGTTTTAATGCCTAGATTTTCTTCACTATGAGATTTTCTTCCTTTTTATATTAATTAGAAGTCAACTTTGAGAGTGTTGTAGTATTCAAGTCTGTGGTTCTCTTGATGGTAGTCATGTTGTTGTACCATGTGTAAGGTAGTAAATCAATAGCTTCTTGTTGATCTCAGACATATTATTGATGATACCGACACATCTCATTTAAGTGATTAGTGAATCAAATCTGTTATTTAGAGAGACAGCCGATTCTCCTTGAATGTGTTTAAACATGTTGAATTCTCCTTTTAAAATTTCCTTTTGGCTTTCCCTCATATCCAGATTTCCTTCAAGCTTAGGATCGTAAGACATTTTTTAAAAAATTTGATTAAAAAAAATCGATTTAACAAATTAAAGAAATTCAAGTTGAATTTTTTTTAATTCGAATTAAAAAATCGATTAAAATTTGATCGAGTCGATTTTTTTAGAAATTCGGTTAAAAAAATTGAGTCAATTTTTTTTATAATTTAAAAACTCGATTAGAAAATGAATCAAAAGTTCGACTTAAAATATCCGGCTCGAATTTTTTTTTTTTGAGAAAGAAAATGTTTGCGTTTTTTTTTTTTTTTTTTTGCTACAGTAACTTGACTCGAGTTGCTACATTGCATGCGACTCGAGTTTCTACAATGCATGCAGCTCGAGTTGCTACAGTGATTTTTTTATTTGTTTTATTTATTTATTTTTTAAATATAGCACCTAAACTCCCAGTAAAGTAAAAGACTTTAGTCTAAAAACCACTAAATCGGCCTAGATATGAGTTTTTCAACCAAATCTGAACCCGGACATAAAAACTCAAAACATCAAAAACATAGATTTGATGATTTCGTGTATATCTAAGATGTAAATAACTCCAAAAGAAGTGAGTAATACGAAAAACAACCTCAAATCCAACAAAAACTAAGAATAAAATCCGAAAAGTTTGATCCGAAAACCACAAAAAGTCGAGTGAAAAGTAGCTCTGATACCACTTGTAGGTCCTCTAGATGGATCTCATAACGTACTCGGGTCAATTCATGCTGTTAGTTAGCGGAAATCACTAACGATACGCGGATTTCGGATCTTAGTTTGTAAATATAAAAGAGAGAAAAATAGAAGGTAAAGCGACTTAATTTCCAAGAGTTATGTTAAATGTGTGTGTGGAGAAATAGGTAAAGTGATCCTTTATAGGGTCCCAATTTCTCCAAGATTTACAAATAAACGAACTGAGTACGTAATACACCGACTAAAAGCAAAACGTGAAGACATACGCAATCCTAAAAATAATATATAATATCAGGCCTACACTTATTTTAACATCTCTCTCTCTCTCTCCACACACACACACACACACATATATATATGTGTGTGTGTGTGTGGGTACATGCGTGTAGTGGCAGATCTAGAAATTTTTTCAGTTGGTGCACTAGTTTTAAATGCTTCAATTTCTTAGAGTTAGGTATAAAAAATTCCAGATCGGTTTGAGATTTGGGCCGGTTCGAGGTTCGGACAAAGTTCATTAGACAATAAAAATACGATAAAATAATAAAAGAGACATAGACCTCTAAGTAGATATGCCCGTCTAATTTCATTTTTTTGGATGAAATTGGTTGCCTTTAGGAAGGATTCCATGGAAGATCATCCAAATTTATTTTTGACGGTTTACTACTTGAAGATGATGATCCAAAGTTCGATGATTCTCTTTGAAAATATCTCTTGATATTCATAATACCTACATTTACAAATAACTAATAAATTAAAAACTAAGAAACTAACAAACACTAATAAACTAACAATGGATGGATTAATGGATGACTCCACCGATACAGTGGAATGTGATGGATTAATGGATGACATAGTCACCGGGATGCATAAAAGCTGAAATTTGAGTTTTCAAAATTTAATGGTGGTTTGCTTTATGCGAAACCATCTATATTTATATAAAAATTGTTGAACTTGTTAGCTATGATTACTAACTACAGTACTTGAAGTATCAAAGTAAAGAATTTATTTAGATTTTTTTTGCCATAAGGCTGAATTAGAAGAAAAGAAATTCAAAAAATACAAAGAAAACGCCTACCAACAGAAATCAAACCCGTGACCTTAAGTTTACAAAACCAACTTTTTACCGGCTAAAACATCACTTATAATGTAAACATGATGGTTCATTTCTAATTTATAAGGTGGTTTCTCTAATATTTTCTATATATAACTACACTATTATTTTGAAACTCAGGTGGTTCACCCATTTACCATATAGATCTGCCCTTGCGCATGTGCACGCCCGTGCGCGCGCGCATGTTTGTGTTTGTGTGCACACACACATATAAGGTAGGGTTACTGTAAAATCAATACTTTTGTGAAAGCATAAAAATAGATCTAGCCCATTGAAGCTATGATATTGTAGTTGAGATTAATAGTTTTTAAAAACTATATAATGTTCTATTCACATTTTACATGGTATATTATCCTGTTTACATTGTGTGCTTTATTTTAATGGTTAATTTCTCAAATAATAATGTTTTTTATTTGAGCCCTCTTTTATATATATTAAATTATGAACAACCTATTTACGTTGTGTTCTTTTCTTTATTTTAATGGTTAATTTCTCAAATAAAACGTTTCACCTTAAAACTTAGGTCTTCCTTTTAATAGTATAGAACTTGAAAAAAAAACATTAGAAAAAACCTTTAAAATAAAA
The DNA here is from genome assembly GCF_021521415.1 of Bidens hawaiensis. NCBI lineage: Eukaryota > Viridiplantae > Streptophyta > Magnoliopsida > Asterales > Asteraceae > Bidens > Bidens hawaiensis. The sequence continues at coordinate 378,699 of NW_027492745.1, read as the reverse complement.
CCATAAGCTAAATTCAAACTCGTGACCGATAACTCTTTATGCAATGAACTAACCCACTTCATCAACACATGATTGTTGTTTCACTGCCCATCAAATGGTATTTTATCTAAAAACTAGTTATCCTGTATAATACATCTATATATAATATATAAACTGTAACATCATTATGGATTTTGTTTTTTAAACAGCGAATATTATTATGGATTATTTATATATTTTGGAGCTACAAAAATAATTACATAGAAGCAGGAAGAAAAGTAAGAAAAAGAGGGGAAGAAGCAGGAGAAAATGAGTAGAGAGAATTGATTTCGGGGACATAGCTTTCATTAAAAAAGGGTTCTTTTTCATCTTTGAAAACTTTTGAAAGTTGAGTAAGAAGTTTGGCTCAAGACACCAAAATTCTTAGTTTGTAAGTTGGTTTTACTCAAGAATCAACTTTTCGAGTTAAAGGACCAAATTGGTGATTTGAAATTCCTATTGTTTATGACATTAGGATTTCAAATTAGGTTCATAGAAAAATAGACAACTTAGGACGCGTTCTTTTCACAGAATTCATGGGATTTCAAAGAAATTGGAATTAAAATCCCATGACATGGCGTGTTCGTTTTCGTTGGAATTGGCATCTTAATTCCATTTTGGTGTGTTCGGTTGTCAAGGAATTAGAATTGGAATTCAACTCCTTCAAATCCTTTAAACAGAGGGATTCTAAATCCTTTCAAAATATGGAGGATTTCAGATGAATTCGTTGTAATCTTTTCACGAGTTTGTTTTTTTTTTTTGTTTTGTATTTTTTTAACGAGACAACCAATAAAACATTTTAGTTTTTAGTTTTTGTGTTTTCAATTTATATTTTGAGTTATGAATTTTTTATTATTATTTTTGAATATTTTTTAGGGGTTTTTGATCTTAACAGAAAACCTCTAAAAAATTCAAAAAAAAAATAATTAAACAATTATAACGCAAAATATAAATAAAAAACAAAAAAACTAAAATGTTTCCGCCGTTATCCTCGTTAAAAAAAAAACTTAATTCCAATTCATTTGTCAAACGAACACATCAAGAATGGAATTGGATTTTAATTCCTTCAAATTCCAATTCCTATTGAAATGTTTAGATTCTAAATCCAAATCCTTCCAATTCCAAATCCTATACAAATTCTAATTCCAATTTCAATTCCATTTTATTCTGTGAAACGAACGCACCCTTATTACATAATTTATAATGGTGACGCATGATTCATGCCAAATTTATATATTGAATACTAGTTTTAGAGCCCGTGTAATTTAAAGGATGATCCGAATAATAAAAATAAACAAACTTAAGCAATAAATATAAGCTTTTTAAAGATGCTTTCCATCCAGACTCAGTTATAATACTTACATTTTTGTTTGTGATTTCCGGTTCCAGCATAGCCCATCATCGTGGCCCTACCTAGTATAATTCCCAATTCCTCTATATACTCTTACCATCTATTATAATAAAGCGTTAACTTCCAAGTTCCACCAAAGTGCTCTTGACCATTGGGTCAAGTCTAACCAAAAATTCACATCTACTCTGTAGGTCTTTAGAGCGTATCTTACAACTAGTTCTTGGATCAATCCTTGTTATAAACTAGAGTTGGTAAAAAGATAAGAGAGAGAGAGAGAAAGAGAGTTTGAATATTTTCCAAAATGTTATGTTGCATACCATGCTTTCCATTATTTACAGTGGAAGCATGACCATGCATTCTTTCATTTCTTCAAGGCCCATTGGGCTTATTTACAAGGTCTCGGACCTAAACATACAAGAGACTAAATGAAAGAATATAAAATTCAACCAAGAAATAAACTAAAAAATACAAAAGACTTATACATATAAAATGTGCTCTGCTATCTCCCTATAGTCTTTAGTATTTGCAGCGGGTTTCGTCTCTAATCAGCCTCGTACTCAATGTAGTCGGGATGATCAAGTATTTGATTTTCAACAAGATAGCGAATAGACTTGTTGAATTTCTCAACTATTTCAAGCGTGCACATAGGAGACTTGTACATCTTAATGATGTCCTCCTTGCTAAACCGCATCAATGCATGCTCGTTAAAGAACCTGAAAGATCGCATCTACCTGCAGTAAACAACTGATTACCAGTTTCACCGTCAAAATCCCATGAAGTAAAGTCTGAAAGTGTGTCAGGCTTAAAAGGTTCTCCATGATAGACTACAAGCTCGTCTTTTGGCATCTTGTACTTCCAGATCTTCCTTCATTTGCCCGTTGCTGCATCGATCTCGGTTGGATGCTTGTATTTCTTCCACATATTATTTAGCTTGAAGTTGGGGGAGCCATCTTTTGCTTGTTGGGTTAGATATCTTTTGAACCAACTTTGAAGCCCTTTCTCACCAACACCATCACCAGCTTCCCTAACACAAAAGCTCATCTGGTCCACAATAAAATAATCTGGCCAAACTAAACAAATAACTTGTATAAGGACTAAATCGTATTAGAAAGTCCAACGATTTGTACCTTATATTACATACACTTCAACCCACAATTTAAAATTCAGCCCAGGTCCACACTAGAAAGCCCAGCATGTAGATCACAAACCCTAGCTGCCATGTAATGTCCCTAATGCGCACCAACCTCCACATACCACCGGCAAGATTTTAGCCGGAAAAACATATTCCTGCAGCTCCAATATCCGCCGGAAAATTGTGCCACCTGTCATTCTCCAAAATCTATCAAACCATTCCGTCATCACCAAGTGCCACCATCGACCACCTAATGTTACGCCGCCGCCGTGCAATAATGAGGTCACTTGCTGGAAAAACATTCACCAGGAAAAGAGCTCCACGCCAGAACCTTAATATTCCTGTCACCATCAAAACCAGCTACCTTCACTGCCGCCATCAGCTATCACTATGAACCATCTCGCTTCGGAGTTGCCACATCCGTCGACACAACACACCATAACCACCCATGGTCACCATCTGCCCATCTTCATCACTATCATCAGTCAACCATCGCCTGCCTGAAAATGTATCCCAACCATCGTCTCCGATGGTTATCGGTGGCATGTTTAGTCAACAACATCTCCTTAGTTCATCGGAGAATCTCTCCCCATCACACCAAAAAATCCAGCGATTATAAGCAAACATAGATTCAGAGGTACGGTGATGTCATCGAATCAAACATTCACAATTGGCTGATCAGATCTTGTTTCTCTCTCTACTCTCTAACACATACCTAACTATGTGTACAAAGAACAAAAGGAACGGATCTTATATGAATCTCATATCTTCACAACAACATCCAAATCTCTTAAACGGCTGTGAATCTAGATCTACAGCGAAGCCTTAGCTGTTTGTTTGTGCTACGTGCCTCCTTTTCTTACCTAATGTCTAAAACTTTGGCCCCCCTTCCGCCCACAACATGCCCCGAGTAGCTAGATCTAACACTACATAGAGTGTTTGTATAATTATGGTCATGTGCAAATGGTATAATGTTTGTCTCGGCATCCTTGCTAGCCCCGTTTGGGTTTGTCAAACCAATAGTACTATTCATAAGCCACCGGCTCGAAGTTAATCACTGTGTTAGTGGAGCTTTTTGTGTGTTAGCACTTAGATAATTCACCTCATAAAGCATTTCCATATATATAGGTTTAGCAACCATGTTTTTCACCTTAAATGCTCGTAAAGCACTTTGAAAAGAAGGGTCATGAAACTCACTGTATAGTGATGTACTCAACACAATATCGGTTCACAGTTTGTACAACTCGTTACCACTCGGTTCCTATAATCGATATTATATAATTAATATTTTAATATTAATATAACCACCATAATGAATCGTGCTGTATATCTAGTCTGGGTATAGCTATCACGCCCAAAACATGTTAGTAGTCTTAGATTGTGACGTGGTTCAGTGTCTGATGTTTAAAATTGAACTTGGCTCGGTTTCACCGTTTCATGTGCCGGGCCAAGTGGGTCGTTTATGCGTTTCGAAAATAGGTAAGATCACATAAACTTGAGTAAGCGTGTCGGTTGACAAAATGATTCAATTTATAAAGAAAAATCAGAGTTTAGATGCCTGAATTTGCTACAGGCTTATTTCCGTGTTATACGGTTTGATTTGGATAAAACGCGCACAATTCATTCAAATTGTCCGAATTTCTCACAAAATATTTGGTTTTACTCAATTAACCCAAAAACAGAAGTTTCTTTATGCATAAGTATCCCACCTTTAAGATGTTCTATTTGTAACCCAAGACAAAACTTTGTCTTTCCAAGGTCTTTTATTTCAAATGTCTTTTTCAAATATTTGATAGCCTTTTGGAGCTCTCCAGGAGTTCCAATTATATTCAAATCCTCAACATATAAGGCAATTATAACAAATTCAGATTCTGATCTTTTTGTAAAAATGCATGGACAAACAAAATCATTTTTGTAACCTTTTTTCAACAAATACTCACTAAGGCGATTATACCACATACGCCCAGATTGTTTCAGCCCATATAATGATTTGTTTAGTTTAACTGAAAGATGTTCTCTAGAACTTGATTTACATAAATTCTGGTAGTTTGAATCCTGCGGGTAGTTTCATGTAAATTTCTGTATCAAGTGAGCCATAAAGGTAGGATGTCACAACATCCATTAGACGCATATCAATCCCTTGTTGTATTACCAGACTAACAAGATAACGAAAAGTCGTTGCATCTACCATGGGAGAATACGTCTCCTAATAATCAATTCTAAGTCTTTGCGAAAATCCTTGTTCTACCAATCGTGCCTTGTAACGTGTAATCTCATTCTTTTCATTACGTTCTCGCACAAAGACCCATTTATAACCAACAGGCTTTACACCTTCAGGTGTTTGAACTATGGGACCAAAGACTTCCCATTTCTTGAGGGAATTTAATTCTGCTTCAATTGCGTCTTTCCATTTTGGCCAATCATGTCTCTGTTTACATTCATCAACAGATATTGGTTCATGATCCTCATTGTTTTCCATTATTTCTAGCGCTACATTATATGAAAAGATATCATCGACGTCAACTTGGTTTCGGTTCCATACCTTCCTAGACATGATATAATTTATTGAGATATCTTCATTTTCAGGTACCTTATGTTCATCTTGAACCATCATGTCTAGTGTCTCTTTAGGAGACTCTTTTTCTTGCATTACTGCTACCTCGATTTAACTATGTTCATTATTTGCTCATTTTTCTTTCGAGGATTTTGTCTTTGGAACCAATTGGTCTGCTATGCTTTAAGCGTGTATTAGATTCATTAACAATATGTGGTGGTCCTTCAGGGACACTGATTTTAATTAGAGCATTAGCAGCTGGTATATGTGACTTAGTCACTCTCTTTAGGTCGGTAAATACGTCTGGTAATTGATTTGCTAATCTTTGTAAATGAATTATTCTTTGAACTTCAAGTTCACACTATTTAGTTCGAGGATCCAAATGATAGAACGATAATTCATTCCAACATATATCACCTTTTTGGCTGCTCTTCATCTCCCCCAAATTTTGGGAATGTTGATTCATCAAAGTGACAATCAACAAAACGAGCTGTAAATAAATCTCCTATTGTTGGATCTAAATACTTAATTATAGATGGTGATTCATACCCAACATATATTCCTAACCTCCTTTGAGGCCCCTTTTTTGTACGTTGTGGTGGAGCAATTGGAACATGTACGGCACAACCAAAAATCCTTAGATGAGAAGCATTTGGTTCATGACCAAAAACCAACTTTAGTGGGGAAGAAGTATGATAACTCTCTGGCCTGATGCAAATTAGTGTTGCTGCATGTAAAACCGCATGCCCCCAAGAAGTAACTGGTAATTTTGATTTCATAATAATTGGTTTTGCAATCATTTGAAGTCGCTTAATAAGCGATTCAGCAATTTGTGTGTGTACATGAGGTACAGGATGCTCCACACTTATCCCAATAGACATGCAACAATCATTAAATGTTTGGGATGTAAATTCACCAGCATTGTCTAACTGAATTTTCTTAATGGGGTAATCAGGGAAATGTGCTCTTAACCTTATTAATTGAGCAGGTAGTCGTGCAAATGCCATATTACGACTTGATAATAAACAAACATGAGACCATCTAGTTGATGCATCAATTAGAACCACAAAGTATCTAAATGGTCCACTAGAGGGATTTATATGAGACCCGCGGGTTGGCACAGCCCCATTCCCTGAAGCGAATGTGGCAGCATATAACGATCAAAGTGGAAGTCGTGGTCGTGATTACTATCGGGGTCGTGGTCATGGTCATGGGCGTGGATATAGCCGGGGAAGTTATCATGGTGTTCAATTTAAGAACATAAGATCTCATCATAAAGTGATAAAAAGACAAATGTAACCACATCAAATGCATGTCATCAATGTGGAAGTAATGACCATTGAGCACGTACTTTTCGTACGCCTAAACACTTGGTGGCTACCAAAAATCAATCAAAAATAAAGGAAAAGGAATGGAAACGAATTTTGCATATGAAGATGGCAACATTGATATCCTGATGGTCACAATGAACATACTAATACAACTGCTCTTGATGTGGATAATTTCATTATTGATCCAACCAATATGAATTCTGGTGATATCATGGATGATACACCCAAGATGAATGTTTGTAATTTCCCTTTTACATATGAGTGATTGGACTTAAATTTATGTTATGTCTACACATTTGGTTTGAAATAATGTTTTTTTTTAAACGTATGAGATATTCTCGGCATGTTATGCATCCTATTTATGTCATTTCTTTTTGTTGTTTTGAAGTATATGGAGCATTTAAAACGTCATATTAACGATGAAGACATATGTCTAATCGATAGTGCAACCACACATACAATTTTCAAGAAAATAATTTTTTTCTCTAATTTAATTTTAAAAGAGGCAAACGTCGGTACAACATCCATTGAAGGTTTTGGAGAAGCACATGTTGTGTTACCGGGTGGAACACATTTTAAATTTAACAATGCATTATTTGCCTCGTTGTCTCAAAGAAATTTAATAAGTTTTAAAGATATTTGTCTAAATGAATATCATCTTGAGAGAACATGTGATGGATATGATGAGTACCTTCAAATCACAAGTTCAATTTCAGGTGAAAAACATGTATTAGAAAAGTTACTCACACTCGCCTCCGGTTTGTACTATACTAAAATTAATATAATTGAATCAAATATGGTCATAAACCAAAGTTTATGGACCGGAAAAATTTTATCATTTGGCATGACCGGTTAGGCCATCCCGGATCAATTATGAGCGAAAAATTATTGAAAATTCGTACGGGCATTCTTTAAAAACCAAAAGGTCCTTCATTCTAAGGAAATTAGATGTGTTGCATGCTTACAAGAAAAATTAATTACTCGTGCTTCATCGGCTATGGTGGGAGCCGAAACTCTTAGTTTTTTAGAAAGAATACATGGTGATATATGTGGGTCTATAAATCCCTCTAGTGGACCATTTAGATACTTTTATGGTTCTAATTGATGCATCAAATAATTTACACCATGTTTTTGATAATTATAAGATCAAATTTTCTACATTTATCTTGCACCAACAAAACTCGTATTATGAATTACAACTTTATTCATTCACAAGTACCCTACCTATTACCTCAAGCATTTTCTTTTCAAAAAATAATAACCAAAAAGATTCGTAGTTATTAACATAAATATTAATAATAACAAGCAAAGAAACGTAGAATTACCAGCCCCATTTTCATTACAGAATCAAGCCATCAATCAAAGTTATATTAAGAACACATGCATCAAAATAATTTAATTCATATAATTCAAGCAATATACTTATAATAGATTGTATGAAAACAATAAAATCTCTCAACACATCCCAAGATTGTAAGATGCATTACAATATGGATTATTTGAGATATTGTATTCATACTCATCGAATGATAATGTGGTTTAAACTTCCAAGAGTCGTGCTAATAACGTATGATAAACCTATTAGTAATATAGAGAGAAGAGGTGGAATTGTTTCCATTCATATATCAATATGGAGTACAAAACCTCTATATATAAACTCATTGCATTAATTATAAAGAGAAGTTAAGCACACAGAGCCCTAATATTATGGCATACTTGTACGTAGATATTATAACATTATTATTGCTTTCATTTTTCTTTTTTCTTTTTTCTTTTTTTTTTGGGGAACGACCAACTAAGTGACGCCGGGTACTCCGTACGCGGCCCCACTGGCTAAAGGTAGCCCGAGCCAGCCACGAGTCCGGACGGACAGAGCCCCTAGCGGTCCACCTATTGAGGGATTCCCCAGATAAAACTCGACCCCCACACCCGCCAAACGGCACGACAACGAGCAGCCGGTAAAACCGGGTAAAATCAGGACTTGAATCCTGACAAACTAGGGTCATCCCTCATATCTCGTATCCCTCATTTTTCTTTTACCTTTGTTCTTTTATTCTTTTCATCAATTTTTCGTCTTTCTTTTTCTTTTATAAATTTTACTTCACATATAAAATTTTATAACTAATTAACCAACATGTTTATTTTTCAAAGATTTATATTTGTTATATTCTTGCTGCTAATTACAAAATACACTTTAAACAGCAAATCAACAAAAAAGAAAATAAGAAAATCTTTAAACAAACGACATTGAGCGAATCAAAAATTTAAAGAACCCGATATAATTCGTAATTTAGTGTAAATCATGACTTGAAATTTATTGAACATGAACACAACTTAAAGATGAACAAACTAAAACTTGTAATTTATAAAAATTATAAAACTCGTAGTCTAAAATTCGTAATTGATAACTAGAACTTATAAATAAACAACTATTCCCAAGTGTTGTAGCAAAAAATTTATTATTAAGCAATCAATATTAAACAAGTAAATAAGCATTAAACAAAGTCCTAAAAATGAATCCAAACAAAACCTGCAACGTATATATATTTTTATGATGGCAGCAAACTCATCTTCATTTTCTTCACTTTGTTCTATTAATGACTCTGTGTGTCAATTCTATAAGCGCACGTCTTGACCGTTGAACATCCTCGTCGTCGTCGTTCTCGGGAAACGAATCGATTGCAGCCGATGCCAAGCTGGCATGCTTTGCTGCTAGTTCCCTTGTTCTTTGTATTCCATGGCTTTTACCAAGATACTCTAGAGCCTGTATTATCCATATCAATGAGAACGATTGTTATTTACCAATTGTTAGCGTTGAAAGTGAAAACATCGGATCAGTTTAAATATCAAACAAAACTAAGAGATCGATCCCGCCAAAATCAGCATCATTATTGTTTTGTATTAAATGATAACTGTCGATATACAACAACACCTAGGGGTATAAACGAGCCAATCCGGACCCGTGAGCTACTCGAGATCTGCTCGTTACAAGCTCGGATCGAGACAAGCTTAAATGAGGCTGAGTCTTGAAATAAGCTCATTTAAAAAACAAGCCCGAGAACTTATCAAACTCAAGCTGGATCATGAACCTAAACAAGCCCTGGCCCTGGTCTTTATATAATTTTTATTTAACTTATTAGATATATATTTATATATTAATATTTGATACAAGTTATGATAAACATATCTAAATAATATAAACATATCTAAATAATATATATTGTGTTATTTATACAAATTATACATGAATTAATTAATAAATAATAAACGAGCCTGAGCCGAAAAAGATCTCGAAACAATCCGAGCTCGAGCTAGGTCTCAGAAGTCTCGGCTCGTTTACACGTAGGTCAACACCCGTTTTCAATTCGTGTAGCCAGAAATTATATCACATATTTTTTTCTTTTTTGCATATCAGCACCCTGTAACTAAAACTTTACAACCTAAGCATATAATTAAATTCTGACATATAATAACCAATCATTTAATTTATGACATATAAACACATTTTTCTAAGAAAATTAAAGAAAGAAAAGGAATAAACAGGTCAACCCCCAGACCACCACATCGGACCAAACACGATGTGTTTCAGTAAACATTTTTCAGGGGTTCAACCCGAAACTGACCCAAACCATTTATACTTAAACCCAAACAAGAGAATTTCGTGTTAGCTTTGTTTTGTGTCAAAAGTTCACACCCATAAAACATAGGCCCATTGAGTATTAGCCAAAACAGATTTGCTTTGAAACAATGTAACTCTTTTAGTACGGGTCAAACCGTAACTATATTGTCACCATAACAATTGAGCTATTGATTTGACTTTTTAGCTGAAAAAACTTGACTTACCCTTTGATACCCAGATCACAACCCATATTGAGTTATTAACTCAACCACAAGTAAACGGGTAAAAATTACCAAGTACAGTTGATACAGAAACTTACAAGATCCACATTGGCAGGGTCGTCCAATCCCCTGTCAACAACTGACCGTAATTCTGGGAACTCCTCCATTGCATATAATATTGGAGCAGTCACAATTCCCTGCAAAGCAGTTGCCACAATGTTAAAAACACAATGCACAACACCATGCCATTTTGTGTGTTTGTATATGTATATGTATATATATGATGACTGAAGTGAGTGGATTACATGGCGAATGTCAGATAACGCGCCTTTCCCTAGAGATGATGATGTGCCTGTGAAATCTAGAACATCATCAATTAACTGGAACGCTAAACCCTGCAAGGAAAAAAACAAAGATAAGTCCGTGTTATGTTACAATCATATCACCTAGGAAATCGCAAAGGGCCGGTCAAGTCAGAAGGGGTTAAGATCGGAATAGGGTCGAAATGAGTTGTTTTGGGTCGGGTCGAAATGGGTTCAGATGTTCGGGTCAAAATTGGTCCGGGTCGGAATGAGTTTCGGGTCAAAAAACAGTTATTTTTTTCCATTCATAAAAACATGATTTCATCATTAACATACCTTTGCTTCGAGTCAGAACGAATTCAAATCGAAACGAGTTTCGGGGTCGCGACGGGTTGGGTCGGAATGGTTTTCGAATCATATCAGGATTCGTTTCGGATCGGGGTTCAGCACAGGATGAGTTTCAGATCAGAACGGGTTCGGTTTGGATCGGACCAGAACGGGTTTGGTTTGGTAATGGTTAAAATGAGTAATATAACCCATTTTAACCATTACCAAACTGGTAGGATCCGCCCACAAAAAAATGAAATAGCTGATTCTTACACACCAGATTTTTTCCATACTCATATGCTAGCATGGCAACCTCTGCAGTTTGACCCGTAAGAAGAGCAATGGATTTGCAGCTGTTGGATATTAATGATGCAGTCTTGTAGTATGTCTTCTGTAAATAGTAATCCATGCTGCAACAGACAAAAAATAAATAAATAATTATACCAACTTAAAATATTCCAAATCTCCAAGATCAGACGCTAGCATTGTAAATTGTAATTACAAAAGTTTCTTTTTCAAATTACCGACAAATTTGTGTAAAAATATTTATTAACAAAAAGTTAAAACTTGGATTTTAAAAACGGCTTTGTTCATCAAAATACATTTACAAGGAGTAAGCATACTGATAGAGATCTTATTCTATTACTTAATACTTAATAGTCGTTTGTAACTGTGGGAGGGGGTAAGTGTAATTTCTATTCTTATAAGTAAGGATCAATAGTCATTTAGGAAGGATAAGAAAGATATTAAGTTGTTAGGCTCATTGCATTAGCATGAGAAGGGCATAGCCTGGGACCACTTCGGTGGTTAGTTATCCTTTGTAGATCCTTGAGATCATCTTCTTCAATATAATAATATACTTTACATATTTGATTTCAATCATCTCAACATTTCCTAATTCAATACCTATCACATACCTACTACGCTGTTCTGCTGATGAGCTCATTTGCATCGTCTCCCCCGTAACAAGATGCTCGACTGCTGTCGCTATTAATGATACAACCTGAAAACACCAATAGAATATAGGTAAAATTGTATGTATATAAGCATGTATTCATATATATATACGCACACAGTCACACACACACCTATATATATATAGGAGAGAGATGGATACCTCTGTGTTTTTCAAAGAAGCAAGGGTGATACAAGCTCTAGAAAGCAAGAAATCTCCAGCCAATACTGAGATCTGCACAAAAACACAAGTACTCTTTCAAAAATAGTTATAACATACTATTAACACAATAAAATTGTTGAAAATCAAGAACAAATAATTACAACATAATCATCCATAAACACATGATTAAAGCAAGATACATGGGATCAATTGTAACGAAACTATTCTGCCGGACAAAGTCAAAGCAGACTGTTTTTATTGATAAAATTGACCAACTATTCTTTACAATTTTGGGCATATATATAGCCTATGAAACGGTACTAACAAGGTGGTTGTACCCCTTCGTTTGGGATACCAGAAAGCCGTCATAACCGCTAAATAACGGATGTTGACTCTTGTCACGTTATACTTTTGTTTTCTGCCTTGTAACCGTTAATTTAATAAATGCATAATAAACATAGCCTAATAACCTATGTCTAGATTACATTTGATTAAGAATTAGTCTATAATGAATCGGATGCATTGTTTATATATCGCAGACAGAAAAAAGTGAATTGAGTGTCATAAGTAGGCACAGCATGTCATCCTTTCGCATTTTTGCTATCATACTTAATAATAATATAATTCTATCAGCAATTCAAGCAATAAGAGAATGGAAGGCGAAAACATCATCATCATCATCATCATCATCGTACTCAGTAAATCCCACCAATAGCAAAGCTATGGTAGGGTCTGAGGAGGGTAAGATGTAGACAGCCTTACCTCTACCCCATAGGAATAGAGAGGCTGCTTCCGGTGAGACCCCCGGCTCGATAGTAGTTTTGCATCAAGCCTTAGACGATGGTGTGTGTACCCTTGTCTTTCGGCTATCAATGCCACCACATGATGCCTGATTAACCTTCCGCCACTTTTAACGTTATTTTCACGAGATTAGTAAAATAACGTCAAAATTAGTGCAACTTCACTTTTAAGTCGAAACATAAGTCACCTTATTTCCCATCACAAAGTTAAGAGAGCCAATCCCGCGTCTTGTATCAGCATCATCCAGTACATCATCATGAAGGAGGCTGGCAACCTGAGATAAAAAAGCACCAGATAAAACATATTTTAAAATTAGTTCTCTAAAATCAAGTACAGATTATAAGAAACCTAACATGAATCATTTCTGTGATTTCAGCGATAGCTTGAAGTCTTGTTCTCAACTCCGTTGAAAACATATCAACAACTCCTTCTGAAGGTGGTTTAGAGATTTGAACATTTAAAGCTGTTGCCATTAATAATATAACCTGCAAAAGACAAAAACTGAGACCACCATCTTGGCACAATAACATGATCACAAGAAAAGAAAGCAATAAACTTACGGTGGGGCGAAACCTCTTCCCTTCAACACCCATTTTGAAGAAATACTCGGCTGCTGAGGCAAGCTTTGGCACCTGCAAGAGAGCATGCATTTGAAGTTGATTACTACCAAAAGTATATCAAAAATAAAATAAAAAGAGTTGTATTATCCATACCTCAGCAACAACCATTGATCGCAGCCTATTAGCAACTATCGATAACTCATCAGCAACAAGAGAAAACGGGTCCACCTGATCCTGGTCAAAAAGAAAACTTTAAAAAAATATGGGGAATATTTTGTATAATTAGAAAAACAACAAAAGAAATGATATAAAAAAAAACAAAAAAAAGCACTTACCTCTTCATACTGGGGTTGGGGTTCACCAGAACGAAAAGAGCGGGAAAACCAGGGAGAGATTACTCTGCAACCCAAAACCTACTAATCACCGAAAACAATAGCAAGTCATATAACATAGAAACCATGAAACAAGTGGCACTAAAATCAACAACCGGTAATCGAAAAACCAAATAGCCCAGAAATAAGAATGCTACAAAAGTTCGTAATATCATATCATTTGTGATCTTTGAATTCATTTGAAAGTGTAGACTTCCACAGTTCCACTGTAAAAACTTGCCAGTTATTTGAACCTAACTATGTCTAACATATATTATATAATATAGTTTGAGGCTTTGTCATTAAAGTGTCTCAGAGCGTTCGCGTCCCTTTATTCATCGCTATCTATATAACTTAACTAAAAACACCATTTTTTCTAAACATTGGTTATATTTTAAAAACATCTCAAATACCATTCTCTATTTCTATCTATCTGTATTTTAAAAACATTGTTCACTTTATTACTTTTTTCCCTTTCCTACGCGCTCACATAATTACATAGAATGATCAATAGACCCTCTAAATATGAACGCGATGTGGAAGCTAAATAAGTGATAAATTATACTTCCGTCCATAAAATGATGGCCTTACATACTTCATTTTTCTTAATCATGAATCTTTTCCCTCATAATCACACATCACTGTCTGTTTCAACTTTCAAGTCATTCCTAAACAATCTTAAATTCACATAATCTACCGCAATGTTCAACAAAAGCGCCATCACATAAAATCACAAATATCCCTAAACAGCCTAAAAACCGCATGACGAATAACTGCATATAAAGTTAAACCACAAAGGCACGCGTTTGGGTTTTTTAACAGTACCTGAATACCAACCCACCCGAACCCGAATTGGATAATACCCGAAACTGAACTAACCCGACCAACCAGAACCTTAAATGGGTAGATTATCAGTCAACAAAAAACCCAAACGTATCATATTACCAAATGGTATTTATTTAGTAGCATGATGATATTTCGTGAATAAAAATATTTTCTTTTCCATTTTCCATTTAGGCCCGAAAACTGAACAATCCGACCCAAACCCAAATAACCCGAACCCGACTAACCTGAATTTATTTCGGCCAGTTATCATTCTTGGACCAAAACCCGAACAACCCGAAACCCATAAAATTAACCCCTGAATTTATTTCGGCCAGTTATCATTCTTGGCCAAAAACCCGAACAACCCGAAACCCAGAAAATTAACCCGAAGAAACGAATATTTGGCAATGAATCAAACGAATAAACCCTAGCAATCAATTCAATTCAATTAAACCAACAATACGATCGTTCACCTGTTCGGAAGACCTGAACCGGCTGTAATGAGGAGGCAATTGCTGAACCGGAGTAGACCAGTACAGCCGTCGACAACTGGTGGCGGCTCGTGAAACACGATGAATTGTTCGATAAATTGACATACTGGTATCAGAAATTGATATTAGTAAATAGACAGAGGCGAATGAAATAGAGATGTGGGATAGGTTAAGAAGATTAGTTAACGGTGGTGGCTGGAAGAGTGAAATTGTGGCGGCTAATTAAATGAAGATTAGTTATTAAAAGTAAGCCGACGTAGCAGCAGCTGATTGATGCGGAAGTGTGACGGCGGCGATGATGGAGATGCAACCACGTGCGTAACCCTAACTTGACTTCCTTCCGATCACTAGATTTTTAATTTATTACACTTTTAACTCATGTCATTAAGGGCATTTACATATATCCCCTTCACAATTCTTTTATTTTGAAAATTAAGCTTCATTTAACACAAACGACATGCAAGACCTCAAAACGAGGGCCGCAAGGAAAACCAAGTTACATCAACCCAAAAGGATATTACATCAATCACTCCATTCTATAGATTTAAATCTAGACCTATTTCGAATCCAAGAATACGAACAAGATTTAATCTTGGACACCACCTCGTAAGCTTTGGCCTCTTTATCTTGAAAAATCTTCTCATTTCTTGCATTCCACATACTCCATAAGGCCGTAACCACTATACAATGAGCCACCCTTTTGTCGAGTTTCGGCTTTTTTAAACCTTTCGCTAACACAAGAATATCCCGAACTTCAAACACGAAAATAGGATCAAAACGGCACCACACGGCAATCCTATCCCATATCTCAGCTGCAAAAATACAACCTGTGAAAATATGATTAGCGGATTCCTGATGCAATTCACAAAACGGACAACTTTCCTCGGTAAGACCCATCCCTCGTTTATCTAAAGCAATTTTAGTAGGAGTCCTATCTTGCTCCGCTCGCCACGCCAACACATTACACTTGATCGGCATCCACCCATCCCATTTAAACTTAAAAAAGGGGTCATATTTTTATACATATTTTTATAACATATTTTTATAACCTATAAAAATTAATTACATATTTCCCCAATCTTAAACACATATATTACATGTAACATGTATATCTATTTTACTAAAATTAACAAAGTAATGGACAATTTTACCCCTTATATGAAAGAAGAATGACACCAATTTTTGTGAACCACAAATCTGTTTTTTCTTCTGTTTTTTCTTCTTCGTTATTTACTTTACTCCCCCCCCCCCCCCCCCCCCAAAATGAATTTTAGGCATTTAGCCTTGATTCTATCGTATAACAAACAAGTTTCTAATCACATACTCAAGTTCAAATGATTTGCAAGTTTAACCACAGTTTCGTTTTACCAGGTTTGCTCAATCCATCTCTGGTGACCACCACCATCAAAACTCATGTTTTTCATATCTGAGCGAGGCACAGTAATAGATGTCGTCTGTGGGGTTCTTGGTTTTAAAAAGCGCACTCGAGGCGAGGTGAGGCGAGAAGCGACTTAAGGCAAACACCTCAACGCTTTTGCCTACCCAAGGCAAAGCCTGTTAAAAAAGCAAACGTTTTTTGCGCTTTTGTGCGGGGCGAAAAAGCGAGGAGGCGAATGCTTTATATACAAAAAGCGACCAGTTAACTCATTTTCAACTTAACCTTTATAATTAGTCATTTATGGATTTTTCATATTTGGCAATAAGCTTTTGAAAGTTGAAACACTTTTGAGTAGTGCTCTTTTGGAAACACTTATGAGTACTTTGGTACTCGATAAACTTGTTTTTATTGCTACTTTGATATTTTGGGTGAGTAATGTGGTACTCGAAAAATTATACTACACTACGTTTGGAATTTTGGGATATATATATATGTATGTTGATGTTTCAGACATTTAATATATATTATGATGTGGTTTGTTTATAATATGTTGCTTATAAATAATTACATATTTTTTAAAATACGGTCGCCTCGTATTCAAAAAGCGTTCGCTTTTGCGCTTTTCGCCTCGGATGAGGACCTCTTCGCTTTTGTTCGCCTCACGCTTTTTTAAACCAAGGTGGGGTTATATAGAGTGAGACAGCGGAATTCAGATGAGATGACGTTGATGGGGTAGGAGATGAGAATTAGGGTGTGCCAAGTGATTGGAAAGTCGTTGGAAAATCAAGCTACCCAGAAGTGAGTATGTTGGAGAAGATGATAGATGATGACATGATGTGGGTTAACTTTATAATTATTAATATAAGTTTGTATTTTAATTAAGTAAGGGTACTTGAGTAATTTGCAAGGGAAAGGGGAAATATGTAATTTGATTTCGTTGATTGGGGAAATATGTAATTTATGGTGTTTAGCAAAGGAGAAATATGTAAAGATCTCAATGAAAAATAAGAATAATAATAATGAGGTCAGAAGTGGGTGTTATGTGTGTGACAAAACGGACCCTCGCTTTTTTTCTTCTTTCTTTCTTTACATTGGAATGGCGTGCCACAACATCAGGCTATCTAGAGGGGTGCGTGGTGCGATACTATGATTTGGTAAGGTTAGAGCGTTCCCAACCTGATTCATACTTCATCCTATAATTACACTAAAATGCATTGCATTGCTATCTCTTTTCAATTAAATAATATTTTTTTATGCATTTATTCTTATAGTTTCTCTATGCTATACTCGCAACCAATTTCAACGAATATTAAATAAATAAGGGCAAACAAATGTTTCTCAAAACTTACAAAAAATTACTAGATTTTCTCTCTCGTTCACTCACAACCACTCTTAACCCTATTCTATAATTTACAAAATACTCTCATAAAAATTTACGGAATCAATTGGGAATGGTCTTAGTGTTAACGTTTAAAATATTCGATTAATGCTTGAAATGAAACAAAATCCAAGTTAGATTCAACAAAATAGTATTTTTGGTCCGGGTCGGTTTTTCAAAAAACGCAAAACTGAACAAAAATAGATTTTAGTAAACTCAAATTGAACCTTCGGATTCCAACATGGTTTGGATTTTTTGATTTCGAGACTTCTTTTTAGTTTTGGTTTTGTGCACTCCCTACATCTAGCAAAGCTAGTAAAGATTAGTGTTGTTACATAAAATGCGGTAAAGATATCGTTATGGTTAGTTGACTATTCAGGCTATGGGTTTCCTCGAGAATCCTTCAAAATTCCAGGGACTAGTAAAAGTAATATTGTAAAAGTCACTAGACGCTGGTCGGTAATCCAAATAATCATTCAAAAAATTGTATGAAGTATAGTTGATGTGTTCTTTATTTCACCATTTTGTAGCATCGTATTTTCATCTTCACCCAACATGTCATCTTTTACATATGACACCTACTTAACATTATGGCTCCTTAATATATCTCAAGTTCGAAACTAAATACAGGGTCCATAACATATAGTCATAGTATTGTCTTTTCCAATGTTTTTGGAAGTACCGTACATTTATAGTCATAGCATTGTCTTTTCCAACGTTTTACTGGTAGCATACATTTAGGACACACGTGTACTTACACACAAAAGTCATGTCATTACCATATCATATGCGCTACTAGCTACTTAGTATTTATGTATGATCCAACTAGTAAACATGGGAATGCTGCTTGGCAGTCAGGAAAGCTTTTAAGCGGGCGTTTTTTTCTTCAACATCCTTGAATGCAACTCTTCGTCCATGGCCTGCGAATAATACTAATCAGTTCGACTAACTTTAGAGGTCGCAAAATGGCAGTGTCGGGCTGGTCACAGATAGAAAACAAGTAATTTGGTACGGGCCAATTCAAGTCGGATTCACATATAAACAATTTTGGTCAAACTTTTTATATATGCGCATTTAAAACTATATTATTCCAATAGTATTCTTAACTTCTGAATAAAATTATTTAGAAAAACACACTTACCCGAGTTGTTTGACCTGTTTAACCATTTGACCTACTTTCTCCTATCTAAACTATGACTATTGAAATAACATGATTTAGGCAATCATTTTCAAAAATTGCGCTATTTCCTTAAAACGCTCATATTTCTTTTCTTTTTTTTTTTTAAAAAAAAGGGATTATTATCAACTAGCTATTAAAATAATAATTAAAAAAACCAACCTGGTAATATCCACTCAAATTCCAGCTCAAGTAACATAGCTACACTATCCAACTGTATCAGCACTGCAAATCGGAAGCAAAACCAGTGGATCACAAAATATAACACGTGCGGAACATTAATGGGCTAATTTCTAAATGAAATTCAAAAAAACACTCTTTTATACCTGAATAAAAATTGTATATCTCAGAAATAGCCAGCATAGATTCATCCATTGCCAATGCCAGATGATCTCCGGTGAAAAGCACCTTTAACGGCTTATAAAACAAGCACACTGACCCCTGTCATTCCGTTCGCAATACAAGATAAAACATCAACTTTTAGAAATTTGGTGAAAAATGAAATAATAAGGTAACTTATGCACTCACTTCTGTGTGGCCCGGGGTGTGTATAAGCTGGATATCATCACTAAGACTCCACGGTCCGCATCCGTTCAACTTCATCTCAACATTGCTGGTTGAAGCATTTACCTGGTAATTAAAAAAAAAAAAAAAGACCCAAATTCTATTAAAATTAAAAAATTATTAGCTAAACACTTCTCGTGATCTGCCACTGTGGACCATGGAATGAAAAATGTTATTCATCATACCTCTCTGGAGTGAAGAACTCTTTCACAATTCAATCTCTTTGACCACTTCTCATGATCTGCCACATCATCCCTGATTCAAGCAAGTCAAAACTAGCTTATAAATATAAAGATGTCATTTTCGACTCGTTTAACTATGAGAGGTCGATTTGGGTTAAGTTTAATCATTTACAAATAAAATGGATTAAACAAAAAAAGTCGCTAATAAGTGAACGTGTGAAGCGGTTAGAAAGTCACCCAACTACCCACGGTGTGTTTCTAAGCATTAAACCTTCTCGATCATTTTATTAAAAAAAAAAACAGATTACCAGTGTAACTATATATTTTTTTTTCTTTGTTTTTTCTTATAGTAATATATATCAAAACATATTTTTTATATTATATTAATATGACAATTTAGAATTCAGGCTTTTGTAGCAGAGGTTATGGAACTTTTGGAAACATTCTAATTATTGCCTATGAGTTTTCTCGCTTTCTAAGGTTATATATTATTATGTTTGATGGGCTTTTGTTGTTTTTTTTTTGAAAGTGTATACTGATTGATTATATGTGTTTTGGGGATTTAGATGACAAGCGTAGATGATCCGGTAATTATATTAATCATTTATGGTACTTGGATGGGTCTGGCAGGTTTGCTTTGGTGAGTCAAGTTGGGGTAAAAAAAAATAATTTTAGTAATTTTAGATTATAATTATTAATATGTTTTTAAAATAATTTTTTCAACCTGTGTGTCACACGGGCTTATAGATGAGTAATATATAAATTAACAATTTTGATCTGTTACTGAACCTGACCAGCCCATTTAACAGTACTCGAACCTAGGGCTGTAAACGAACCGAACGAACACAAACAAGGCCTTGTTCATGTTCATTCGTTAAGTAAATAATGTGTTCATGAACAGTTCACGAACACTTACCGAACGAGATTTTATGTTCGTGTTCGTTTATTAAGGAAATTAAAGTGTTCACGAACGGTTCACGAACACAAACGAACACAAATAAAATCGGCAGAGCCTAGAGATTGAGACCGATGTATTCATCAATGTGAATAATGAAAGCTTGTAAACGAATCGAATGAACACGAACAAGGGCATGTTCGTGTTTGTTTATTTAACTTTAAAAGAACACGGACACTTAATCGAACAAATATTTATGTTCATGTTTGTTTATTTAAAAATGGACATTTATGTTCGTTTGTTTAAAATCTAAACTAACATAACTAAATAAAGATAAACGAACATGTATGAACAAACGTAAATGAACACAAATTAACAAATATAAAACCTTTAAGCAGATGGCATATCAGGATAATATTTAATTATTTTCTATTAATATTAATACATAAATGAACATAAATAAACAGACATGAACGAACATAAACGAATTTTCATGAACATAAATGAACGAACGGAACAGGTGTTCATGTTCGTTCGTTTAATTAAACGAACACAAATTTTTTGTTCATGTTCGTTCGTTTATTAAATAAACGAACATAAACGAACTTCCCACCGAACGGTTCACGATAGTTCACCGAACGTTCGGTTCGTTAACAGGCCTACTCGAACCATATAATCATACTGATGAGTGAGAAACATGTATCGAGCTCCGCCCATTTTCTCAATGTTGGAAGCAAGCCTTTCTGTATATCGAGGGCTGCAATATATTACGGGTTTATGATATAATAATTGACTTGTCGATAAGAGTCGTATGATCCGTAAGAACTTGGATGGTTAGATAACCTGTCAATAAGAATATTCCCTTCAGGATGAAGCAACAGATAGGATGCTGCTCCGTATGATTTATCAGAGTGATAACCACAATGATACACCCGCTGTAATTATTAGTTTGACTTAGCATTTGGTCAAAATGGATTAAGGTCTAAACAGGTTGGATTGACCTGTAGTTTTTAGTTTTATAAATGATTAATGCATTAAATATACAATAAACAGGTAACCATATGTAAGAAACAACAAAACACACAGGTTGGGTATTTGGTCAAAAGGGATTAAGGTAAAAAAAAAATCATATTTAAGTCCGTGTTATAACGGGTCGGTTTGACCACTTGGTTTGCCCATTCTTTTAGTTTTACAGATGATTGATGCAGTTAATATATACATTATATATATTATTATAAATCAATAGTTTTAATAAAACGACGTAGGAGGTTCAAACCATTTGACTTCAATTTTGACCCGTTTGACCAAGTTTTTTCTGTTTAACCAAATGGTTCAAACCATGAAAGTTACTATTACAGCAAGTTCAGGAATCCTCATATTTGGTTACTTTTCAAACATATTTCAATGGGTCGAAGACAAAGTGACAAACCATGTAGACTAAACAGAAACCAAGTAATTGAATACGTATAAAGCGAATAGTTATAAATGAAAATTAAAGGGATGTTATATCCAATATATAAATCATGATGCAATTTAACAAAAATACATTGATGAAGAATAATAGATTAAACAAATTACCGGGATTCTGTCGGTGTCAATGGGTATAGGAAATGTTTTTTGAACCTCTAAAATATAATGAACGGGTTTCTCAGTACGGATTGAGTTCGTTGGACACGAAAGTAATGCCTGCAAATACAACATAAAAATGATATTGTCTACAATCATTGCCACCTCAGCTTGCAAGTAAGTTAATTAATCTTGGTTTTTGTTTGCATAACAATATACGGTGAATGGCTTTTCAAGACTATCATATGACAGAATACCTGAAGAGCCTTAACGCGCTCATCTTGACAGCTTGGCTGCTTTGATACAGCAGACATGTCACCGACACGAGTGAAGATGTCCTGAAATATAAAAATTTCAGAAAATAGTACTTCTATCTCTGAAATGGTCTTCTCTTCAGAAATAATATATTCCCATTTGTTTACATACCATACCAGGTAAAATGGTGATGTGGCACGCCATCACCTCATCAAGAAACCGGTGCCACATCACCAATTTATGTACTATAGAACTTAGAAGGTCGCTTAAATTCAGTGGCAAAAAACAAAAAATAAAAAACCGGAAGTATATATGCGACATACAATGGCAAACAAACATTTTTTACTTGCATAGTGTTATAGTTAGATTTAGAGAAAGAAGAGAATTGTCTCCATGGTCCAAGCTGCATCAACCAACAACTTAACCGCATTTACCATATTTGGGGGGGGGGGGAGTGATGGCTCCCGGATCGATCACCTCGGTAGGCCCGAAAGTTTTTAAAATTTTTTTGTATATATGTAACTTTTTGAAAGAAATATTAATTGTTAATGTTTAAACCCAATTCATCTAACCCCATTTTTATATATAAAAAAGAAATTGCATAACACGAACAATAACCCAATAAGCTCATTTAAAAATTAAATTGTCTAAACCTAATTAATAAAAAAAAAGAAAAAAAAAAACCTTTTACCAATGTTGTAAAAGTAGGTCTCCAAGGCCGAGTACTCGCTCCAAGGTATGGTGTCGAGGAGAGTTTCTTCAACTCCGCCTAGTTGCTGAGAATCGATCAAATGTGATCAACCCCAGCCAGAATCACATCTAATCGGTTAACTTGGGTCGATTTTGACTTAAAAAAGAAAACACAATTCATAGTTCTATAATATTATAAAAAAATATCACTTTTTTAAGTTAATGATTAGCATATTTTAAAATAATTTAGTATTTAAAAATATATATTCTCTTATTTATATCGATATTCACTTATTTTGTTATAAATATTAGCATACTTATGATATTTGACATATATTTAATATCCAAAAATTAATTTTCTTTATATTCACCATTTCCGAGTACTCCGAGTTCACCCAACTATGCATAGGGTCCGCCTAGCGACTTTTGCAACCTTGCCTTTTACTTATAGCCCATTTTTTTCTCGCCATCAGCCCAAAAAGTTTTAACGATTCTCAAGGACGACACTGCATTTAACTACCATTCCATTGAATGCTACAAGATTACAACACTTTACACTTGACCCCCTGGCCAATACTATTTGGCACATTTAGTTCTTAGACTATTCAGGTGTAACACATAACAAAAGCAAGCAACTTCATTGCAGCATAATATTCAATTAGAGAATAGTCACATAGGTTATTTACACTTCAATCAAAGACTTTAATCCTTTATTACTGCTAAAACTTATACTAAAGAATAGTCATAAATCACATAAGTTAACTATTTAAAGAAAGGTAGTTTAATTACCGGAGCCATCCAACGACAGGTATCACAATCAATGCATGTATGATCTGCAAATTAAAAATAAAAATATTAAACTGGTTATCTTCTTGCTAGCAAGAACAAATATTTGAGAGAAGCTAAACGTTTTAGGCATAAATAACTATAATATAAATAGATAATAACAACTTCAACTTATGAAGATAAACACTGCAAGTATTGTCTAGGTTTCAAAAATCATCGTATGCAGGAGTATTATTAGAAAACATTAAATTATGAATCCTGAGAACAACGCAGTTTCATTAAAATTGGCAGGAATTTGTTGTAATAATTGCGATTTTTTCAAATTTCATAACAAGAAAGTTGTATAAATTTTAGACAGAATTACAAATTTTGTCCTTTAAAAAAAGCCAAATTACGGTTCGTGTCCTTTTTTAAGTTTCATTGCAGGCGGTATCCTTTAAACATTTTTTTCCTACACGTTATGTCCTTTACGCTAACTGGGTTAGAAAAACTCAGTTAAATACCCTCACGTGAGGCGCATGTGAGGGCATTTTTGTCTTTTCGCCTGTAATTTGTCTAATATATATTAAAATGATTCTCTCTCTCTCTCTTCCCATCTTCTCTCTCTCTCTCTCTCTCTCTCTCTCTCTCCACACCAACACCAACACCACCACTTCTTCTTAAATCCGGCACCATCTCCTGGAAACAAGCCAGGAGGGCACGTGCGGCGGAGGGCACGTGCGGCGGAGTCGTAGGCGCGTGCGGCGTCCTCGGCGGAATCAAATGTACCTAACTAAACACGGGCTTTCTTCCACGGGTCACGGATCTCCGCCGCGAACCGTCCCCAGGGACGCTTACGGACGCCGCGGTACCGGGGCTCGCCCGGCGGCGGTCCTATCGGATCTCCGGTGACGGTCTTGGGTCTTCCGGCTCGTCGCATGACTGGTTTCCGGTAGATCTGATGTTTATATTATTATTATTATTAGATGGTGAATATGAATATTATTGATTCATATTAGAAACCAATAATAATAATAAAATCTATCATTTTGATGATTTTCTTCTGATCCGGGTTTGTTTTGTTTGGCTGCTTTAATGGGTTTTTGTTTCATGTAAAATTATGCAGGCATGTAATTGACCTTAAAGTCAAAATCAGGTTAGTCATGATTTTCATGAAAGCTGCCGTCTTCCTCGCCGGAGAAGAAGACCGGAGATGGTGTTGTCGTCTTCCTCGCCGGAGCGGAATGGCCTCATCGGCTTGTTTCCAGGAGATGGTGCCGGATTTAAGAAGAAGTGGTGGTGTTGGTGTTGGTGTGGAGAGAGAGAGAGAGAGAGAGAGAGAAGATGGGAAGAGAGAGAGAGAGAATCATTTTAATATATATTAGACAAATTACAGGCGAAAAGACAAAAATGCCCTCACATGCGCCTCACGTGAGGGTATTTAACTGCGTTTTTCTAACCCAGTTAGCGTAAAGGACATAACGTGTAGGAAAAAAATGTTTAAAGGATACCGCCTGCAAGGAAACTTAAAAAAGGACACGAACCGTAATTTGGCTTTTTTTAAAGGACAAAATTTGTAATTGGGTCTAAATTTTATAAAAGGAGTAAATTTGTTAGTTTTGGTGTAATTAACAGCTAACATGGGTGCAAGTGCAAACGAGTCGAGCCATTCACGAGTTACCCGAGATCATATCAATAAAATGCTTGAAAAGATCCGAGATTTTTCGACCTTGACCCGAGCCCGAACCACAAAAAAAGATCTTATAGTTATGGAGCCCTGACTCGAGTCTTGTATGGGAAGCTCGTTTAGGCTCGCCAACTTTAACAAGCCTTGTGTGTTTTTTAAGTGATTTCTATGCATTAATTTCACACGTTACACCCGAGTTCGAGCCGAACTTTTGCTTGTTTAAGGTATTGCACGAGCTCGAGTTTAACTTAATCTTGTTTATGTTTTTTCTTAAAATATATAAAAATATTAAAAAGAGCATATAATTTAACTAATCTATACTCTCTAATAAAAAGATACAAGTTTTGCCACTTGTTACTTTCACATTAAACCTCACCATTTTTAACAAATTTATAATAGTAAAATAATATTTACCATTTTTAAAATTTATGCTTCAAAATTTATTAATTTAATATTTACTTTCTATTTTTTTTTTCAAATATTTGATATTTATAATAATCTTTTACTTTAAAATTGTTTTAAAGACGATTGTACAACGAATATGTATTAATACTGTTTAATAGATTTATTGTTTCTTGTATATCGATTATTTATTAAATATTGTGTTTTCAAAAACTGCAAGTATAGTAGACGGGCCCAAACTAGTATACAGCAAACAAGCTCAGAGCTTGAAAAAGTTACTCACTAGCTTGAGTTTTAGAAAAACGCTCGAAACCCTAGCTCAAGCTCTCGTAAGTTAAAACAAGCCGGGCTCGAGTATCAAGTAACACATAACTAAGGGGCTGTTTGGTAGCCTCTTAACAGTCATTAAAAGGCTACCTTTTAATGGCTCATAACATCTGAATGGTTAAGAGGTAGCTTTTAAGTCTGAATGGTTAAGAGATAACCATTAAGAGGTAGCCTCTTAACCATTCAGACTTAAGTATACTCTTAACCATTCAGATGTTATGAGCCATTAAGAGGTAGCCTCTTAATAACTGTTAAGAGGCTACCAAACAGCCCCTAAGAGTATGATAAACGCATGCCCTTTCGGTATATCCAAAGACGAAAATCCAAATGAAAGTTTTTTGGCAGTTGAAGACATCGAAACAACGAACCGACAAAGAAGTCTCCATCAACGTTCTCCGGACGTCGTTTCTTCTTTGATAAACCTTGCAGGTATGAGCTTTGACTTTGACTTTTGATATTGATTACAAGTTTCGCCGGAGAATAATAGGAAGGCCGTCGTTGTTTTGATGAAGGTGGTCGATGGTGGTGGTAGTTTGAGAGGAAACAAAGCTGTGTTGCCATTGTTGATGTTATTGTTAATGTTGTTGGAGAACAAGAACCTGATTGTTATCTGCTTTCTTCTTTGTTTTCTGGTTACACGTGCTAGTATGTGTCCTTCTTGTATTTTGTTTTATTATTTTTGGATAACGTAAAATAATATTTAGGTTACAAGTCTTATATACTAGGATCTTACCCGGCGTGTTGCGTCCGGCCGTGCTTGGCAGGTCTGTGTTGGTTACATCTGGGCGTCGTTTTAGTAAGTTGACGCGAATTCGGTTGGTATCGGTAACGTTCTTTACGGTATCAAAACCAAACCAAAAAATTAATTCATCAAATTAACGTATTTAAAACAAATTAAAAACCAAGACACCACACCACCTTACATTTTCATTTCCTGATTAAGTATGAAATATAAAAATACAAAAATCTATTTCTATTTAAAAAACACACAAAAAAAAACAACAAAAAAATTCCCTAAAAAAAGGCTCGAACTCGGGACTTGCAAGTTCAACAATAAAACAATACCACAAAAGCAGCTTCCTTTTGTGTTATTTTTATTACTTTCAAATAAAGACAAAAAAAAGGCCTCAAAGAGGCTTGAATTGACAACCTAAGGGTTGCAACAACACAACAAAATCACTCCACCAGCTTTCATTTTGTTACTTATCCTAGTTTCAATTCAATAAATTCTCAAACAGATTTTGAAAATGATAAAAAAAGAGAAACTTAGTGGCTATCATGATTGGACCTACATTCCCTAGCATTGCAGCAGTGTTTATCCTTTAATAGATAGTATAATAATATGTCCGAGCATGCGAAAAACAATAATATAAAATGTAGACAAAAGATTTTTTATTAACTAACTTGAAAAGAGTTAAACTATATATGAACTTTGACTTGTTACTCAACACAAACGATCCATCAAAATATACTTAAAATCATGGTCACACTAGCGAAACGTAAGATGGCATAATCACAACATTCAATTCACGGTCAGTTACCACCTTCTACCTTAAGTACCAGCTATCAGTTCGGACAAGCCGACTATAGCAAGTAATTCTTACTCTGACTACTCGGGTTTTAGTTACAATTGTTAGTTTGGATTGATGAAAGTATAGTGAGTGCTTTGGATGGGAGAAAAAGTCCCATAGCGCCCGGAACACCACCTGTCACAACCTGACCGGCGGAACATGCCGGGGCACGACGGGATTGCTAAAGAACACAATGACACTATTAAAGTGACAATATTTAATTAACCCATTCATTTCATTCAATCATCAAATGTAATACAACTTGTCCATACAAAGCACACAAAAATACAAGGAAATAAATTGTTCATTTTTCTAACAACCTAAACGGTCTCAAAATAAATGGCGTCTTCAATCGTCAATCAACCAATAGTTAAACCTGTAACAATGCATAAAATATATTTTGTCAACACGAATGTTGGTGAGCAATTCCATAATTTTGAGTATATATAATATGAGGCAAAATCCACAACTCGTATATGAAATCGTAAATAAAAGCAACAATTGAGGTATATAAATCTGTTAGGCCTCGTTTTGTTTATTTAAGTCTTTTGTATTGGAATGTATGTATTTGTGTATGTTTGGGCACGTGTTGGGCTTATTATGTTTTTTTTGTATGTAAGGCCTTAGACCTTGTAAACAAGCCCAATGGGCATAATGATATGAAACAAAGTTCTTATGCATGCTTCCTATAAATAGGGAAGCATGTCATGAGAATAAAAAGCCTTTTGTCAAAACTTGTTCTCATACTCTCTAATTTCTCTCTAACTCCCTTCTCTCACTCATCCGCAAATAACCTTCAAGATCCGAGACCAAAGGTGGCTTGGTGTGATATTCCGCTAGCACCGAGTTTGGTTGATCCAAGAGTAGTTGTTAGATCCACCCCGTCATAGGACCTACAATTGGTATCAGAGCTTCGGCTCACTAGTTGAGGTTTTTGGATCACAACCTTGGGTTTTGATCTTGAGAAAGTGAAAAGAAAGTGCTCTTGCAAAGAAAAACCACAAAAACACAAAAAGATTCGAGTTCAAAGTTCCACAAAATGACTTAGAAACTGTTCTTGGTAGAAATCATAAGTTTAAAAGGTGTTAAAACTCAAGAAATAAGTGTTTAAAGTTGTTGAAAAATTTTGTTTCAAAGTTCGCATTCGCATGTACTATGGGGTTGTTGTACTAACCTTTGACTAAACTGACAAGTTAGGTGAACGAATTCCCAAAAAGATTGCTTCTAGAAATCAAAAAAATTTCGCATTCGCATTGCTTGAGAAACTTTGCATCGTATTGAAAAGTTCACATCGCATCAGAAAACTTCGCTTTGCCTGACAAAATTCGCATCGCTTGGGATTTCGCTTCGCATCAAAGTTCGCATCGCATAACAAGGAATTCGCATCGCGTTCAGATTCGCATAGAAAATTCATGCGAAGTGAATAAAACCTTTTATTCGCATCGCATTCAAAAATTCGCTTCGCATAGTGGGCGAATTGTTTGAAACTATTTTCTATTCGCGTACTTTGCGAATTATTTGTTCTGTTTTGTGAAAATCTCATCTGTTTGAAGACTTTTGGTGTTTGAAACTGTTGGAACCATGTCCAATACCGATTCTGAGTTATTGAAAGGGTACTTGTTGCTTGAGAATCAAGCGGGAACCACCACAAAACCTCCAAAATTTATGACATTAGATGACAACTTTGTTGATTTCATATGGAGGTTCATGAACTTTATTGCTTTGACAGACTCTGAATTGATGAGGTGTTTTGAAGTAGGTCCTCATGTTCCCATGATAGTCACTCCAAATAGGGAACAACCAAAGCCTGTGGAAAGTTATGATCAAAATGATAGGACTTTGTTAGAACAAGATAAGAAAGCATATCTCACTCTGACTGTCTGTCTCTCCAATGAAATTACTGAGACTCTTCATGAACATACAACTGCCAAAGGTTTGTGGGATGCATTGGTTGAGAAAATTGAAGGAAATGCTGAGATAAGGGAAAATAAGAAGGCCCGGTTGAAGGAAGAGTTTAACATGTTCAACTATCGTCAAGGTGAAAGTGTGGGGGACTTAATAAAAAGGTTTGAAAAGCTGTTAGTGAGAATCAGAGCTGCTGATGTTAACATCATGAATTCTGAAGTCAACCACAAGTTAGTGAACTCTTTGCCTTATACTTGGAGTACCAACACTGTGACAATCAAGAGAACTACAAACTTGAACGCTATTCCAAATACTGATTTGATTTCTACCATCAAGTCATTTGAAATGGACGAGCAAATGAGGATGAACAACCATTTGAGTTCTCTGAACTAAGCTGGGATGAATGCTGGAACTACAATGCCTACTGCTTTCATAAGCAAATCCCAGCAAAACATGTATCCTGTAAAAACTCCAAAGTATTCTTCAGTTGTGCCTCCACAGAAGACAACATTTATCTCAACTGGTAATCAGTCTGTGTCATCTGGTTCAAGTTCATTTCAAAAGGTTGTTGATAGTGCAGTTGAACAAGCCTTGAAAGCCCATGGAATCACTTCCTCTTCAAAAACACAGCAAAGTCAAAGTTCCAGCTACTGTGAAGCACTTCCTTTATTGAATGACTCCAACGTTGCACTTGTTCACGCTTTTCTTTCAAGTCATGAAGAATTGTTACAAGGAAAGCTGTTGCCACTAAAATTCGAACAAGGTGATCTGAAAGATATCAACAAGAAAGATCTAAAGAAAATAGATATCAAATATCAGATGGCACTGGCAGTTCACAGGGCAACGGACTTTATGAAGAAGTACGGAAGGGATAGTTTCAATGACTCTGACAAGAAAAGAATCGGGTTTGACAAAGAGAAGCTGAGGTGTTACAATTGTAATGAACTGGGTCACTTTTCAAGAGAGTGCACAAATCCTCCAAAACCAGCAAGTGGCATTCGGGTGACGGAAGTGTCTGATGAAGAAAATAGCAAGTCAACTGGGAAAAAGCACATGGCACAAAAACCCAACACTTCAGTTCCAAGATTTGGGAATCATCCACACAAGGGCAACTCAAGTTCAAACTCAAGAGCCCTTGTCTCTTAAGCAGAGGTCCATATCGGCATGGATTGGGATGACCAATTTCAGGAGCTGAAGAATCCTCTCAACATGGCAGGAATGGCTTTTTTTTCAAACAATGAAGCGTCTTCATCTTCGGCTGCAGGTTCTCATGAAACACATGGCGATGAGGTATACAACAATATTCGCTCTCAAGCATGTATTAACAAGGTTACTTTTTATAGACACAATCATAATGAGGTTTCGAAAGAAATTTCAAAACTTAGGGAATTAAACACTGAATATGTAAAGGCTGATAAGATTTACATTGAGAAGATTGAAACTCATCGTGATGATGTAGCAAATCTAAGACTTAAGATTTTTCAAACTGAACAAGAAGTAATTTACTATAAAAACATAGTTTCCAAGTTAAAAGTTGAAATTGAAAATCTGAAACTTGAGGCTTCTGATAAAAGGAAACAAGAAAAGATAGTCAAAAGATTTGAAACATCATCAGAGAAGTTAGATTATCTTATTGGAGCCCAGAGAAGTACAAAGTTGAAGGCTGGGCTAGGGTATAATTATACTGCTGTACCTCCACCTCTAAATGATAATTATACCAGCCTACCCCACTTCAGCTCTATAATACTTCTCCCGAGGAAGAAATGTCATACGGGGTTGGTAGAATACAAAAACCAGTGAAATTTGTTCATCCGGTTTCAGAAACTGATGCTCCAGTCCTACCATCTGATAAATTTAACATCAATATGTCTTATGAAGCAGGTGATGTAAACAGTGGTGAATGTGGGAAAGTTAACTTGGGTTGTAAGCAAAATGAAGATTTAGGACCACGTTTTGAATCTAGTGTGGATCTAAACAAATCCATTAACAATCCAGTTTGTAATAAAATTTGTGGATCAATGTTAGGAAGTTTGGAGTCTGAATCAAACTTTGTATTTTGCGAAACTTTGTCTAATGAAAGTTGTGAAAATGATTCAAATGAAAAGGAATGTTTTTCTTCTGATTCTGATTGTGAAACAGTTTATGATGAAACAATTGAAGACAAGGTTGATGGACAGAATGGTCCTAGATGCTCATCAACTAGTCATCATGTTGAGGATTTAAGAAACCAAATATCAAATTTTGAAAATGAAAAACCAAGCACTTTTTGTAAATACGTGCCACCTAAGAAAACCTCATTTTCTCAAAATACAAACAGCAACAAAAATCCTCAACATTATAATCAGTCTGATAGTGACTACTACTACTCACGCTAGAAACCTAGGCATTCAAATTACTTTCATGATCAGTTTTCAGATTATCATGAGCATAGATTAAATAGAAATTACAGACAAGTTAACCCACCCACATCAACTTACATGTCAAATCACACATACTTTAGTGAACAAGAGGTCTATAAAAACAACCAAAGAAAATGTTGTTTCGTCTGTGGAAATCCTTCTCATCTTGCGAGACATTGCAAGAACTGGCACAGACAACAGAGAGATTTAAACAGTAAGTTTGGTCAGACATTTTCTAAAACGGCTTCTAAACCTAAGAAAATGCCTAACCAAACTCACTTCACTACCAGTGAGACGGATTTCAAACCTAAAAAGGTTGAAAACGCAAAGAAACCTTTTTGGATAACCCAAAGAGAAAGAAAAAGGTTAGCAAAGGGTTCGAAAGCTGAAAAGCCCAAGAACCCTTCAAAGGTTTTCAGCAAGAAAAATCCCGAATATTTTGTGGTTAAGACTAAACCAAAACGAAGGCAATCCAGAAAACCTTTCCAAAACCGAGGAAATCATAACTCAAGTTCCTCGAGGATTGCTCTTCAGAGTCCGACTCACCAAAAGATTACATTTTTAAGAATTATAAAATTAAACTTGGTGATTTTCTGTTTAACTTTCCCGAGACAAACACGTCTCGAGACCCCGCTACTAACTAGCTGTTCATATGTGTAGGGTCACCCAGGAAGGCCTACCAACAATATTTGGTACTTGGACAGTGGCTGCACCCGACAAATGATTGGAGATGAGTCATTGCTGTTTGATGTCAAACCATTTGACGGCGGACATGTCTCCTTTGCTGGTGATGTAGGAGGAGAAATAACGAAACAAGGCAAGGTCTCAAATGGAATCCTGACTTTCGAGGATGTGAACCTTGTGGAACAGCTCAACCATAATCTGCTCAGTGTCTCCGAAATCTGTGATAAGCATTTCTCAACCCTCTTTACAGAAAATGAGTGTCTAATTCTCAAACCATGTTTTAAAGTCCCTGATGAGTGGGTTCTGATGCGTACTCCGAGGCATAATGATGCATACATTCTGGACATGAGAAGCAATTACTCAATGCGGACTGCTTCTTGCTTACTGTCGATAGATTGAAAAACTAGGATTTCGTTTGTCTAGTTTGTTGATTGTTTCGTTTAGCGCGTTGTTTGAGGAAATTAACAACCAATTTAGGTTGTGTAGCCTCGGTAGGTATTACGGGCTATGGAAAACTTAATTTTTATGATAATGGGGCTGAATTGGTTGTCGGTTACTCAAACGGGTCGGTGCAACGCGAATTCACGTTTATTAAATAGTTGGTGTGTTGTGCTTGCGAGTTACCAACCCATCCAACTCGTGTAGTGTCGTATGGGCTAGTAGGCTGTGAAATTTAGCATATTGGGTCCACACGGGACTGAGTTGGATGTTAGTGCCTAAATAACTCTTAAACACGTATATTCGTCGCTTGGGTCATGAAATTTAGCATATTGGGTCCACAAGGCCTCGGAGAACGACTCATCCTTATGGCATCGACGCTTGGGTCACGTCAACTCTAAGAACTTGAATAAGTTAGTTAAAGGTTACCATGTGAGGGGTTTGCCTGTAAAATCCTTTCATTGTGCTGAAAAATATTTATCTTGTTCCAAATGCAAACAACACAAACTTCCTCACAGACCTAAGACTATCAATTCCATAAACTCCACTCTTCAGCCGTTACACGTGGATCTTTTCGGTCCAATTCAACCTTTCGCAATAGGTCGAAAAGCCTATTATCTGGTTATTACAGACGATTACTCGCGTTTTAGTTGGACTTTTCTTCTAGGGCACAAGGATGAGACAGCTCAATTTCTGCTCAGGTTCATTATTTTGGTGGAGAATCAAACCGATAAAAGAATCAAGTGTATCAAAAGCGACAATGGAACAGAATTCTGCAACAAAGTTGTCAATGAGTTTTATCACAACAAGGGAATTCTTCATCAATTCAGTGCCCCTTACACTTCTGAACAAAATGGGTGGCTGAAAGGCGAAACCGTACACTGGTAGAAGCTGCAAGAAGAATGCTGTCATACTCAAAACTTCCTTTGTTTTTCTGGGGTGAAGCCATCAATGCTGCCTGCTTTACCCAGAACTGTGTGTTGCTGAACAAAAGGTTGAACAAAACTCCTTATGAAGTATTTTATGGAACGAAGCCAAGGGTTAACTTCTTTAGAACGTTTGGATGTCTGTGCACAGTACTCCAAACAAATGCCGTTTCAACTTCCAAGTTTGCTGAGAAGGCTTATGAGTGCTACTTTGTAGGCTATGCAGCCGACAAAATTGCTTAGATTGGCAAGAAAACCAGAGTAATCTTGGAATCATTCAACATTGATTAGCAAGAACTAAACCCTACGGATGCACACAACGGTCAAAACTGTATGTTCGATTATGAAAGTTT
Organism: Bidens hawaiensis; assembly: GCF_021521415.1. Lineage (NCBI taxonomy): Eukaryota > Viridiplantae > Streptophyta > Magnoliopsida > Asterales > Asteraceae > Bidens > Bidens hawaiensis. The sequence continues at coordinate 344,137 of NW_027492745.1, read as the reverse complement.
GTTCAAGCAGTTTCGAGGGATGTACGTAACACCTGTTATTTCACCGGTTTCCCCTGTTTTTTCTGCTCCTGTCCAACCTGAAAATGAGCAGTCAATATTGATGCAACCTATGTTAAGAGGTCTGGAAGACATTCATGTAGCTGTTCCTGCACCTGTACTGAATGCTCCACCTGTGGCTAATCAACCAGCCCTGGTAAATGAAGTGCAGCCAGCAACAGACACTACCGACATGCCCATAGCCGAGGATAGTTCGGATTCAGATACTGATTCATATGTGTTGGCAGACAATGTGGAGAATGACCAAACCGAACATGTTGAAAATCCTCCAGCAGAACCCAGTGTGGTGGAATCTGTTCCCACACCTCCCTTAGAAGAAGAAAATCAAGGTGTAGCTGAGGAAACAAACACAGAGGCTGCTCAGGTTGAACGAGCGAACAATGAAGCTTCTGACAACACTGACTCTACATAAGTTCCAGCCATTGTTCTACCTTTCTATGAGAATCTGTGGATGGTCTCATTGATCAAGAACATTTGGTTGATGAGCCTGAAACCAATGTTACTCAACCAAATGTTCCTGTTAATGTGACTGCTGTATTTAATCCCATAGAGAGCTTATCAGTGGAACTAGAGGCAACGCCAGTCGAGCATGTCGAACAAATTCCTCAATTGCCAATTCACAAAAGACATCCGACTAAGAACATTATTCCAGATCCATCGGCCGGTATCCAAACACGTAGCACATATGGTAACATTAACAGATGTCTCTTTCCTTGCTTCATTTCACAAGTCGAACCCAAAGATTACAGAGTTGCATTGAAAGAAAATTCTTAGGTTGAAGCCATGCAAGAGGAACTATTACAGTTCAAAAAGCTAAATGTTTGGAGGTTGGTCAAGAAACCAGAAAATAAAAGACCGATTGGAACAAAGTGGGTGTTCCGAAATAAAAAGGATGACAAGGGGGTTATCATTAGAAACAAAGCCCAGCTTGTAGTTCAAGGTTTTTGGCAGCACGAGGGACTTGATTATGATGAAGTTTATGCACCCGTGGCCAGATTTGAGGCAATTCGTATCTTTTTGGCCTACGCGTCGTATATGAACTTCAAAGTATATCAGATGGACGTGAAGACTGCCTTTTTGTATTGAAAGGTTAAGGAAGAAATCTATGTTAGCCAACCACCAGGTTTTGAGGATCCAGATCATCCTGATCATGTTTATCGTCTTAACAAAGCACTCTATGGTCTTCACCAAGCACCACGTGCATGGTATGCCACTCTGGCTGACCATCTGGTGAAGAATGGGTACAAACGAGGCATTGTTGATCAAACACTCTTTGCCATGAAGGTTCGGGGTGATTTGATTCTAGTCCAAGTTTATGTTAACGCCATCATCTTTGGGTCTACAAATGAGAATCTATGCAAGGAGTTTTCAGAAGTCATGCAAAAGCGATTTGAGATGAGTTCATTAGGAGAAATAACTTTCTTCCTTGTTTTGCAAGTTGAACAGAAGACGGACGGGACCCTGATTCATCAGGAGAAATACGCTCACGACATTGTTCAGAAGTTTGGGTTCAAGGACTCATCTGCATTTTTGACTCCAATCGCTACACGACCAATTCTCGCTCCTGATCCATCGGGAAAGCCAGTCAATCAACACCTGTATAGGTCCATGATTGGCTCTCTGATGTATCTTACTGCAAGCAGACCGGACATCATGTTCCCTGTTTGTTAGTGTGCAAGATACCAATATGGTCCAAGAGAATCTCACATGACCATTGTCAAACGTATATTTAGATACCTCAAAGGAAGACCTCGATTGGGACTCTGGTATCCAAAAGAGTCTCCCTTGGACCTTCAAGCATACACTGACAGTGATTATGGGGGATGCAACTTAGACCGAAAGTCAACATCTGGCGGGTGTTAATTCCTGGGTGATAGGTTGATTTCTTGGCAGTGCAAAAAGCAAGTCACCGTGTCCACCTCAACTGCGGATGCTGAATACATAGCCGCATCCAGTTGCTGTTCCCAAGTCATTTGGATCCAGCATCAGCTGCTGGATTATGGTTTGAATTTATTTGATACAACGATCAAATGTGATAATGAGGCTGCCGTTGCGATTGTTAAAAACCCGGTCCAGCACTCAAAGACAAAACACATTGACATCCGAATACACTTTATTCATGATTGTTTTGATTGTAAGCTTGTCAACATAAAAAGGGTCCATACTGACTTTAACGCAGATCTCTTTACAAAGGCTTTCATTCGTGCCCAATTTTTGTTTCTCGTTGAATCTTTGTGCATGATTTCATTTAAGTAAATTTTATCTTTTATTTTAAAATTGTAAATATTTTTAAAATATGTCACAATTTTAGAGGGAGAAAATTGAGTTATCATTAACTCACCAAAAAGATTTTTAAATTTACTTTAAGAAAAACAAAAGCAAGTCATTTGACTTAACAAAAAGATTTTATCTTTATATATAATATTAATTTCATCTTTACTCCTAATTTAAGAAAACACAAAAAGGATTATCCCGCTTAGAGGGAGCTTCTGCTTAGAGGGAGTCGAGTATTTAAAATTTTCAAATTAAGAATTTGATCCAACCTTTGGAAAATGATAGTACATTGGTATGTAATGATCCTAGAGCATGAAAAGAGTAGATCAAAAGTCTACAAAATCACTCAAAGATGTATAGATAGGCCTGACAAACAAGTAAGTGTCGAGTGATATAAACCTAAATTCTTACCGGTACTAGTGGCTATACATTATGAAGCGGTTGCATGATTCTATTAAAGTCCTATTCATGAAGGTTCAAATGTAATTAAACATGTCATACCCAAGCCTCTCTTTACTTGATCACAGTTATCTTATGCAATAAGTGTCAATTTTTAATTTTGATTGTGTCAAGTAAAGTGTCAAGAAAAGAAAATAAAAGAAAACAAAACAAAAAGAGTCAGAAAAGAAAAAGAAAAATCAAGAAAAAGAGGCAAAAAGAGTCAGTCCTAGGGATTTTAATTTCTGTTTTATTTCTTCATTTATTTTGATTCAAGTCTTGGACTTTCTATGTTTGTAGTCATACAAGATCTGATTGTTAAGGCCCTGAATCTTCTGCTTTGTTTTATTTTCTTTCTTTTGTCCAAGCCTTGGACTTTCTCTGCGCGATAATACGGTGTTATCCGACTTGATTGTTATGGCCTGAACTTCTGCTTTATTTTAATCTTTCTAGATCGAGTCAAGTGTACAAAAATAAAGTGTCAATTGTGTTAATAAGTATACTTTGATCAAATAAGAAAGGTTTAAGTCAAGTTGAGATGATATGTTAACACAAACTAGGCCTGAGATATGATGGAATCAGTAACACGTCTGATTATGGGACTACACAAGCACCGTGCCTAATCGAACTTCAAATGTATCACTTTGGCATCAAAACACTTGTCAAGTTAACAAGGCGGACAATATATACAGTCAGTGATGAAATTGTGACACAATAATATCAAAATGGAAACGCGATCTAGGGCTTTGCAAATCAATATGATTCCAGTTTTGATCGTTCTTTGAAAATTGATTAATCAAATCAATTAAAAAGAATTATGTAAATTAATTTGGTAATCTTATTTTAACTTTAGTCTTAACCTTATTATTATTTTGTTTTGTTTTAAATTTTTTTATCTTTATATACCTATTTTTATCTACTTTAAGTGTATTTTGTCAAAGAGATCGTCTATGCAAGCGTTAACAGTTACGGACCTACAAAAGGAAATTTGGAAAAATAATTAAGTGCTTGGAGTCGGTGGGCAAATGTTTTACGGGTTTGAAATTGTAAACACTTTTAAAGACCGAGGACTGAGAGCGTATTTTTGGTGAATACTCGTGATTTTTGACCTTATCGCGAGATAAGCTGACCCTATATATATAGGTCACTCAAAATGACATCCACTATTCACTTTACACTTTACCAAACACTCTCATTCTCTCTCTCTCTACCTTATCTCCCAAACCCTAACTATTTCTTCATCATACTTCACAATCCAGCCTCGTTTATCATACTTTGATCATCAAAATGGAACCCACACCCACGGTATACAATCACACCACTTCATCTCCATCTTCTTGTTTCTGGGTTCTCTCAGATCTAGACGGCGGTTCATATGAGCCGTCGCCTAGATCTAGTGGTTGATCTGATTTTGTTGAAGAAATTTGGTCTTGCAACAATTATTAGACTTCAAGAACATGATAATCATCATTAAATCTTAGTTTTAGGACGTAATTTGTACAGTTTGTAGTTCTAGGGCTTGTTTAGACTTATTGGGTTCGATTGAAGGGGTAAACGAGGGGTTTGGTACACTCCAGATACCTAATTCGGGTCCAGGCGAAGTTGTGAAAAGCAGGAGAATCAAAAAGGGGGCCAAGTGTGGATTTTTCGCATAGGAGATATTTCTCAAAGTGAAGGTTTTCGCTTCGCATGATTCATGCGAAGCGAATAGGAAATCTACTTCGCTTCGCACAACTATGTGATGCGAAATACATTTCTTATTCGCTTCGCACAACCATGCGATGCGAATTCTGTCTTGAGTTCACTTCGCATGGTTCAAGCGAAGCGAATACAAAATCTTTTTCACTTCGCTCAAGCTTGTAATGCGAATCATTTCACTGGTTCGCTTCGCATGGTTCAAGCGAAGCGAATAAGGGGTCATGCGAAATTCCTTCATGCGAATTTTAAACACTTGGCAGATTTTCAGAAACTGACCCACTTGCTACTGGACTGCATTGTTACATGAGGACTGTTTGATCTTAGAACTTTTATGGACATACAAAACTTAATATATTAAAGACTTATTAACTTAATAATACACTAAAATCAATTTAATATCCTATCAAAACAGATTTGTATATAAAAAATTAAGCATGTATATAATTTAACCTAGTAACCTATGTATATAAGTATATATGAATAAGTATGTATATGCTAATATATCTTTATCTTTCATTTATACTTAATGATGATTCTCATGTTTTGGATGTTTAATTGCAGTTGCATAATCAATGTTGCCCACTTGAGCTACACTCAAAGAAAAGAGATAAAGTGTTCACATCAATGATCAAGGGGTTGAAAAAGTCACCTTTGGAATATGCTGTCTCAGCTAACCCTACCATCTACACCACATGGGTGACAGAGTTCTGGGTAAACGCAAAAGCAGCTGGTGATTCTTTGTCTGTTGTCATCGAAGTAGCAGGCAAGACTTTAAAGATCACAGAGGGTGACATCAGATGTGCACTGAAGATAAAGGATGAGTCTGAGTATCTATTTGAGAGACATGGGATATGACACGGAATGGAAGAGCTTGGAAAAGAAGCATCTCCCTCCCTACTGGAGATTTCTATTCCACGTAGTGATGCACAACATGTCAGATCTGAGGGGAGGGTTTGACAGTTTGAGAGCAAACTGGGTTCGGATAATATACGCTCTGACGTTTTAGGAGAAGTTTAACTACTCTCGGATGATCTTTCTTTACATGTTAGCAAACGCAACCACATATGCAACATGGCTCATGTATCCAAGATTCGTACAGCTGCTGCTTGACGACATGATCCCTGAAGTACCAAGACCTTCTCACAAGGAAGCTGCTGATAAGAAGTCGTTGCCTGAACCTTATCACGTTAATATGATAAGAGAGTCATTATTTAAACTAATGTTGAGCACGAAGGGAAAATGTCACATTTACCAAGGAGAGAGACCTGGTCCCAAGTTTGGTTTGTTTGAGGAGACTGAGAATGTTGAGGAGGAATCTGAGAAGGAAAGTGGGGAGATAGAGGGTTCGGAGGCTGAACAGGGTGACTCTTCTGATGAAGCCCCTGAAGACCGAACCAAGGCCAAGCATGATCTGAAACGGAAGGCTGCCGACAAGCCTTCTGTTGGTGGTACTTCTGGTAAAGCTAAGGTGGTCGAAGAAGAGGAGGAAGAGGAACATCAACCCTTGAAGCGCTTGAAGAGGGTTGGAGACTCCAAGAAGTATTCAAAACTCATTGTCAAGCTATCAAGCAAACCCAAGCCTTCCTCCATACCTAACCCACACATTGCCTTACCTAAAACCCTAGCTAAAACCCTGAAAGACCTTAACGTGGCACAAATCAAGATTCCCGTCTACAAGAAACCCGAGACCAGAATCAAAACCAAGCCCAAACCACCAAAGACCATGCTACATGACTCACCCGGCGAATCACCTGAACCCTCACCCACACAACAAGACCAACCGATATCCACCTTTCTAGAAAACCTACCACCATCCCCACCTCAACAACAAACTCAAACCACCATACCACCCGAGCAACCTAAACAAACCGAACCCATACCAACTTCACCGTTCACTTCACCCATATTCAGTTCACTGATGTGTGTCAGATAACCCTATAACAATGACCCTCACAACTAAGCTTTAAATCTAAAACGAAAATCCTAAACCACACACAACCGGCAAGTGTACTGATCGTAAGTAGTATAGACCTAGGAAGTCCGAGTATCGAACACGTGGACACGTAAGAACGCTAAAGATCACTAACCCTAGACAAGAACTACCTACGAATAATATTTGATTGATTTTTGATTTTTTATAACTTAACTGGACTAACTAGACTGACTGACAAAACTTACCAAAAATAGAAAACTTAACATAAAACTTAACTGTGTTAACTTCGGATGGAGAAAAACGTCTACCTAGGTCAGAATCAAATTGTAGGCCTGACAAGCTAATGGATTGAATGACATCTAGACACCGGTCCCTAAAGATGACACGACTAAGGATCTCTCGGGCTCACTGGATCACCTCTCGGTCTTACTCAATAAACCCTAACTACTCAAAATCGACTAAAACGACCAAACCGGGAAACAATTGCTAACGTGTTCTAATGTTGGATTACCTCTCGGTCTCACCAACACTCGACCCTAATGGCAATGAATACTACACAACCAAGGATAGAGGAACAATTCAACTTAAACCAAAATACATCAACTAGTCGCTCAAAACACTTAAACCTGACAAGAAACAAACTCGCTCTCGCGCAATTCTTATTCTAGCATGCAAAGGCAATGAGACGACCCTAAACTTCCTATCACCTCTCGGTCTCAAAGAAGGTGCCTAACCGCTGTACTAAATCCAATATATCATGCAACAAAACCCTACGGTGGTACCTACCGCAAACAAACCCTAAACACAAAGTCTAGAATCAAACAAGCACCGATCAATCAATACAAAACTAATTAACCGACACAAGGAGTTTATGCAATGAATTACCAAAATTTTCAGCCCTTAGACACAACCTATTTCATGTCTAAATCAAACTTTACAATAGCAATTAAAGTCTATTAATCAAACAATCCAAATAACTCATCAAAAACTAACAATTAACATCATTCCTAGGTAGAATTAACAAGATTAGCCTATCATACTTTTTGGACAGCCATGAACATTTAATAAACACATCATTAAACTCATACCAATCATCTTAACAAACATTCAGTGATCAACAATAATCAATAACAAATCAATCTTTCAAATAATTGCAAAACTAGTTAACAATTAAACAAGAAAATCAAAGTGTATGAACAATGTAAAAGATGGAAGGATATGAGATGTTTCGGGCTGCAATAAGCTGATGTAAACTGATGGAAATCAATCCCGAGACTTGTCCTTGCCTTCTTCTTCCTTCCCTAGCCGCCACAAACTCCAAGAACAGCCGCCACAAAACTTTTTTCTTTTCTTCTTCCCTTGCTGAAGCTGCGATCGGACAAGCTGCCCAATGTTAGGGTTTTTTAATTTTTTTTATGTTATAATATAATAGGGTCTTGGGCTTTTTCATGATGTAAATGGGCCGGGCTTTGAGTCTTGTCTTGAAATTGTATGCATAGAAGGCTCGTAAGCTCCGCGAAAAGTCCGGTTTCTTTCTTCTTTCACCCAAAACCTACATGATTATTAAAACTATGTAAAACCTATATAAATCAAATAAAAACACATAGAATATAACATAATACGTAGATAAAAGATGCGGAAAATACGAGTGTTTTGCAACACATCAAATATCCCCACACTTAAGACTTTTTCGTCCCTGAAAAAGAATACTACACAGGATCATATCCGAGTTCAACCGACAACTCTTGGTTTTATTTATTTATTATTATTATTATATATATATATATATATATATATATATATATATATATATTTTTAAATATTAGAACAAGTAACCTGTTACCCGACTATTTCTCCCAACTTTCACCTAATAAGCCAGATTAGGTCGATTGCCGGTATTGCTATCCACTTAAACCCATGCCCCCGATACTTACCGAGGCCAATAAGGCGTGACAATTTTATCAATTTGAAAAACAGTGGGACCCAACAATTAATAACCATACCAGATCCGACTCACCCCAATTTGACTTAAACCTTATATCGAGTTGATCAAAACATGAAGTGCCAATTTTTATAAATAGCTAAAGACAATCAAGGGTATTGTTTATCCACCTAAACTTAAGCATTAAGGTCTACCTAGTAGCCATTAGATACAATTAATGTGCGATTAAGTAGCTAACTAGTAAGTGTTCCCCACCACATGGCATACCCCCGTTATCAAGCAATACCCCAAAGTTCATCTCTAAGGGTGAGTATGCACAGATTCATCTGTAGGGCTTACATATGACGTGTCCCTTGTGGCCCATTTCTTAATGGTAATGAGGCGCGAGCAAGGGGACCCCATATGACTAACAACGTGTATGATCAAGTCAGTAGTGTATTTGTACTTTGAAGTACGAGGTGATCATGTTTATTGAGTTATATTTGGCAGATAACTGCGGGTTTGCTCTTTGAGCTCTTTTAATATTCATAAATCCACTTAGGAGATGTGAATACCCAGATGATAAATCGCATAAAGACCCATGGTGTCCGTCCCCCGGGGCATCCCATCAATACAGGATTTAAGGTTATAAAACCATACACCTTAACCACTAAAACTAGAAGCATGAAATTTATGTTTATATCACAGGCTACTTTGCATACCCTAATGTTAAGCCTACCCAAGCATCGTATGATTAGTCTATTCCAATTTCTACAAAATTTTTAACTTTTACGATCAAACTAAACATAAGGCTTGAGTATGACCCACCTTTTCGTCCCATTTTTTAAAGTTAAGTCAACAACCAAACCGCCCTTTCATTCTTAGAGGCTGAGCCTACCAGCACATCGATTACTGAGTCTAAACCGTTCGGTTGCCATACATTACGTGAGGGTCTATTGGGCACTGTTCTTATTTATTATATATTACGTGAGTGTCTACCTAGCATCGAGTTTGGTTGATCCAAGAATAGCCCCGTCACGGGACCTACAAAATCATAAATAAATGAGGCTCTTTTCTTATAGGTAAAACTACCCAGATACTCGGATATATAAATGAGGCCCTATTCTGTTAGCACGAGGCTAAAATAGTTAGGGGAGCATATGATCATACTTATTGAGGATGAGGCCAACCAACAAAAGCAATAAACAATTATCAAGTAAACATATGAGGCATATAACACACAATCGGGTAATTATTCCAAGTAACATACACCCTAGAGCTTGTGGTTTGAGGATCTAATATCTTAAATTGTTTGTTTGATAGGTATGCATGTTATCCCCATAGTATAAAAGTGAAAACGTGGATGAAATATACTCACTTGGATTAAGTGATTTTGATGAAGAATGGTTTACAAAAACTTCGGGAAAATGAGCTCAAACAGTTAACGTGTGAATCCTAGATTGAAAGATCATTGTGTTAGTAGGATGTCTTGAGGAAACTTAAAGTAAAATGAAATGACAAACAAATAAGTAGACAAAGTTTTGGGGTTTAAAATGTAAAATGTTAAGTAATTAAAGTGACGATTTGAAATGTAAGTTAACCTGAAATCGAGTCTTGGTGTCCTATCCATTGGTTTTACTTAATATTTGTTAAGTAAATATGAGGGGATTGATTTAATGCCATAGTGCACGACCCCATGATAGATAAATACCAAAACGGGATTTTAACGAGTGTTCGCTTTAGTCAGTTCGGGTCTTGATAAGTTGTCAGATCCTAACCCGACATTCCAAAGTGATAAATATTATGAGATAACTTATTTAAAACAGAAACTTAACTAAATTAGAAGTTCTATTAGGAATAAACTCCATACGTCAATATTAAGCGAGTGTTCAGTTTTATCGGTCCAAGCTTGTTATAAGATCAAGTTGGATCCGACATACCAAGTATTTTGAGAAAGCATTTATAAATCAGTTTATAACAAAATCTTAAAGAAGAATATGAGTTGGTGGCCCGAAACAGAACTAGTGTGTTTAAGCGAGTGAGCTCGGGTTAGTTCGGTTTGTTTGGTTTGGTTGGTTCAAGACTTAGAATGTGACCAAGTTTGGTTCCAAAAATACATATCATAACAACAAATATGAAAAAGTCAATAAAAGAGCTTAGAAACTTATATTTTACATGCAACTCAGTTTTAATCATTTAAATAAAGTGCTTAAACGGGACTTCGGTTTTGGTTCGGTCCGTGACTCGGTATGAGACCGATGTTGGTTACCACATACCCAAAACAATAGAACTAATATAAAACTTGTAAACTCAGAACTTAAACGAAACAATAAGCTTAAACGAGTTAAAATGTCAAAATGGGCCAAAATAGCCCTTACTTGCAAAACTTACCTTAGGATATCACAAACACCTAACTCATCAATTGTTGAAGAAGGAAAACAAAAAAAAAATAAAGTAATATAACATAAAGAAACAGGAAACATGAGTTATTATTACCCAAATCGGATTAAAAAGCAAGAAATAGCTTATGTTTGACTTTAAAAGTCAAATCGTCAAGGACAAGGGAAAGAAGCCTTGCAATCCAAAAAATAGAAAGAGTATGAAGTGTGAGCAGCTGAAAATGAGTGAAACACACTTGTATTTATAGGCCAAGGGTGTAGAGAAAGGCTTGAGAGTGTGACAAGACTCTACCAATAGAATCTCATGTAAAAATATCCATTGTTGCTTTTGAATTAAAATAAAACCTTTAATTTGAATAAAATAATTAAAATGATTAAAAGAAATCTGGATAAAAATATGTTTATAATTTGTAAAATATTTATGGGATTAATCTTGGTTGGTTTTTGGAAATTTTGGTCCTTGTAGTTCGTTTTAGGTCGTTTTGAACACAAAATAAGCGTTTTAACCACCGTTAAAGACTTTGGAACAAAACGAAAAGTATGAAATATAATTATAACATAAAATTCATTGTTTTATTAATATCCAATGATCCAAAACCCAAAACGAGTCGGGTTTACAATACATAAACAAGTATAAATGTGGGCCAAAAAGACGAATGCCACACCCCCCCCACTATGTAGGCTTTGGGGGGACAAATATGGCCTTGGATGCTTTGTGGAAAGCGCCAAGATGGGTTGACTTTGATCAGCCAAAATTCCAACCAATGATCAAGAAGGTGCAAACACACTATACAAGGTCTTATTTGTGATAAGAGACTAAGAGTTAGAAAGGCAAATGGTTCAACCAAATCAAGAGTAAGCGTTTATTCCATTTAATCAGTTATTGATATCAAGGTGCTGTTTGTTTTTTCAGATGTAAAATATCTGCAGTCTGCGGATCACATCTGTAGAAGAAGAGGCAGACCAAACCTCTGCAGTCTACAAGAAGAAGGTGGTTTGTTTTTTAACGTCTGCATACTGCTAAAATAAACTGGTTGTAGGTCCTCTAGATGGATCTCACAACTTTACTCGGATCAGCCCGTGTTTCTAGTTAACGGAAATCACCAACAACACTCGGATCTTGGATCTAAATTTGTATAAATAAAAGAGAGAAAATGGAGAGATTGAGAGAAAGACTTTTATTTCCTGGAGTTGTGTGAATGAGTTGTTTGGAGAAATGGGTAAAGTGACCCTTTTATAGGGTCTCCATTTCTCCAAAGTTTACATAATAAATGCACAAAATAAACGTACTGAGTACGTAATACACACGACTAAAAGCAAACTAGAAAGGCATACACAATCCTAATAACAATATAGAATATTGGCCCTACACTGGTGATTGTGTACGAACTATGATACTGAGTGGTGGTGAATGTGGTGCTGGACGATGGTAGTGGTAGTGGACGGTGGTGGTGATCGACGATGGTGGTAGGCGGTGGACGATGGTGGGTGGTGGTGGTAGAAGGTAGACGGTGGTGGTAGACAATGATGGTGTTGGTAGACGACGGTGGTGGCTGGTGGTGGATGGTGGTGGTGGCTGATGTTCGTTTAGTTTGTATATATTTCAGTTCATTATTTATTAGTTTTAATCATTTATTTAAGGAACTTCGATACTTCATACGTGTTTATTGCATTTCAGGTCACATGTATTTAAAGTGGTTATTTTGGACCTGTACGAGCACAGGATGAAGACCCAGGATGTCCAACATGCGAATTGAGACGAGAAACTATGTCATTTGGTGAAGGGACCCATCGCGATACGCGATGGGATGAACTGAAGACCATCGCGTAACACGATGGTATTTAATTATTATAAAGTGGTGACTTTCGCGATGGACCCCTGAAGACCCCATCTCGTGCCGCGATGGGTGCCATAGACGAGAAAGTTAGGGTTTATTATTATAACATGTTTTGACGACCCTATTCATCATCTAACACTTTCCAGGCTGTTTCCAAGGGGAGAAAAAGTTATTCCATCATTCCCATTCATCCCGAGATCATTTCCATGCTCCATATCATCATAATCGAAGATCTTGAGATGTCGAGACATGGCTAATTTCTTCGAATCATACCCGGGATGTATAGTTTGTAACTTTCAGTATTCTCTCATGTATTAAGAGCATATAGTTAATCTATGAGTACTGATGTTTAGTATTGCTGTGCATTCAGTCGGTTTAGGTTTATGTCGATCAGAACGATTAGTTTGCCGGTTGCTACAATAATTACTTATAGGGTTGTTTGATTAGTTGATTACAATGAAGCATGAAATTGCCCTTAGTTGAGTCACACTGGTAGTGAGTGTTTGATAACCAGTGCCGTGTGTTAGCGATTGTTGATGCCTACGGTTTAGCTCGTTAAGCAATCTATATTTGACCAATGATAATTAATATGTCAAGTTGCATGAGATTACTTTTTAGTTGCATACTTGAACCCCGTGCGTGATTTGCTTTTGTTTATTGCTTGAATTTGTTAAGTTGCTTAATCATTATTAAACTTAATTTGTTTGCTTGTGTGATCAGCACTATTAACTGCTACGTCATAATATTAGGAATCTGTTACATGTTACATTGACCACATACTCCTCGTGGTTCGACACCCTACATACCCTAGCTTGCTTAGGTGATTAGGAACACTGAATTAATTGTTTTTTACTAGATAACGACTATCTAACATCAGTGGCAGGTGGTGGTCGTGGTAGTGGACGATGGTGGAGGCTAACGGCAGTGGCAGGACTTGAACATCTAGTATGGATGGGCCGAAAGTCATGAGACCTAATTTTTTTCTACTTCTAAGGTTTGGGTCGGCAATCTGGTTCGTGTCAGCTATCAGTATCAGGGCGGGTCAAACAATAAAAACTCTATATTCAATCATTCAACTAAAACACCAATTCAATCATTCAACTTACAGTTCTTACACATCAAAAACCATTTTTTAAACAAACAAAGACAAGATGTGAGGGGAAAGATTAGTACCTGAAAAAGAACCACACGACGGCTTTTAAGATATTTAAACTCGTCAATTACAAATGTCAAATTAAAATTTCAGCAAATTCTCTTTCAATATAAATCACCAGTTTTCCCATATATTTAACCTAACACATAACACCACAATAAACAAAAATTCTTATAAATTTTACACATTTAGCACCACAAATTAAAAAAAAAACATAAACCATTGTTTTTAAGTTTTAATCTAAAATCAAAACACATCAAATTCACATTCAAATACCGAATTCACATAATCAAAACACGCATATTCATTATTCATGAAAGGAGACCAAATTCAAACATCAATTCTTCCAATAATTCTAAACCTTAACATACCAAATAAATAAATAAATAAACGTTGAACATGTTGCTTGCCTAATGTCTAAATCGTGATTTGTGAGCACTCGTGATTCGACCCTGTTCTAGTGATCAGAGTGTTCTTCGAGCGGCCTGCCTTTTTCTTATGTTCGATTTCAATTTTCATACCTTAGCAATCAAACAAAAACTATTCTGCTTTGGTTGTTCGATTAGGGACGGGAGTGTGGACTTATTGTTAGTTTTTTTGGGTCTAAATGTCATTTAGACATGAGCTTTTTTGTATTAAAAAATTTGGGCTTATGAAGCTTTCTTTGCGCTTATCAGTTAAACGTTTTCCTGTTCTTCGGCTTTAAGGAATTTATTTAAAAACAAATTTCAAGTGTAGGCCGAACACAAATAATATGGATGGGCCGGACACAAATAATATGGATGGGCCGGGCTGAATACATATAAATATTTTTTGATTTTTCGAGAAAAATTTACACTGCTTAGCGAAAAAGCTGGATGGATCGAGGCCCGCCTTGGCCCTTTAAAGATCCGTCCCTGGCTAACGGTGGGTGGTGGTCGATGGTGGACGGTGGTGGTAGACGGTGGGTGGTGGTAGACAGCGTGGTTGTGGACGGCGATGGTAGCAGACGGTGGGTGGTGGTGGTGGACAGTGGGTATTGGTAGGTAGTGGTGTTTAACCCTATGCAGAACTTAGAATATCTTAAAATTGAATGAGTCAAGTCTGTACCAAAAAGAGTTTGCACAAACATTTTTAAATGAAACGCCTTCAAAAAACTATTGTTCCTGCACTATTACATCTTCCTGCACTATTACGTCTCAAAGCTTCTTTTTTAGCAGGATTGGCTTTGCTATTCAAAAGGGGGTTGCGGCGCAGCTTGTTGCCCGTTTGCCTGCCACTTCATTGTAATCGTTTTATAGTAAATTATATAAAACTTCGATTATTTAAAAAAAAAAAATTACAATTACAATCCTCATACTATTACGCATCTTAATTGATTATATATTGTGTTCATTTATGTATGTTCATTTCGTGAAATGTTACGTGAAATGTTGATATAGGTCTTAAACAAACCAACAAGAGATGCCACTGCCATCACTTGTCAGTTTAAATTTTCGTTTGACCATAATTATTATTTTTAATTATAGGCAATTGGTGTTGCTGTTATGTTCATTAGAATACTGTTTGTTTGAATTTCAACTCAATTTCACTTGACCGTTTCTCAATCCGTTCAAGCTTAATTTTTCGTTCGACCAGTTAACAATAAAACATAATCCGGATCAACTCGTTTATTGATAAACAAGTTGAAACTGCCACTTAATATTTAGATCAACAATAATTTTAGACTTTTTCCAATACATGTAACTGTTTTTTATAACTAAATTTCCTGTTTTACACAGTTGAAATAGTCAACATTTGACTTTTTTAGTTTGAAAGTTTTTGTGTTCAGCTTTAATTTATTACAATATGATTACTACATTCACATTTCTAAATATCAGATTATCTATTTAGTTTATAGCATTCACTTGTTATTTGTTATAAAAAGAAGCTCAGTTATGGTTATGATTAATGCCCCATAACCAAACAAACTTTGCACACCTCTAATTTTCTCTACACATAATACTTATATTTCCATTTAAAAAAATTTTCTACAATGATTGACAACATACATATTTCACTTGAAAACGATAATCAAATAAAGTGATATAGAGGAATGCGTTTAAAGTCGAAGTTAAAACATAGAAAAAGGAAACAAAAAAGTAAAAACGTTACTATCCATATCTTATTTTTGTTATATATTTTAAATCATAGTATTTTTAAAAAATGTATTCATTTGTAATGATATATTATTTTAACTAGTTTGAGGCCCGTGTATTACACGAGTAATAGATGAAAATTTTAAAATTGAGCATTAAGCGAAATACAGTCAACAAGACAATTATCATATATTGTTAAAACAATGACAATTTACATTAAAATTACATGAATTATAAAACAATAATTTTACACAAATATGCTACAAATTAGTAAAAATTTCTTTGTAGTTTCCATTTGTGGTTGTATTGATTTAATACCTGTTTATAAAGAATCATATATTTTGTCCATGTATGCTTGGAACTTTTGATAAGGCCATTCATAAATCTTAATAAAACTCTCGCATTAGTCAATATACATTCTTCATATGAATGTAATTGCCAGGATAAATGAAAAAGGCATACTAATGTTAAAGGTCAGCTAATGGAAAACATAATGTTAAAATTCTGTAAGTAACTAACGGAAAGTTGGACTGCATGTTTGACTTATAGTTTGACGAATATATATATGAATTTTAGAAAGCATATCATAATCAAATTTTGATACTTACCATCATAAGTTCATAAGCATAACATCAATTGATGATAGAATTTTAAGCCCATCATGTAAAAATAAAACAAAGTACATTAATAGGGGTTGTGAATTAAACCATACTAAAGATATGATTTGTACTAATTGTATTATTTTAAAATTTTGTGTATAGGTTTCATATTTTGAATATAAATCATACTAAACACCTTAATAATGTACTAATAAACAGGTAATGCTATTATCATAATAAATAAAAAGGTAGATAAATAGATAGGTGGTTGTCATAAGTATCTACCTGATAGAGAATAAATTTCAGTAAGGCGTTTGTTCATGTGCCCAAATAACAACGAAGATAACACTAACACAACTCCAATTTCTTGTGCAGATCGTAATCCTTGTATTCATTTAAAATAAATATATAAATTAAATAGCTGAAATAAAAAAAAGTTAAAATTATGAAACTATACTCGACTCTGCAAAAGAATAAGAACCACAGAACCAACAAATTTGTATATTGAAGTTTTCTTTATTGCTATTGACAATGCTTACATTGATTCCATCATTGCCTATTCGACTACACACATAACAAAATCAATAAAATGTTAACCTAAAATTGGCATTTTATAGAAATAGATTGAAAAACATAGAAATAAGATTCAATCAAGTGATTAAATTAAAAGTAACCCATTGAGGCCAAGAAACTGTATGCCTTTCTTTATACTTTTGACCTTGAGAGTTTTTTTTCCCACAAATTGTATAACTTTTAAAAAAATAAGAATAAATCCAATTAATTATACATCTTTTTATGTAATCATTAAATATTAAATCACCTTGGCTGATAGTTTACAATGAACTCAAAATTATGCATTAAAATTGACGAAATATACCAAAAATTCAAGATTGAGGGTTTACATAACATGGGCCAATAAGAAAGAAACAACAAACAAATATATTTAGGGTTTACGTTTCTTGAAAGAAAGACAAAATCAAATCAATATACTACCTACCATTGAAGTAAAAAAAAACTTAAAGTACTAAATCGATATGTTACATAAATCAAAACGAACCATTCAAAAACCCTAATATTTCGAAAGTTATGGTTCGTTCGTACTAAAATGTTTGTAAATCAAGCGAATCGCCAAACAAAAACAATCGAAAGTATGCTATTCATGAGTTTTACCTTTGAAATCAACAGAGCTTCCGACTGTTGAGGCGGAGCTAGGGTGGGTTTGCATCTGGCTGAGTTAAATAGATCTTCAGATTTTCCATATTTTTGGAGGAAAACCACCTCGGGTTTTGGTTCTAAGACTGCCACCAAATCCCTATCAATCAACATAAACTTAAAATTAATAAACAATACCTAAAATCGTAATAATGGAAGTAAAAGGTTAATATTCAACATCCAAGTATTGCATGTTTCTTCAATGCATAGCATAAGTAAATAACTTATGGCACCTTCTTAGGTAAGCAATACTTATAAAGTGAAGCTATTAAAACATATCATTCATGCTATATATACCATTTTAAAGAACAATAATTCTATAACTATTTGAGCATATAATCCAAAAACATAAGATTAGGAACTCCATCAAATCTAACAATAATAATAAAAGAAAATAATAAGGATGATGTGACAATCTCACATTTATTCTTGGTTTAATCTCTCTTCTCATTCATTCTACTTATCCATGGGTTATGGGGCAAAACCAATTAAGAAATGGGTTATAATTTCCTTCTAATCTTTCATCTCATTCATCCCATTTATACATGGGCTATGGGTTAAAATTATTTTGGCAAATGGGTTGTAATTTCCTTTACAATTCTCTAATTTCTCAGCTTATTAACCCTACATATCCATGGGTCATGGGTCAAAACAATTTTGATAAATGGGTTATAATTCTCTTCTAATTCTCTAATATCTCATCTCACTCATCATAACTATTCATGAGTAATGGGTCAAAACAATTTTGCCAAATGTATATAAAGAGATTTTTCTAATTTTTAAATTTAAGATTATAGACTTCTTATTATTTGTATTATATATTTTATTTTCTTTGTACCTTTAATTTTGATCACTTGTTTCAAATAATGAACCTTATTTATTTTTATTATTTGATAAATCCCGTGTAATACACGGGTTTAAAAAGCTAGTAGGCTAATAGAGTAAAATGTGTTTATCCCTGCACGCGATACAGCAACATAATAGAGTAAAATGGATTAACCCTATATTGTTTATTCTAACAAACTTATAACCAAAACAGTGTAACTCCATCAGTGAATTAGACTAATAAAAAATGAAATCAGATACTAAATATTCTAAACAACTATCGATCACCGAATTTATAAAAGTATATACCAAAAATCTTAACAAATCCAACGTTGAGCAACACACCTCAAGCCCTAAATTCTTGTAGCTAGATACGAAGAACACACTTGAAGGCCTAACTTCATGTAGCATTGAATTATGTAAAAAGCCCTAACTTTATTAGTGAAGGATCTTTAAACAAATTCGTAAGTCGAGATTCTTTGTGTTTAATTAGTATGTAAGAAACCCTAAAATTTATCATACGAAGAAGACGTTTTGGAAAGAAAGGCGGACATTGGGTTTCTAATCGGGGAGGGTTGCGATTGTGGTGAATAAAAACAAATAAGGTTATAACAATATATAGATCCAAAAATGTGTAGTTGAGTCGGGTAAGACCCACGCGGGATCCGAAAATGAAACCATATATTGGAAATGGGTTTAAAATTGTAAGGAGGGATGAGAGAGTGACAAGTGGCACAAAGTGGTATTCTTTTATTAGTATAGATAGATAAGTTGAATGTTTAAGAGTTATATTTTATTAATGATAAAAATCAAAACTTTAGATATAAATAAAAGAGACATGAGTAATGAGGTTTATAGTTTAAGGGTTGAGCTATTATATAAATGTCAACAAAAATAAGAAGTGTAAGAAACAAATTAATTGATATGTGTTAAGTGAGCACGAAAGAAAAAAAAGTACAAAAGTAATAGTACATTTTTTCTTTCTTCACATGCAAGTCACATGTTAACACCCACATCATTTTAAAACGTCTATAATTAAAAAAAAATTCAGCATAACAACAAGTGTTTTTTTATCTTTAATTTGAGTACGATTTTGTTATATAAAAATTAAAACAAAAATTACGTCATTGTGTCTTTTTGTTTACCATTGTGTATTTTTCGTCATTGTATCTTTTTATTTGTGATTGTGTTTTTTTCGTCATTGTGTTTTTTTTAAATACTAATAACACCACTGTGTAATAATAATATGTAAATATAATGATAAAGTAACAACAAATTGTCTAATACATAAAACACAATGATAAATACATATTACACAATAACCTGAAAGATAAAACACAATGATAAATACATATGACACAATGACCCGAAACGTAAGACACCATGTTGAATACATATAACACAATGACATGAAATGTAAAACACAATGAGAACTACAACAATGACTTGAACCTAATACACAATGAACGTAATACTATTTTTCGCAAAATAACTGAATTCCACATGGCAATCCCGAACAAAAGATAATTAATGTATTACACAATGACTGCACACAATGATAAGTAGGAATGAAAATGTCGAGCACAAAGACACAATGACGTAATCTTTGTTTTAATTTTACCTTTTATATGAGTACCAATTGAAAAATAAAACGATCAAAATCTATAGCACAACGCATAGAAAAACTTAATTAAAAAATACAATGAGCAATCAATAATACAATATAAAAAAACTCACTATTTTTATTTTATTTTATATAACAATATGATATTCATATAAAGATAAAAAAACACGTTTGTTATTATGGTGAATTTTTTTCCTAAGAAAAATGTCGTAGGAAAAATTTATAGACGTTTTATATTGATAAGAGAATTGATATGTGCCTTATATGTGAAGAGATAAAGTCATTATAAATGGGTTATTACATTCATGTCCTTCTTATTAATTTTTATTCTTAAATTAATATTCACCATTTAAATATAATATAAGAAAAATGAATTAGATTAGTTATCACCCACACCCACTATCCAACAACATTGTATTGTGAAGCTAATTTTGGATATGAGTACTAGCTTATCAATATTGTTAGCCTATTAATGTGGACTATACGAGCAGAAAGAAAACCACTCTGAAGAATCTATCCATATATCCGGTCTTCGACTCTGATCTATTTTGCCAGGTAATATTTTTTTATTCTTAAATTGTTACGAATTCCATCATTCTTAAATTGTTCATATTCATATGCAATATTTAGTGGAGCTTCAGGTTATTAATCTTAAATTAAAGTACAAGAAAGTGGGTCTAAGTAGAATTCCAGACGTATTGATATGACATGTTCCTCTTCATCACAGGTAAGAAATAAAATATAACTCATAAAGATTGTGATTTGATGTATTTTTGTTGGGAAATATTTGTATAGAAGTTGAATTATGAGTTACTGAATTGTATTGTGGCCTTGAAGGTGAGTAACTTGGATGTGTTGTTATTGGTTTTGAAGAAGATAGTCAAAGAAGACTTCATATAGGAAGCGAAAGCTTATATTATAACTTATAAGGTAAATTTTTATAGTTCCTCATATTGTGTACGAATGTTTAAATATGCAGTTTTGGAGTTTTGATTTGAAAAAGATGCTTAATTTTGCAATGACATTCTAATCTTGCAACTCAGCTCATTGTTGCTTTATATGATTATAGTTCACCTTCTGTAAGGGTAACAATATTAGAAATATTTATGTGGCTTTTGACCATTTAATATTTATATGGACTAAATGCGTGTAGCCTCATAATAAAGGTATCTAATTTGATGGGAGTTAATACTTTAAGGGGATAATATATAAATATGGTGGTTAAAAGGATTATTGAGTCGTTGCCCTAATTAACTGTTATTATCATACGATCGTTCATTCATTCATACGATCACCCTGACAAAACTCTATAACGCCATAATTCAATCTATCTTAATTGAAGGGCAATTTGACTCTTAATCAAGATCATCATCATGGCATCATCTTCATCAAACACTCAAAGGAATCAATCGTCTCCATCAAGTAAGTTTTACAACTCATTATTTATAATATATTAATTTGGGACTTGTAGATTGATATCATATGTTAAAATTGATTCAACATGTGGCATCAGAGCCATGATTAAAGTATTCAATTCAATTGTTTAAGTAAGAATTTGGCCAACTAAATAGAAAATCAAATAGATATGAAGTTTACGATACATGGTTTTATGGAATCTAATAATTAAATTCTATCCAGAAGGCATTTATTTAAATTGAAGTCAATTTTAGTTTTTCAATCAAATTACATAATAGTGTGAATTGAATCAGTGGTCACAATCATTTTTTTTCGTATTAATGATTAACCAAATTATTCATATTGGCATTATAAATTAACTTGTCATATGGAGATAAATTCAAATTAATAAAACAACAAAAAGAATTCTTGAAATCAACCCATGATGAATGAATTTTGTTTAATAAGTATTTAATGATTTATTTTACGATAACTACTTTTTGGAAATTAATGACATAGCAAATTTCAATGCAACTCGGTTATGTGTGCAGTTAATAGAATCATTAAATGATCATTGGAATACAAATTAATGAAATATTGTCATGAATTAATTACATGTTTTATGAATTCATGTGATTCCTTTTTCTTATTTTTTGTCGTATCTGATTACTTAAAAAAGAAAAATAGAAATGGATTATCAAACGCACGCCCAGTGATTCAGTACTAATTGTGAAGTTTGATCTAGTCCTTGTATATTGTTTTACATTTAAAATGGCTTGCACTTTCATGATTTGAGTAATCGAACCAACGAGAGATCATTCAAATCAATATAAGCATTAATATTAAGCCACTAAATATACATTGTCTGAATTGTTATTGTTGTTAATCCTGTATTAAACCAGTAACAATAACGCAGAAATAATAAACGAGAAAGGTTGAACCGGGCTTGTGTTTGACACAATTCCCTTAAACAGATTCGCGGTTTGTTCCCATGGTATACCGGTTCGTAACAGCCGTAGCGTGCTGCCGGACTTGACGACTTGCCTGAAACGAAATCAATAATAATGCTGTTGCAGCAGAGGAAGAAAGAGCTGTGTGTATTGGTGTGTATTAAACTTATGCTTATGGTCTGGTTTTATAACCACCAGATCATAACTGCATATTCAACTCCATAATGACCCCATTAATGGTCATTAGTGCAGAATATGATACTGAAAGAAACTGACAATCATAATAATAATAATCAGTTACAGAATAATTATTAATGACACCATTAACAATTAGTTATGACCATTGACCAGCAGTTACGATTTCAATATCTCAAAAACAAATGCAAAAAAAAATCGCCTCATGCGGGCTCGGGTTTTCGGAGCTGCATTCGTGTCCGCGGGACGTGCGGGCACGCACGAGTTCGATAGATTTTAGTCCGGAAACCCAAATTTGCACCCCCCCTGCGCGCGGGTAGGAGTTGTAGTAAAACACATCACAAATTTTCAAATGTGTAGTGAGAATGACACCTTATAAACTATTCTCAATTTTGTTCCCCAAACGATGTGGGACAAAGTTTCACCACTTCAATTTTTGAGACATTCATTCACACTCACTTTGCTTAATCTTCCAACAATCCCCCACATGAATGGAGGTCGAAAAACCAACATCATTTCGATTAAATTTCAGCAGTTGAATCTTGCATACAATAGGTAGATGTTACTCTTTGAATCTTTGCTTATGAAGCGCATTTAGCCCACTGATTCTGAGTGGACAGCAATGTCTTTGAACTCATCTGTCTTTTGTGTAGACGACAATACACTTCACACAAGACTCTCCCTGACAAGTTCAAGTCCTCATAGTTATGTTCGTTATGGTCATGAACATGAGCCTGGTTATGCGAGAGCCATTAAGTATTGTGCCCTAACAATACCCTTCAAAGCGACCCCACTTCTCTCTCACATAGGTGATTCACCATGTATGGTTACCTAATTCGAATCATTAAAAGCCATAGGCTTAGCCTCACTCTTGTTACTTTTAGAAATGGACTAGGAAGTTTACCGACCATGCAGTAAACTACCTTTTAAATACGTAGGGTTATCCCCCCCACAGTGACCTCATTAATTCATACAATTAGGTTTTCCTATTGAACTCAATTCTTGGGATCTCCAATCTGTTGAGTTAGGTTTCCTTCGTATGAACCTTTAATTTTTCAAGGGCTTTAGTCCCATTCCCATGGACGACTTCTGAACTAACTCTCTACTTAGGCCTTTTGTTAACGGATCCGCAATATTATCCTTTGACTTCACGTAGTCAATAGTGATAATTCTTGTAGAGATTAGTTGTCGTACCGTATTATGTCTACGTTTAATATGTCTGTTCTTACCATTATACATTGTGCTATGAGCTCTGCCAATTGCCGATTGGCTATCACAATGTACACAAATGGCCGATGCCGGCTTAGGCCATCTTGGTATATCCTCGACAAATTGACGTAACCATTCTGCCTCCTAGCCCGCCTTATCTAGGGCGATGAATTCTGATTCCATCGTGGATCTAGCTATAACCGTTTGTTTAGACGATTTCCACGATATAGCAGCACCTCCAAGTGTGAAGACATACCCACTTGTTGCTCTGGAATCATTCGTGTCAGATATCCAATTTGCATCACAGTGTCCTTCGATAACTGCCGGATATCTGTTATAATGCAACCCGTATTCCCGAGTGTATCTTAGGTACCGAAGCAGCCGGATCATACAGTTCCAATGAATTGAACTTGGGTTGCTCTTGTATCTGCTTAGCTTGCTCACCGCATATGCTAAGTCTGGTCTAGTACAACTCATAAGGTACATTAAGCTACCAATAATTCTTGAGTATTCCAACTGGTTAACTGGTTCACCTCTATTCTTAGCTAGATGTTGACTCGTGTCAATGGGAGTTCTAGCTACATTAGAGTCATTAGCATTAAACTTCTCAAGAATTTTATTCACGTAATGGGCTTGACTTAAAATCAGTCGATTTTGGGTTCGTGTGATTTTAACTCCCAAAATCACATCCGCAAAACCCATGTCTTTCATGTCAAATCTTTCCTTTAACATGTTCTTTGTGGACGCTATGATTTTGTCATCACTTCCAGTAATGAGCATATCATCTACGTTTAGACACAGAATGACATATCCATCTGATATGTCCTTCACATATACACATTTGTCACATTCATTGATTTTGAACCCGACATCAAGCATAACATGATCAAACCTTTGATGCCATTGTTTTGGAGCTTGTTTCAATCCATACAAGTATTTTACAAGTTTGCAAACTTTATTTTCTTACCCAATGGCTATGAAGCCTTCAGGTTGTTCCATGTAAATCTCTTCCTCCAGATTTCCATTCAAGAAAGCCGTTTTCACATCCATTTGGTGAACTTCCAAATTTCTAATGGCGGCAATGGCAAGGACTAACCTAATGGAGGTTATTCGCGTAACTGGCGAATATGTATCAAAGTAATCTAAACGTTCTCGTTGTTTATATCCTTTGATCACCAACCTTGCCTTGTACTTGTCGATGGTGCCATCTGGTTTCAACTTTTTCTTGAAGATCCATCAATATCCTAGTGGTTTACATCCTTGAGGAAGATCCACTAGTTCCCAAGTATGATTTTGTAAAATAGAATCTATCTCACCTTTGATGGCCTCCCTCCACTGAGGTCCTTCTGAGGAACTCACTGCTTGTTGGTACATTTGGGGTTCCTCTTCTACCATGTAGGTAAGGAAGTCAGAGCCGAA
Source organism: Bidens hawaiensis (assembly GCF_021521415.1). Classification (NCBI taxonomy): domain Eukaryota; kingdom Viridiplantae; phylum Streptophyta; class Magnoliopsida; order Asterales; family Asteraceae; genus Bidens; species Bidens hawaiensis. The sequence goes on along the minus strand of NW_027492745.1, from coordinate 318,881 downwards.
GGATATGTTTCAGTCCTTTGCCGTTTACTCTTTCTAATTTCAACTTCCTCTATCTCAGATTGTTCTCGAGGGTCATATCTTGCACCCTCGTTTTCTAGAGCAATTTCCTCAACCGATCTAGAAGAACTCGGTTTTCCTTTATCCAAGCATGGGAACATATGTTCAAACCATGATGCATCCTTGGATTCTAGTATGGTGCATTTGCTTATTCCAGGGTTCTTGGAATCATGCACAAGAAAACAAAATGCACCACTAGGACGAGTGTATCCTATAAATATACAATCCACTGTTTTGGGTCCTATTAGTAATCGTTTCGGTGGTGTTACTACTACCTTGGCTAGGCACCCCCATACTCGCAAGTATTTATATGATGGTTTATTTCCCGTCCATAATGGAGTTACATCTTTCTTCTTATTGGGTATCATGTTTAAGACATAATTCGCCGATAAGATTGCTTCCCCCCACATGTCTTGGCTTACACCAGAACTTATCATCATGGCATTTATCATTTCTTTCAAAGTGCGGTTCTTACGTTCCGCTATGCCATTTGATTGAGGGGAGTAAGGAGGCGTGAGTTCTTGCAAGATTCCATCTCTTTCACACACATCAACAAAAGGTGAAACATATTCACCTCCTCGGTCACTCCTTACTCTTTTGATTTTCCGATTTAGTTGATTCTCAACTTCAGCCTTGAACAAGATAAACTTATCAATAGCCTCATCCTTACTCTTAAGTAAGTACACATAGAAATACCTTGTACTATCATCAATAAACGTGATGAAGTACTTACTCCCACCACGAGTAGGAATTGCTTTTAGATCACATATATCGGTGTGGATCATATCGAGAGGTTCGGTGAATCGTTCAACCTTTTTAAATGACGATTTTGTTTGTTTTGCTTCGACACAAGTTTCACATTTATTATTTGAGTCAATATCGAATGTTGGTATACAATTAAGTTTAATCATACGTCGAATGGAATTAAAGTTAACATGACCTAGTCTACCATGCCAAACATTAGAAGACTCAAGCAAGTAAGCAGAACTAGTAGTGTTCTCATTCATTCCATTCAACACGGTTACATTTAATTTAAACATACCATTAAGGGCATAGCCTTTACCAACATACACACTATTCTTGGTCAACACGACCTTATCCGACTCAATAACCATTTTGAAACCAAACTTGTTCAACTGCCACCCCGACACAAGGTTCTTCCGAATTTCAGGAACATACAACACTTGGACAAAGTAAGTTCCTTTCCCGAAGTCATTTTCAAGATCACATTCCCCTCGCCTTTGACTTCGGCTGTGGCAGAGTTTCCCATGAAAACCTTCTCTCCATTGGTCACCTCTTTGAAAGTGCTAAAGAGACTTTTGTCAAAACACACATGACGGGTAGCCCCCGTATCAACCCACCAATCCTTGTTATCTTGCCCAACCCAGTTGACTTCGGTGACCATAATCGAGAGGTCCGTGACCATAGCAACAAGGTTTTCAACTTCACGAACCATATTCACTTGTCGAGCATTTTCATTCTTTGGAAGCTTGCATTCATTGGCCCTATGGCCTTGCTTTCCACAATTATAACACGTTCCTTGGAACTTCTTCTTCTTCTTCTTCTTCCCAATTCTCCCCTTAGGACCAAGGTTGGAGCCTTTCCCATGAAATTTCTTTCCACCATTTTTATTACCCTTTGAAGATTGGCCATGTTCAACAACATTAGCCTTTGCCATTCCAAGACCATCAATCCTATTTAGAGAAATTTTGTTATCTTCTTCAATACGAAGACGAACGACAAGGTCTTCAAGGGTCATCTCCTTTCGCTTATGCTTGAGATAGTTCTTGAAATCAACCCAACTTGGTGGTAGTTTTTCAATCATAGCCGCAACTTGGAATGTCTCGCTAAGCGACATTCCTTCCGCATGAAAATCATGAAGAATAACTTGCAACTCTTGGACTTGGCTCATGACAGTTTTTGAGTCTATCATTTTAAAGTCCAAAAACTTAGCCACCACGAATTTCTTAGCACCGGCATCTTCGGTTTTGTATTTGCGGTCCAACGACTCCCATAATTCTTTGGCAGTCTTGGCCTTTAAATACACATTGTACAGCACATCCACCATACCATTCAAGATATAATTCTGGCACAAGAAATCCGAATGATTCCAAGCCTGAACCGCACTCACCGAATGAGCATCCATTTCCCCTTCATCTACATGGGGAACGATTTCAGTCAAGAACCTCGCAAGGCTCAATGTGGTCAGATAAAAGAACATCTTTTGCTGCCACTGTTTGAAATTCACACCGGTGAATTTTTCCGGTTTCTCAGCATGAGACACGACTGCATTAGGCAGTGGTGCAACCACGTTTGCTGTGACAGCAACCGCGGAAGTGACGATGGCGGAGAAGGCAGTGTTCATGGACTGGGACATTCTGAAATGAAAAATACAGGAATAATTAGTAATCTGTTTAAGTTTGTTGTTAATCCTGTATTAAACCAGTAACAATAACGCAGAAATAATAAACGAGAAAGGTTGAACCGGTCTTGTATTTGACACAATTCACTTAAACAGATTCGCGGTCTGTTCCCAGGGTACACCGGTTCGTAACAGCCGTAGCGTGCTGCCGGACTTGACGACTTGCATGAAACGAAATCAATAATAATGCTGTTGCAGCAGAGGAAGAAAGAGCTGTGTGTATTGGTGTGTATTAAACTTATGCTTATGGTCTGGTTTTATAACCACCAGATCATAACTGCATATTCAACTCCATAATGACCCCATTAATGGTCATTAGTGCAGAATATGAAACTGAAAGAAACTGACAATCATAATAATAATAATCAGTTACAGAATAATTATTAATGACACCATTAACAATTAGTTATGACCATTGACCAGCAGTTACGATTTCAATATCTCAAAAACAAATGCAAAAAAAAATCAACTCACACGGGCTCGGGTTTTCGGAGCTGCATTCGTGTCCGCGGGACGTGCGGGCACGCACGAGTTCGATAGATTTTAGTCCGGAAACCCAAATTTGCACCCCCCTGCGCGCGGGTAGGAGTTGTAGTAAAACACATCATAAATTTTCAAATGTGTAGTGAGAATGGCACCTTATAAACCATTCTCAATTTTGTTCCCCAACCGATGTGGGACAAAGTTTCACCACTTCAATTTTTGAGACATTCATTCACACTCACTTTGCTTAATCTTCCAACAGTTATTCCATGAAGCCAACGTGAATTGGTTTAAGAATTTAGATAATGGAAATAAACATATTTGTTTCATCTTACCCAACGGTTTTTTGAAATAAATATGTTTAAGAAATTATTAAATATAGCATTTTAAGTTCAATTGTTAACTGAACCAACGAGACGTTAATAGTTGAACATGATGTGTATTTTATCTATTATTTGGTGTTAGTAATAGGTCATTATTTTATATTTGATATGTTTTATTTTGTATCCTAATTATGTTTCGTATAGTCATAACTGAGCATAATATTTATTCTTTACATGTATCAGCATCTACCTTACGATCAGGTTCTGTTATTTGCACGGAATAGAACCATTGAACGGGAATAACTTTGGCACTTGGATAGAACAAGTTAAGTTGGCCTTGGGATTTATGGACCTTGATTATTCTTTAAGGCATGATGCTCCTACTCCTCTTCCCGATAATTCGATGACAGAAGAAAAGAAAATTCATGATTGGTGGGAGCGTTCTAACAGAATGTCTCTTATGGTAATAAAGAGTTCAATCTCTCTGACCATTAGATGAGCCATCCCTGATTCGGAAAATGCTAAGGACTACTTAGACTTGGTTGAGGATCAATTCAAAGGTACCTCAAAAACTAATGCTAGTATCTTAATTCTTAGAATGTTAACTACCAGGTATAACAGGAGTAGTGGGGTGCGTGAGCATATCATGATGATGAATGACATGCCTAACCAATTGAAAACTCTTGTAAGACCCCGAAACACGGGAACCCCACAGTTGGTAATCATTCAAACACTCGTAAAATTTAATAAACTTAAAAACCGTTTCTTCTATTAAAACAAACGTATCAGAGTATAAATTTTGCGGAAAACATGAAAAATGAAATAAGTTCCCGAAACCCGGGAATTTTGCCTAAGAACCAAAATCAGTATAACTTTTATAAGTTTCCTTGAAATAAAATATTCATAAACAATTCTTCCTTCCAGTATGCCCATCACCGTCCGAGTAGCTCCGTGCACGTGCAAGCAATAAGGCATCCTCTTTCAAATCCTGAAACTTACACTAACATGCACACAAAGTCAGCTTGAGCTGAGTGAGTTCAAGTTTTAAGTAAAAGATATCAGTAGTAAAAATCATGATAGTCATACCAAAGGTTTTTAAAAGTAAAAGGGTACATCCGTCTAATCATCATTACTGAACTTAAACATCCTCATACATACATATACAAGTGTATATGTAAACATCCATTCAATAACATCCCTATATACATAACAGTATATATATATATATATATATATATATATAACATCCACGTATAACATCAGGGTCGAGCAAACGTACAACCCAAACACGTAACATCAGTGCATGCAAACACGAAGTAGGCATACACAACATCAGTAGTCGAAACGACTACAACATCGCCAAATAGAGGCCAAGAAATAATGTATATACATATATATATATTTAACATCCCAAGGCTTACCATATACTAGCAAGCCTACATAAAATCATTTTAAAACATTTCATCAAGTAAGAAAACATTTAGGTGCGCATGCTAGCCCAAAAGTAAAATGAGTAAAAAGGGCATCATGAACTCACCTGAGATCGATCGAATACTTGCAACGAGCTAGGAAGTTCCTAAGGGCACAATCACAAGCAAGGGCCTGTAAATTATACATAACGCGTTACTAAACAAGACTGAAGGAACACTCTAGCCTGATGGGCCGCACAAGCCCAACACTTTGGCCCAAGGCCCAACAACATGGCCCAAGGCCCAACAACTTGGCCCAAAGCCCAACAACTTGGCCCAAGGCCCAATACCTGGCCCAAGGCCCAACAAGTTGGCCCAAGGCCCAATACCTGGCCCAAGGCCCAACAACTTGGCCCAAGGCCCAATACCTGGCCTAAGGCCCAACAACTTGGCCCATGGCCCAATACCTGGCCAAAGGCCCAACACCTAGGCCAAGGCCCAATACTTGGCCCAAGGCCCAACACCTGGCCCAAGGCCCAATACTTGGCCCAAGGCCCAACAACTTGGCCCAAGGCCCAAAGATAGTCAAATCGGGTCGAATGCGCGTGAAATAATCCTTAAAACAATTTGTTAACCGAATCAGCCCCGAATGGACCAAATTCCGTCTTAACTCTTTTCATTCATCATAATTATGTCACCCGAGTTGATAGGGTTGACGGTTCCTTTTTACAACACTTACTTTAACATTTAAACGAAAATTCGCGCACCGCCGACTCGATTGACGAAGCACTAACCACGACAGCCCCGAGCACCAAAAAAATTAATTTTTCCACAGCCGTTAAACCTCCCTAGGGCTGCACAAACTGAATCGGTCGGTCACCCGATCAACTAACACATCAAACTCAACAATTTGCAATTCTACACCCGATAAACCCTAGTTTTCGAACTAAAATCGATTGACCGACCTAAACACCTCCATTGGCCATGAAATTATAATATGATGTACATGTCATACCTAGTGGGATGTTGATGCAAAAACCTCACTCGAAACAGCCCCAGAAAAGCTCAATTGGCAGCCACCCGGTTAGCCTACAACACGACGTTTTTCGATCAATAGGCACAATATGAGGACCAATTAACGTGAAAAAGACTTGGGGAATCATAGTACATACCTTGAATTGAAGTTCTAAGGTTTAGAATTGGCTGCAAAAAAGAAAAATCGTGGGTCTTGGCCTTGATGTTCCTGCCGATCGCAACAGCCAAGGGGGGCTAGAGTTATGTTGTGTTATAACATAAGAAACACTCTAGTCCCTCTAGATTCAAGTGTAAGGCAAAATGGAAGGAAAATTTAGGTTTCTTTAGCGTACCGGGATGACGTGAAGGCTTTCGAGAAACGTCGGTTAAGTCCCGAGACTTATACATACTCTACAAGATTTAGTTCTTGAAACCGGAATTAACGGGTGTTACAAGTGCACCCCCCTTACAATGGGATTCGTCCCCGAATCCCGATACGACAGGAAAAACTGCGGATAATGCTTCATCATTTTGTCTTCGGACTCCCAAGTAGCCTCGGAACCCCTACGGTGTCTCCATTGCACCTTCACCTGCCTAACCACCTTATTCCTCAGTCGTCTCTCCTGACGGTCAAGGATAGCAATCGGTTGCTCGACGTAGTTCAGCTTACCATCGATCTCAATATCGTCAAGAGGCACATGGGCCTCCTCATCCGCTAAGCATTTCCTCAGATGAGACACGTGAAAAGTAGGATGAATCCCCGCGAGCTCCTCGGGTAAATCCAGTCTATAAGCTACCTCGCCAACTCGGGCCAAAATACGGAACGGGCCAATAAACCTCGGACTGAGCTTCCCCCTCTTATGAAAACGAATAATGCCCTTCCAGGGAGAAACTTTTAACATAACCCGATCCCCAACCTCAAATACGATAGGCCTTCGCCTTTTATCGGCATAAGATTTCTGACGATCCTGCGCGGCCTTCATAAGTGCTTTAATCTTGTCGAGTTTCTCAGTCGTAGCGTCGACCACCTCTAAACTACCTAACTGCTTTTGACCAATGGAATCTCAACAGACAGGAGTCCTACACCTCCTACCATACAACATCTTAAACGGTGGCATCCCTATCGTGGCGTGATAACTGTTATTATACGAAAACTCCACCAACGGTAAGTGACGGTCCCAACTACCACCAAAGTCGATAACACAAGCCCGCAACATATCCTTGAGAGTCTGAATGGTCCTCTCGGACTGACCATCCGTCTGCGGGTGATAGGCAGTATTAATGAGGAGTTTGGTGACCATCTCCTCGTGAAACCTTTTCCAAAACCATCTGTCTACGTGCCTAGAGACGATTTCACGAATAAACACATCGGCCAACTGCTCAGAGTTAAAAGTCTCTCGAATCGGCAAGAAATGAGCTCTCTTGGTCAGTCTATCCACGATTACCCAAATGGTGTCATAATTTCCCCTAGGAGTACGAGGCAGTTTAGTCACGAAATCCATGGTAAGATGTTCCCATTTCCACTCAGGTATTTCCAACGGCTGAAGTTTCCCAAATGGCTTCTAATGCTCGGCCTTAACCTGTAGACACGTCAAACACTTACTCATGTACTGAGCCACCTCAAATTTCATTGCAGGCCACCAATAATTTTTCTTCAAGTCTTGGTACATCTTGGTCGCGCCCGGGTGAATAGAATAGCGCAACTTGTGTGCCTCATCCAAAATTTTATCTCTGAATCCCCCATACCTCGGTACCCATAAACGACCATCCTTATATTTCACCCCATCACCTACGTCTTCCAACAACCTTTCCTGTCAGGAGTTGTCCACCCAGTTGCAAGATTTGTTGGATAAGGGTTTTATCCGACCTAGCTCATTGCCATGGGGAGCCCCTGTCTTATTTGTCAGAAAGAAGGACGGGACTTTCCGCATGTGTATCGACTACCGGGAGTTGAACAAGGTGACGGTCAAGAACCGTTATCCTTTACCCCGAATTGATGATCTGTTTGACCAGCTCCAAGGATCGAGTTACTACTCGAAGATCGATCTGCGGTCTGGTTACCATCAACTAAGAGTGCGCGAAGAAGATATCTCAAAGACGGCTTTCAGAACACGGTATGGTCACTATGAGTTTTCAGTTATGCCTTTTGGCTTAACCAACGCACCAGCCGTATTTATGGATCTTATGAATCGAGTATGCAAGGCGTACCTCGACAAATTTGTAATTGTGTTTATTGACGATATCCTGGTCTATTCCAAGGACAAGGCTGACCATGAAGAACACTTAAGGGTAATTCTGGAATTGTTGAAGAAGGAACAACTGTATGCTAAACTCTCGAAATGTGAGTTTTGGCTTCGCGAGGTTCACTTTTTAGGACATGTGATCAACGAGAATGGTATCCATGTCGATCCCGGTAAGGTAGAGGCCATCAAAAACTGGGAAACACCTAAGACCCCGACTGAGGTGCGGCAATTCCTAGGACTGGCTGGCTACTACCGGCGTTTTATCGAGGGATTTTCAAAGATTGCCCAACCCCTCACAGCTTTGACTCACAAAGGCACTAAGTACAATTGGGGTGACGCGCAAGAATCCGCTTTTCAACTGTTGAAAACCAAACTCTGTAGCGCCCCTATTCTAGCCCTACCCGAGGGAACAGAGAATTTCGAGGTACATTGTGACGCATCGATACAAGGTCTCGGTTGCGTGCTGATGCAACTCGAGAAGGTTATAGCTTATGCCTCTCGACAACTACGGGTTCACGAGAAAAACTACACGACCCATGATTTGGAACTCGGAGCTGTGGTGTTTGCCCTTAAGATATGGAGGCATTACTTGTACGGTACCAAGTTTACCATTTACACCGACCATAAGAGTCTCCAACATATCTACGATCAGAAGGAGCTGAACATGCGACAGCGTCGTTGGGTCGAGCTGCTTAAGGATTATGATTGTGCCATCAAGTACCACCCTGGCAAGGCCAATGTAGTGGCTGACCCTCTCAGCAGGAAAGAAACTGATAAACCCAGGCGAGTGCGAGCATTGCAACTCACGATTCATGCCAACTTACCCGATCAAATTCGTGAGGCGCAACTCGAAGCTTTGAAAGATGATAATCTTCCATCAGAACTCATGCGGGGCATGAACAAGCAACTTGAAACCAAATCGGACGGGGTCCGATATTTTGAGAACCGGATTTGGGTTCCATGATACGGAGAGTTGAGAACTCTGGTGATGGACGAAGCACACAAGTCCAGATATTCTATCCACCCTGGCTCAGATAAAATGTATCATGATTTAAAGGCACTTTACTGGTGGCCGAATATGAAAGCCGACATTGCCACCTACGTGAGCAAATGCTTGACTTGTGCCAGAGTCAAAATAGAATACCAAAAACCATCTGGCCTACTACAACAACCGGAACTTCCAATGTGGAAATGGGAACACATTTCAATGGATTTTACATGGGTTTACCTAAGACACCGACGGGATGTGATACCATCTGGGTGATCGTTGACCGGTTGACTAAGTCTGCACACTTCTTAGCGATTAAGGAATCGAACAAAATGGAAAGACTGACTCGCGTCTACATGAAGGAAGTAGTGTCTAGACACGGAGTGCCTGTCTCAATCATTTCTGATCGAGATTCCCGTTTCACTTCGCACTTTTGGAAGTCACTGCAAAGCGTGCTAGGCACCCGTCTTGATATGAGCACAGCATACCATCCTCAGACGGATGGGCAAAGTGAACGAACTATTCAGACCTTATAGGACATGTTGCGTGCATGTGTGTTGTTGGGAACCTCACTTACCTTTGGTAGAGTTTTCGTATAATAACAGCTACCACGCACGTATTAAAGCAGCGCCGTTTGAAGCACTGTACGGACGGAAGTGTCGATCACCACTCTGCTGGGCAGAGGTGGGTGACAGCCAAATCACTGGTCCAGAACTGGTACTCGAAACTTCGGAAAAGATTGTTCAAATCCGAAATCGCATGGCAGCAGCACGAGATCGCCAAAAGAGTTACGCCGACAAGCGCCGAAAACCTCTCGAATTTCAAGTGAATGACCAAGTGTTACTCAATGTCTCACCTTGGAAAGGTGTGGTTCGCTTTGGGAAGCGAAACAAACACAACCCACGATATGTTGGTCCTTACCGGATAACGGAACGCGTTGGTCCGGTGGCGTACCGACTGGACCTACAAACGGAACTCAGTGGCGTACACAATGTATTCCACGTGTCCAATTTGAAGAAATGCCTATCTGATGAAACCCAAGTAGTCCCTTTGGACGAACTGCAAGTCGATGAACAGTTACGCTTCATTGAAGAACCAGTCGAGGTTTTGGATTGGGAAACCAAAACGCTCAAGCACAGCAAAATTCCAATCGTTAAGGTTTGTTGGAACTCGAGACGTGGACCGGAGTTCACGTGGGAACGCGAGGATCAACTGATGAAAAAGTATCCTCACCTTTTTGAAGAGCTGACCAAACACCGGAAACCGCGAAACCCGACAAACCGTCAGAAATCACCGGAGGTATGAATTAAATTTCGGGACGAAATTTCTTTCTACTAGGGGATGATATGACAAACTGAAAATTTTTCTTACTTTTTCAGACACTCATCACGACTTGACTCAAATTTTCGGGACGAAAATTCTTTAACATGGGAATGATGTGACAATCGTCAATTTCAGGTTAACTCCGTTAACTCAACTCCGTCAATTCAAACTTTAGATCACTGAATCTATAACGCACACCTCATTACATTTAAACTAGGGTTTAAATGACGCTTGACACTTACTACATGTGTAGTCTTTCGGGAATTGCACCGAAACGCAAACGAGTTGACGCAAACGATTGGTGAATAAACGAGAAACGTCAAAACAATAATTATGTGATAATTATGTGTTAGGATTATGTGTTATGGGATAACATGTTATATAATGTTAACTCAATGTGCAAAACTAAGTTAATTAAGCTAGAGATGTAACATTTAGAAGTTTAGGGACTAAAGTGTAACATGTTATTATTATATAATATTATCAAACCCTAGCTCCCTTTCCCACTTTTCCCAAACCCGACGGCAACTCTAGACCCCCCCTGCGATCGGCCTCATATACACACATACAATCAATTATTCAAGCTTTTGATTGGAGATTAAGGTGCTAGGAAGGTATAAACGACTATCCCTTGCATCCTTTATACTTAATTTCGATTTTTAATGGGTTAATTGAAAACCCTAGGGGCCGATTTTTGTATGTATGGTGTTCATATGATTGTTGTTGATTTGATGATGTATTGATGATGATTTGATAACTAGTTTTGATATTATTGCATGTTAATTGTTGTGTCTTTGAGTTTGAGATCAAATAAAACCCTAACTATGGATGTATGGTGTAATTGATATGCATGGATAGTAGTTATGGTATCTAGAATGTTATATGAATGATTTGTGGTCCATAGATAGTTAAATTGTTGAGTTTGGATGCAAACAGTTTCTGGACAGATTGTGTTGTTGATGTTTGATTGACTGTAACGGGGTGTAAAAGTGTAAATTTATTGAGATAATTGATACTACATTAAACTAGGTTGAGTCTAGTTTCTTAAGAATGTAAATTTGCAATTTTTGGACGGGTAAAAGTTAACCTTTATGATTTTACAAAAACGTTGTGCAAAGCTGAGTTGTTAGACCTGCTGTTAGGTTGTTTTGTAAATGTTATATCTCATGAACTAAGAGACCAATTGGGTTGGTTCCACTTCTAGAAGTTGACTTATTGAGTTAGGAACCTAACCCAAGTGGTCTTGCATTTATTGGATTTTTCGTTTAACAGGAATTTCAAATAACATTCTGTTGCGCATGAATTTGACTGTTATGAGTTTGCTGTAATGATTTGATTATTGTGAGAAACCTATGTGGAATAAAAATATAATAAAATATGTTCTGGAAACCTAAGACATATATGCTTTTGTGATGATTTTTGGTAAATTAATTGTGATGCTATGATCGGTGGGATAGACTAGTGTTTCAAGTAGAATTCTGTCGTTAAGAAACTAGTTGCTGAATTTTGTGAAAGTTGCATGAAACAACGTGATTGCTAATTTATTATCGTGTTTTGACCAAAATGCCCTTGCGGGGAATAATTGCTAATTGATTGTCATGATTTGACCAAATTGCCCTCGTGGGGAATAATTGCTAGTTAATTGTTATTTGTTGACCAAATTGCCCTTACGGGGAGTAATTGCTAGTGATGTACATAATGAATACATGACACGTAAATAATTGCTCACACATGTAACGTATCACAAATACACTTGTTAAAGTCACAAACGATTCACAAACGAAACACGAAACATGTTGTGTGCATAGGTATTATGTGCCGGGTCTAGAGACTCGATAATATTCCGACACTTAGAAAAATCTCTTTGTTGTTTTAGAACGCTAGAGAGAGTTTTTCTGTGACGCGCATCTTGGTGAATTATTTTGGGAATACTTCGCAAACAGTGAGTTCACTTACCCCTTTTAAACTGTTTTCAAACGCTTTTCTCTTGGGGGAGATAACATACTCCGAAAATGCATTTAAGATTTTGTTAATATAGATTATATATCACTTTTAAAGACTAAGTGGCAAACGCGTTAACTAAAGTCCTTCATTCACATCGAACCGTTTAATATTGGATAATAGCGAGTCATTGTTGAGTAGTACTACTGGGTTTGACAAACCCCACCCAACGATAAACTCGACTGGAGGTTGAGTGGGTGTAATCTTGGCTAAACACATACCATGGTCGGGATAGACCTGGTGGCAAGGCAAATGATAAACAGTCAGCTTCGGTGTCGAACACTTAGTAATACTTGTTTTATAGGCTAGCTACCTATAGATATATAATTGACATAACACTATCTGGTAACGCAAAACGCTGAACGCAAAACGCTGAACGCAAAACGCTTAACGCAAAACGCTTAACGCAGACGCTAAACGCTTTATTTTATATAAACTTGTGAACTCACCAACCCCGTGTTGATACTTTTAGTATGTTATTCTCAGGTAGCCGAGGCGGGCGCGCGGTATAGGATCATGCATGGTTTTTGAATATTCTGATATGCAAACATGTTTTTAACTATTATTACTTGGGTTTTTAAGTCGTCCTGCGTGACGCAACGTTTATCTTTTGGTTTTTATGCTTCCACACTTATTTTCATTTAAGCGTTTTTATGGTTTGATTATAACTAATGATTCCGATCCTGTTAGTTCACACCCTCTGACGGTAAAACTCCGTTAGTGGATTTTGAGGGTGTGACAACGGTAAAACATTAAAAATGGGTGGTGAAAAACTCACCTCGAATTGAGATGTTATTGATAACCGAAGCGTCTAAAAGATTGTAAATGGAGAATGAGCCGAACGCGTAACAAAAGCCGAATTAATCGATCCGCACTAGCTAAGATAAATAAATACGAGACTCAATCGATAATCTAACGGGGTTATATATTGTGTAATCTTATATTGAGAAAGTTAAAAAATCATTTGACTAGTTTTATAGATTTTGATTATTATATTAATATTTATGTTTTTAACGGAAACACGATTAATAATTAAATATTATTAGTTATTGACGAAGACGCAAAGTTAATAATGTTCGGGATTCTTGAATTAATAATTACAAGTTGGAAAAATACTTATCGTTTTAACGAAATGAATTTTAAATGATTTAAAGTTACGATATAAGTTATATAACAATTGTTAATTAACGTTTTACGAAGGTGGGAGTTCGGTTTTTAAGCGAAAAATAGTGAGATATATTTTATACTTAATTTATATAGTTTTTATTTAATTTAAACTGATTTTTATAAATTAATTATGATTTTAAAAGATTTATAAGGTTTAATATATATAATAATAAAACAGTTTAATAAAAAAAAGGCTTGACCCGGGTTTCGAACCCGGAATCCCGGGAATCCTACAGTTGGTAATCACGTCCACAAATTCACAAAAATTTAAAACCAGTCGATTCGTTTTATTTAAAACAAGTTCAGAGTATATAACAGCGGAAAAAGTGTAAGTATTTAAATATCCCAAACACGGGTACAAGTGTCCAAAATCAAATGTAAATAAAATATTTGTTTTATTTGAATTCTTCGACCAGAAATGCCTTCAACCTCCCGAGTAGCATCCAGCACGTCCAAGCGGTAGCATCCACTTCTTAACCTGAAAGTCAATCTAACATACACACAAAGTCAGCTTGAGCTGAGTGAGTTCAAGTTTTCATAAACAATAATTCATACTTTATTTCAAAGCTATAGTTATAAACAATAGAGAAGGTATAAATAAAATAAATTATACATAATTCACCAAGTAATACAATCATCGTCGAACACACGTACACGGGCCTCTCCACCACGAGTCAAGACTCGAGTAATATATTTGACCCAGACGCGGTAAGACCTAAGCATGTGACACGAGCCTCTCCACCACGAGTCAAACCCGAGTAATATATTTGACTCGGTCACAGCTTATACATCCGAGCACGAGATACGGGCCTCTCCACCACGGGTACAACCCGAGTAATATATTTGACCCGATCTCGGCTCATACATCCAAGCACGGGGTACGGGCCTCTTCACCATGGGTGCAACCCGAGTAATATATTTGACCCGATCCCGGCTCATACATCCAAGCACGTAATACGGGCCTCCTCACCCCGGGTCTTCCCCAAGTAATATATTTGACCCGATAACGGCTCAACATCAGGGTCGAGCAAACGTACAACCCAAACACGTAACATTCGGCGCATGCAACACAAGGTAGGCATACACAACATTCAGTAGTCGAGACGACTACAAACATTCAGGGTCGAGCAAACATACAACCCAAACACGTAACATTCGGCGCATGAAACACAAGGTAGGCATACGCAACATTCAGTAGTCGAGACGACTACACACATTCAGGGTCGAGCAAACGTACAACCCAAACACGTAACATTCGGCGCATGCAACACAAGGTAGGCATACGCAACATTCAGTAGTCGAGACGACTACAAACATTCAGGGTCGAGCAAACGTACAACCCAAACACGTAACATTCGGCGCATGCAACACAAGGTAGGCATACGCAACATTCAGTAGTCGAAACGACTACAACATCGCCAAATATAGGCCAAGCAATAATGTATATACATATATATATATATATATTTAACATCCCAAGGCCTACCTTATGCTAGCAAGCCTATATAAATTCGTTTAAAAACATTTCAAGAGTTTAAATATCAAAACAGGATTATAAAACCTTCCAAGAGTTTAAATATAAAAACGAGATTATAAAACATTCCAAGAGTTTAAATATAAAAACTGGATTATAAAACATTCCAAGAGATTAAATATAAAAACGAGATTATAAAACATTCCAAGAGTTTAAATATAAAAACTGGATTATAAAACATTCCAAGAGTTTAAATATAAAAACTGGATTATAAAACATTCCAAGAGTTTAAATATAAAAACGAGATTATAAAACATTCCAAGAGTTTAAATATAAAAACTGAATTATAAAACATTCCAAGAGTTTAAATATAAAAACTAGATTATAAAACATTCCAAGAGTTTAAATATAAAAACTGGATTATAAAACATTCCAAGAGTTTAAATATAAAAACGAGATTATAAAACATTCCAAGAGTTTAAATATAAAAACTGGATTATAAAACATTCCAAGAGTTTAAATATAAAAAACGAGATTATAAAACATTCCAAGAGTTTAAATATAAAAACTGGATTATAAAACATTCCAAGAGTTTAAATATAAAAACTGGATTATAAAACATTCCAAGAGTTTAAATATAAAAACGAGATTATAAAACATTCCAAGAGTTTAAATATAAAAACTGGATTATAAAACATTCCAAGAGTTTAAATATAAAAACGAGATTATAAAACATTCCAAGAGTTTAAATATAAAAACTGGATTATAAAACATTCCAAGAGTTTAAATATAAAAACGAGATTATAAAACATTCCAAGAGTTTAAATATAAAAACTGGATTATAAAACATTCCAAGAGTTTAAATATAAAAAACTAGATTATAAAACATTCCAAGAGTTTAAATATAAAAACGAGATTTTAAAACATTCCAAGAGTTTAAATATAAAAACGAGATTATAAAACATTCCAAGAGTTTAAATATAAAAACTGGATTATAAAATATTTCGAGAGTTTAAATATAAAAAACTAGATTATAAAACATTCTAAGAGTTTAAATATAAAAACGAGATTTTAAAACATTCCAAGAGTTTAAATATAAAAACTGGATTATAAAATATTCCAAGAGTTTAAAATATAATACGGGATACGAACAGTTAGGCCATCATCAACACTAAGTATTCGTACTTAGACATCTATATACATCCATATATTTATATCCCTATAAATACCGTCCAAATAATAACATCAGGGTCGAGCACACGTACAACCCAAACACGTAACATCTCATCCAAGTAATAACATCAGGGTCGAGCACACGTACAACCCAACACGTAACATCAGTGCATGCAAACACAAATAGGTCTACTCATATTCAATTACTGCCAAGTCTACTAACATCCTCGAGTCTAGACCATCAATAATGTATGTAACCTTAAGGACACAAGACCATGAACGAGTCTAAAATATCCTAAGGCATATAAAATAATTCAAATATAGCTTTCAAAATGCACCATCACGAGTGAGATCATGTAAAACTATTCAATTCACTGTAACGAGTAAAATCGTTTAAAATTGTATTTCGGTGTGTATGCTAGCCCAAAACGTAAAAGAGTAAAAAGGGCATCATGAACTCACCTGGAATCGATCGAACACCTGTAACGAGCTAGGAAATCCCTAAGTGCACACTTACAAGTAAGGGCCTGTAAATTATACACAACGCGTTACTAATCTAGACCGCAAGGACACACTTGCCTAATGGGCCGCCCAAGCCCAACACTTTGGCCCAAGGCCCAACAACTTGGCCCAAGGCCCAACACTTTGGCCCGAGGCCCAACCACTTGGCCTAAGGCCCAAAACTTGGCCCAAGGCCCAACCACTTGGCCCAAGGCCCAACACTTGGCCCGAGGCCCAACACTTGGCCTGAGGCCCCTAAAACCTTTCAACTAACCAAAACCACCGATTAAGCCTAAAACGAACTTGTTGATTAATAACGAGTAAAACGTGCAGATTTTAGCATGCGAAGATGCATTTAATTACATAGGATAACCTTTGAATTAAATTATTAAATTTTTACCAGAATTTAATAAATGTCTTAGGTTTATAAAAATATTTTTATTATATTTTTCTATTAGACTCAAAAATCATAAAAATTCTTCCAATACAGAAAGGTATGTGCAGCTATTTCAGCGCGCAGCAAAATGGTTTTATTTTTGTAAAATTCATTACCGAACCAAATTAAACGATTCCTATTGGGTTTCGTTTCTAACTCAAAACACTAACTCCCAGAAGTGGAACCAACCAATTTGGACTTGTCGAAAAAAGGTTATGACGTCGGGAAGACAGACCAGAATCCGTCATCCCGCATCAGCTTTGACACTCGATTTTATAAATTCATAAAAACTATTCAAATCTCGTCCAAAAATTACGTATTATACCTTTCTGGAAACTAGACTCAAAGTAGAACATCATGGAATCAAGAATCGATCAAAAACAGTGTATTAACATCGCGTTACAGACCCTACAATAAACGTATACGAATCTGTCAGCAAGCTGTTATCATCAAAACTCAATCTTAACGACCAATAAGCGCGTTAATATGATCAATTAAGGTGTAAAAGACATGGGGAATCATAAAACCGACCTTGAATTGAAGTTTTCACGGCTGAAACTTGGCTGGGCAGAAGAAAAACGAGCAGGGGGGTCCAGATCCGACGGTTGCAAATAGGTTTAGGGTTTGAGTTTTCTTTTGTTTTATGATATAAAATAGTTACATCCAAGTTCCTCCAAATTGAAGTATGTAGCAATTTGGGTGGAAAGTTAAGTGAGAACGTTTACGAGGTTTGCAAGGAGCTCCCGAGAGAATGCCGGGTCAAGCCCGAAAGGTGTACATAACACTACAAGATTAAACCTTTTGTCGGAATTAACGGGCGTTACAGTCTTTGGTCTTCATACGAATTAATTGAGTCAACGAGCGAGATTGGTGGGTTATTTGAGGGTTGCCGGCAACGTTTCTGGCGACCGGAAACACCACCGGAAAAACGGGTGTTTGGGAGGGGCTGGGTTGGGTGATGTTTACTAGATTATACAATTTTTATTTCTGCCCCTTTAAGTTTCAAATGATATTAAAACTGAAATTGAATTATATTTACGATTTAAACTCGAACTTGGTTATTGTTTTAAGACTAGGAAATTTGAAAGGTAATTTACAACTTTCATCCGAACTTTAAAAAGAATTTAAGATACTTAGATATTGTTTGTATTACTCCCGAATTGTTTGCAATATATTTAAACTTTAACTCTTTAAACTTTAAATTCCGGGGTTTTCGTGAATTTAAATAAAGCGAATAGAATACTAACGAACGATAAACTTAAATAATCGAGAATGTATATAAAAGATGAACTACGAGCAAGAATACCTTGAATCGATTAAATTAGTCAGTCTAACGAATATAAACACATGAACAAGAAACGAAACTTGAGATATATGTCTTTATAGATATAATTAAAATCGAAAACTCAAAATGGGTCGGATTTTCAGGTTTGAAAAGTAACGAATGTTACAGGATTCACAACTTTTAGAAATTTTAAAATAAAAATAAAATTTTAAAAGAAAACAACTCATATGAGGAGTTGTTTAAAGGTTTTAATGATTTTTATATACATATTTAAATAAAACAATAACGTCGATATTTGAATGACCTGGAAGACGCCACAAATGGGAATATGGCAAGGTGTAACACCCGTTAATTTCCGGTTTAAAGATTTAAAGCTTGTAAAATATGTATATTTCTCGGGAGTTGTCCAGCATTTCTCGGGGGGCCTTCGCGTCATTCCTGTAAGTTAAACTAATTAACTTTTTCACCAAGTTGCTACTTATTTCTATTTGGAGTGGCTAGAGTGTAAGATTTTTATATCATAAACAAAAAAAAACCCTAACCCCTCCCTCATATGTCCGATCGGCTGCCTCCATCAGCCCCAAACCCTGCGATTTTTCTTTTTCCGGCCAAGTCGTGAGCGTAAAACATCAATTAAAGGTTAGTCTAACGTCCATGCAAGTCCTTTTCACCATTAAACCCGTTATCGAACACGTTAGGGTTGAGTTTTGATGATAACAGTTTGCTGACAGATTGGTATACGTTTATTGTAGAGTCTGTAACGCGATGATAAGCCATTGTTTTTGATTGATTCTTGTTTCCATGATGTTCTACTTTGAGTCTTGTTTCCATAAAGATATAATATGTAATTTTTGGACGAGATTTGAATGGTTTTTATGATTTTATAAGATCGAGTGTCAAAGCTGATTCGGGATGACGGATTCTGGTCTGTCTTCCCGACATCATAACTCTTTTTCAACAAGTCCAAATTGGTTGTTTCCACTTCTGGAAGTTAGTATTTTGAGTTAGGAACCAAACCCAATTGGAATCGTTTAATTTGGTTTGGTAATGAATTTTATAAAAGTAAAACCATCTTGTTGCGCACTGAAATAGCTGCACGTACCTTGCTGTGTTGGAGGAATTTTTATAATTTTTGTGTCTACTAGAAAAATATAATAAAAATATTTTTATAAACCTAAGGCATTTATTAAATTCTGGTAAAAATTTAATAATTTATTTCAAAGGTTATCCTATGTAATTAAATGCATCTTCGCATCCTAAAATCTGCACGTTTTACTTGTTATTGATCGATAGGTTCGTTTTAGGCTTAACCGGTGGATGTTCAATTGTGTTCTTGTCGAGGCTGTTTGAAGTGGGTTTTTGCACCGAAATCTTCCTAGTTATGTCTAGTATAACATACTTAAGTATCGTGTTCATTGGTGTTCGTTAGATTGGTCAACTAGTTGTAGCTTGATTGTTAGTGTTCGGTTGGCTAGAATTGTAGTTTGGTGCGTTTAACACTAGAGTTGAAGTGATTAACGACCAATTCAGCTCGGGGACACTCGGCTAGATGTACGGGCTGTTCAAAATTCATTTTTATAAGTTATGGGGCTGAATTGGTTGTCGGTTACTCCAACGGGTCGGTACAACGCGCAATTGTGTTTATTGAATAGTTGGTGCGTTGTACTTGCGGGTTACCGACCCATTTGACTCGTGTGGCGTCGTGTGGACTTGTTGGCTGTGATTTTATCATAATGGGTCCACATGGGGCTGATTTGGATTTTAACGGCCTAAACGACTCCTAAACGCGCGTGTTAGTGTCACCTAGTGCTCCTGGGGGGCAAATTGGGAATTCTTTATTCCCGGGAGTACCTAAGGGTCGTTTTAGTGACTGTGAGACCTTGGGGGCTGTTGTGATTAAGTTTTATGAGGTCGAGGGTTTAGGTAACTCGAACCATGTTAGAACGTCTCGTAGGATAAACGAGTCATCTTGATGTCATAAGTATTGATTAAATGTAAACCGACAGGTGTTTGAGTTTTGTGATTTCTTAGATTCTCTAGCTCGTGGTGAATCTGCGTCTTGTGTCAGGTGAGTTCATGATGTCCCTTTTTAACTCTTTTTAAATTTTGGGCTAGCATGCACACCTAAGTGTTTTCTTACTTGATGAAATGTTTTAAATGATTTTATATAGGCTTGCTAGTATATGGTAGGCCTTGGGATGTTAAATATATATATATATATATATATACATTATTGTTTGGCCTATATTTGGCGATGTTGTAGTTGTTTCTACTACTGATGTTGCGTATGCCTACTTTGTGTTTGCATGCGTTGATGTTACGTGTTTGGGTTGTACGTTTGCTCGAGCCTGATGTTACGTGTTTGGGTTGTACGTTTGCTCGACCCTGATGTTACGTGTTTGGGTTGTACGTTGCTCGACCCTGATGTTATTACTTGGATGTTATATATATGTTTTTTTATATATATATAGGGATGTACTTATAAGGATGTTTATATATATATATATATATGTATATATATATATGTATGAGAATGATTATTTATCAATGATGATGGTTTAACTGATGTATCCTGTTTACAGTTTAAAACTTTTGGAATGACTATCATGATTATTATTTACTGATGTTATTTATTCAAAACTTGAACTCACTCAGCTTAAGCTGACTTTGTGTGCATGTTAGTGTGAGTTTCAGGTTAGGAAGAGGATGCCTTAGCGCTTGGACGTGCACGAAGCTACTTGGATGGTGAAGGGCATACGTGGATGGAATATTTTATTTTTGAACATTTTAATTTCAAAAGTTTTATAAATACAATTGAATTGGTTTTGGGCAATATTCCCGAAATTTTGGGAACTTACTTTATTATTTATGTTTTCTGCTGAATTATACTCTGAGATGGTTATTTTAATGAAGTGAACTGTTTTTAAGTTTAATTATTTTTACCAGTGTTTTGAATGAACACCAACTGTGGGGTTCCCGGGATTCGGGGCCTTACACAAGGACACTTATATATAGGATGTACTAGCGGCGTATCCACCATGCCCTTATCATATTTCATTTGTCCTGTCTTTCAAAATCATTCCAGGTTTCGAGTTATTGCACACAACGTACTTATTATGTCTTCCATGCGAGGACTTGGGTAATAACGTGTCGACCCATAATTACTTTTATCGTCGGATGGTCCACATAATACGTCTCATTGTGTGGGTTTCAATATAAAATAAATTCTTATATGAAAATTTTTAAATCAAGATCGATAACTATAAGGAAAACAAATAATAAAAGCATATAAACAAGTCCTTGAGGTCAAGGATAAGCGTAACATGAAATCATTGAAGTTTAAACGAAATAAACGATGTTATTGAAGTCTTAATGAAATAAGCGGGATTCTAGGGTAACCTAGAAAAATAATAATACTAACGAATGGAAACGTTATAGTCAACATCAACATAATTAAACGAAACATTGGAGTCCAGAATAACAGAGTAAATTAATGTGGCATTGAGACAATAAATTCCAACACGGAAGTCGGTAAAGCATTGGGTTCGAGAATAGGATAGGTGAACGAAATTTTAATAACAAAATATCAAAATAATGTAAGTTCTTGGAACCAATCATGACCCGTTAATCAATTCTCAGTTTCCAATAAAATATCAATGTGAATAAAGGCAACATTGAAATTAAGGATAAATAATTATAACTTCGAGGTCAAAGTAAAACTTTGGCCTCAATTTGATAAAACATTGAGGATAAAATAATTGAAACTTTAAAGATCACAGTAAAACCCTGGTCAAATTGATGACACATTGAGGTCAAGAGTGCAAAATGATTTGAATAAAACATTGAGCGGAGCTAGAATAGATCAAGCAATCAAAACAATTTGTGTAATAATAACAAACTCAACATGTATAATAACATGCTCATAGTCCCAACTTCCACTAAACAATTACATTTATGGAAAAAAATCGGTTATAGACCACGAGATTGAAATAACAAAGTAAACTGATTCAAAATGCAACCACGAATGAAAATAGTTCACTAATTAACGAATAACCAACTCAATATGAAATTCGTAAACAAATCTTCGAAAGAAATCGATGCATAAAAAGTATTTCGATAATGTCCAAACGAAATAGTATATATAACAATATATCTATATGAAGAAGAAATGAAGAAAAACAAAAGGTAGCTTGCAATGCTTGTCTTCTTGAAGATGGATTGCGGTATGAAAATTATTATGGGGCGATGGTATCACTTATTAACTAGAAGCTCATTTGGCGTTGAAAAGGGAGAGGAAAAGAAGTGATTGTTGAGCTTCGTTTAAATTTGTGAAAATCAATTGTAAAAACGTGATGTTTTTTTTTTAACTCAAGGAAAAAGAAAAAATAATAATAATAATTTTGCAAAGAAACATTTAGTAAGTACTAAAGTTTGCGAAACTTTGTAAGACCCTTTTAGTGTATAATATTTTATGTCGGGTTGTGTCTTATGAAAACACTATGGAGGATCCTTAAATGTTATAACTGTTATAGTGATATATATATTATTTTATTAACGGGAATCACGGTTTTAACAAGTATGTAGAAGTTGATTATTGAATGAAAGATGATAAGATAAATTTGTAACAAGAAAAATAATAATAATAATCTTATTTTAAAGAGCTTTTTGGAATAACAATAATAATAATAACAACAACAATAATGATAATATTAATAACAATAATAATAATTTTTTTAAATGATAATAATAATTATTATAGTAATAATAATGATTGTACGAATAGTAATAATATTGGGGATAACCCATTTGATTATAATGAGATTTTTTTTTCACATAAAGAAATAAACATGGAAAATTATCTATGAAAACTTATATATTTAAAATTTAGGAATGGTTAATGAGTTTGAAAAGACTAGGTATTGAAGTCGGAAAACGAATAAACTTTTTAGTAGTCAAGGATGCGGGGTAAAGTATGGCATGGCGGAAACAAGTTAGGCCTTATTACGGGTGTGCTTGAGTTACTGCAATAGTAGCGAGTTTGAAGTACGAGCATGAGGTAAGGTAGAAGGTGGGGAATAAATGGTTGGGTAACAGGTCATGGGAATAAAGGTGTTGTGTTAAGTATGTATAGTTATGAGGCAAAAGTTGATGAGTTGGCCGAACTTAACACTATTTGGGACGTTTTAACATCGCGCTAGTGGAGTGGGAGAATGGCTTTGAGGTTTGAATGTATTGTTGTGGTTGGTAATGAATCTTGGTTTGTCATGGTCGGGATTGCGATGGTCAAATGCTTGATGATTTGGATTGTCGTTTTGTGGTTTGAGTTTCGAGGGCAACGTCAAGGAAAGCGAGAAGGCATGCTACAAAGTGTGACACGGAACCTAAATATGAAATTCGTATAAAAAAATCAAAAGAAACTTTACATAAAAGATTCCTAAAATCGGAATCAATCTTTATAAATAATAAAGATGAAGTCACATGAAGCAAAAGTTGAAATCAAAATTGAAATGCTTATGAGTTTTCGCATTTCAATAATAATCTAATTAATCTTGGATTAAACATATTCCAAAAATACCAAATTTTGAAATAAAAACATAGAATTAGTACAAACTTAATATAAGTATGAGATCGAATTGAAAATCGAGTGTTTAATGTACCACCATAACATTTCGAAT
The DNA here is from genome assembly GCF_021521415.1 of Bidens hawaiensis. Classification (NCBI taxonomy): domain Eukaryota; kingdom Viridiplantae; phylum Streptophyta; class Magnoliopsida; order Asterales; family Asteraceae; genus Bidens; species Bidens hawaiensis. The sequence continues at coordinate 294,907 of NW_027492745.1, read as the reverse complement.
TTTCAATTAAAACCATAATAATAAACGAATTATATAGAGAAAACGAACTGAAAATCGACAATTCATGCATCACCATGACTTTTCGAATTCTCAATTTTAAAACACATGAGAAAATGAGTATTGAAAATCGACTATTCATGTATCACCATGAATTTTTTTGAATTTTAAATTTTATACCCAAAACAGTAAATGAATATATAAATAAAGAAAACAGCTTGAAATTCGACAATTCTTGTAATATCATGACTTTTAGAAATTTCAGTGAATATATAACCACAGAAAACGAATTAAAAACTCGACTATTAACATAACCCAATTACTTTTCAAAACCGTAATATAAACAATTAAGTCTTTGGAATCACACGTTGTATGAATCATCATTATTTGTATGTTCCAATAAAAATAAAAATGTGTAATCCATTCGAACCGAAAGTTGGGTTTTCGTGTATCACCACGACTTGTCAGACTTTTAGTTAAAACATATTGTATAACATTGAGGGTCGGAGTCACACGTCGCATGAACCACCATGACTTGTGTGACATCCTAAAAAGTGCAACCATATCCTTATCACAATGGGGACATAGTCTTTAAGAAGATGAAATATCGGAACACCGAATTTGAAAATTGCTTGAAATTGCTTTTGAGAAAACTTGTTTTAGGCCTAAGCCTTGGACTTGTGTGCGTGCTTGTGTTAATGAGGCGTAAACGAATTTAAATAGTACATCAACAATAGTAAGTGCGTTCAAACAATCAAATAGAGGCCCACAAAATTTTCTAATCATGCAACCTAAATAATTAAGCTATAGCTACCTAGAACACTACGTCTAATGTCTTATCTTATAGCCACGGCTCTGATACCAATCTGTAACACCCCGGCTTAAAGCGGAAATGCCTGAGTGTGACGTACAGATTGTTTAAACACACACGACACTATTTGGTGACAATAATAACATTAATTCATTTAAAGCATCATGTAACACAATGTTTAAAAGTAACAAAAAAAAAAACTTAAATACGGTCAACTAACTTTATTAAATAACTTAAATATTCTAAGTATCTTCTCATCTTCAACCTCTAACAATAGTACCTGTAACATATATATAAAATACGGTCAACTAACTTAATAGTTGGTGAGTTTCCCACAAGTTTGAATAAATACATAAAAACCTTGCAATTCAATGAAACTTGTGATAATTAAACTACTTCGCATGCAATGTCCTTTCCGGTTGGCTACAGCCAACGCACTTGGATCGGGGGTCCCTTTTCCACTCATAACAAAATGGTCCTTAGTGCAAAGGGGGCGTATGATCATACTTATTGAGGCAACCACTTGCTGAGCACATAATCAAGTAAGCACATATAACACACAAGTCCACGATATGAATTGCAGTTTAATAGCTGAGTATAAAATCGATTTGCGTATAATAGGATATATATATGCTACCCCAAAATGGTAAAACATTAAAAAGGGGTGGTGAAAAACTCACCTCGAATTGAGATGTTATTGATAACCGAAGCGTCTAAAAGATTGTAAATGGAGAACGAGTCGAAAGCGTCACAAAAGCCGAATTAATCGATCCGCACTAGCTAAGATAAATAAATACGAGCCTCAATCGATAATCTAAAGGGGATATATATTGTATAATCTTATATTGAGAAAGTTAAAAAATCATTTGACTAGTTTTATAGATTTTGATTATTATATTAATATTTATATTTTAATGGAAACACGATTAATAATTTAATATTATTAGTTATTGACGAAGACGCAAAGTTAATAATGTTCGGGATTCTTGAATTAATAATTACAAGTTGGAAAAATACTTATCGTTTTAACGAAATGAATTTTAAATGATTTAAAGTTACGATATAAGTTATATAACAATTGTTAATTAACGTTTTACGAAGGTGGGAGTTCGGTTTTTAAGCAAAAAATAGTGAGATATATTTTATACTTAATTTATATAGTTTTTATTTAATTTAAAATGATTTTTATAAATTAATTATGATTTTAAAAAGATTTATAAGGTTTAATATATATAATAATAAAACAGTTTAATAAAAAAAAAAGGCTTGACCCGGGTTTCGAACCCGGGTCTGATTGTTGAAAGCGAAGTGAAGTAACCAGATGAGATAACTAACATATTCGTTTAAGGTTTGATTTCTATTAATTATAAACACTAACAGTTTTAATCAAATTGTTTTAATATAACAAAAAGGCTGACCCGGGGTTTCAAAGGCCGTATGCACACAAAGGCTCTAACCACTAGACCAAGAGAGCATTCAGTTTATATTGCGAAATCGATTATATATAAATAAGCATTCTGGATCATCTTCATTATTCAAAAAAACCCTAGATTATCAATTCTCTTAAATGGGTCCATGTACGTTTAAATTAGGTTAGGGCTTTGATTTCATTGATGTTTGCGAATTTAAACCATATAACAATTACCTTAGGTGTTGCCGGAATGTATGAGAAGGCCGGAGACGCACTGATAGTTCTTGATTACGGCTTCTATGCGTGAATTTTATGTTAATTGGCATTGGGTGTGAGGTTGTCTGTGAAGGAATGATCTATTTATACTGCAAATTGAGTCCATAACATGTTAATTGGATTAATTTGATTGAGCGTGTTATCAGGCGATAGTTACGGGATTTATTGACGATATCCGTCAGTTATAAGATAATTATTATGTTGATTTGGGCATTAGTCAAGGGTCTTTGGTCTTCATACGAATTAATTGAGTCAAAGAGCGAGATTGGTGGGTTATTTGAGGGTTGCCGGCGACGTTTCCGGCGACCGGAAACACCACCGGAAAAACGGGTGTTTGGGAGGGGCTGGGTTGGGTGATGTTTACTAAATTATTCAATTTTAATTTCTGTCCCTTTAAGTTTCAAATGATATTAAAACTGAAATTGAATTATATTTACGATTTAAACTCGAACTTGGTTATTGTTTTAAGACTAGGAAATTTGAAAGGTAATTTACAACTTTCATCCAAACTTTAAAAAGAATTTAAGATACTTGGATATTGTTTGTATTACTCCCGAATTGTTTGCAATATATTTAAACTTTAACTCTTTTAACTTTAAATCCCGGGGTTTTCGTGAATTTAAATAAAGCGAATAGAATACTAACAAACGATAAACTTAAATAATCGAGAATGTATATAAAAGATGAACTACGAGCAAGAATACCTTGAATCGATTAAATTAGTCAGTCTAACGAATATAAACACATGAACAAGAAACGAAACTTGAGATATATGTCTTTTATAGATATAATTAAAACTGAAAACTCAAAATGGGTCAGATTTTCGGGTTTGAAAAGTAATGAATGTTAAACGTCACCACGACACATTCTCAGAATCAGAATTTACTAATTATGGATATCGACTCTAAAGAATGTCCCACACATTCATGCAGCCCCACCATGTTAAACTATGCTTAGCTCTCACTGTCTCTGTTATCCAAAACCCATGCCAAAACAACACTCATGCGTTGAATCTCCACACGTACATTCCTGGCAAAAACTTTCACCCAGTACCAGTACAAAGATCCCTCAAATGTCAAACCACTTTTTACCATCGAACAAGAATAACTTCATAGTTCCAAATCAAAGCTAATATGAAAATGGTATAAAAACAGTTAAGCTTTCATGAAAAGCAAGCGGTACCAAGGGTTCTATGAATGTACACACGATCAGTTAAACAAACCTTAATCGAAAGATCATCCAAAAGAGCAACAATTCACATGACTTCATTTTTTTTTTCACTTGTTGTTACCAGCGCACTCATTGGTTCTATTTTATCCAGGTTATCCTTATACATCACAAGTATCACATCTTCAATCTTCAAACCAGTCCTTAGCAACAATCTCAAAAGGTTTTCAGCAATCCAATCGACAGTTCCAGTCGATAATACTAACCTTAAATTTCTTTAGATCTTAGAACGAGATAAACGAACCTTTGCGAATCGCCTCAGTGCAAAACCATGTGTAACAACGAGCCTAAGCTCTGACACCACTTGTTAGGAATAAAGCGGCGCAATGGAAGAACACACGAACAAGCACACACGATTATACATGCAGTAAACAGAAAATAAATGATAAACGACCCAAGAATTTTACGTGGTTCGACCCCAGCGGGGAACCTACATCCACGGGCTACAACTAGGTTATTTCATTGATATGGTGCAAAGATTACAATTACATCACATGGTATATATAGATAAAATATTAGGGTTTTCAACTTGGGCCTCAAGAAACCACACATGGGCCAAAACCAGGCCTAAGATCTCTAAGCCTTCACATATCCTAACACACCAAATATCAAGAATCAACACCAAACATTTTTAAGTGAGTTGAGCGAGTGTTTCAAAGTGTTAAGATAGTGCAAGGCCAAACAAAGGCGCTCTAGTCAAGGAAAGGCTTTGATCATACGTTACAGAGGTGTTTGAAATATTACCAAGTCTCCTCTAGATTGTGTATAGCTTGGAAGAGAGGTATAGTATAACTAGACTAGTTTAAGTTTGTTTTTATTCCTTAAGCAAGTATCCAAGCTATTATCATTCAAACCTCGAACATATCTAGTTACAGAAGTTATGTTAAGTATTTTAAGCAAGTATAAAGTCTTAAAATATATGAAAGGACGTCGAATAGCTTAAACGGGTTAAAACAGAAGGTTAGACGGACCGTCCAATCATGTGTTGGCTCGTCTCAACCCAATTTTGATACGAGCCAAAGAGTCCAAGTAAGACGGCCTAACAAACAATAATACAGACCTTCTCAACTATGATGCGAACCGTCTCATTGAAATGGGCCATCTCATTTTTTTATACCCGTCACAACAAAGGATCTGTCAACAAAGTCAAACCATGATGATACAGACAGTCTCATCATGATACGGTTCGTCTCATATTAAATTTTTTTTTGTTAAAGAAAATTAAGTATTAAACCTTTAAACTAAATCAATATTTATAAATGAGGTTTGAAACGATAAAACCAGGTCAGTAGGGTTTGCAGCTGGGTCAAAGCAGAAGATCAGGTACTTATGTAAACCTATTTATGATAGGTTAAGTATAAAAATCAAAAAAGTTATCAAAACAGATTCACCGACCAAGCAGAAAGGTGAATACGCCCTACACTTTTACAAACATTTTAAGAGTCAATAATATTTGCATAAAATCTATGAATCCTTAAAACCTTGTGTATGTTACAATAATAAGAGGGACATTTTGATTAACGTATATATATGTTTGGATCCATTTATATATGGTGACTCAACATTCTCTAAAGCCATGCAAATCATCAATATGCCTCTGGAAACCTACCGGTCTGTTCAGAGAAATGATTTTGTGTATACGTTTAATTGTGCATGCACTTAGGGTAATTTTATCCCATTAGTTGGGTGCCTAACTAGTACTCACAAAGGTATTATTATTGATTTCACAAAGGAACTTGAAAATATTTTATAATAGAGTTGTAACATTTCGGTTTTTCCGTATTCATATTTGTATTGCAAACCCGACCTGGGTTTGTTATTCAAGTCGTTCTCATTAATGAAAGCGCACACTTATCGAGTATTTACTAGCATTTATTCCGTTTTTATATAATCATTTTTTAAATACCTAACCTGCCTTAGATTTCATTTATTCAAAAGTTCAAGGAACAAGTATATAAGTAAAAAAAATATTTAGTTCGCCACGCGGAGCATACAGAAAGGCCTTGGTCCTACGCACGGCGCAGGGGAGTCTATTGTCGGCAAAGATTTTTAGCGTTTTCCAATTGAAACTGATTGGATCCCCATTTGACCCAATCTTTTGAAGTAACCTCCGAGGGATGTATATGGATGATTTCCCTCTTCCAATTCATTTATTTGTTGCATAAGTTGGCCTATTTTGAGTTAATTGCATTCATTTCATACCATAATCGAAATATTTACCAAATATCTTCAATTAAATGAGTTGTAACACAACCCCTATATAAACTAGACTCCCTCAAGCTTCTTCCTATGCTGTTCTTCAAAACCCCCCTCTCAATCATGATTTTTGGTGCTTAATTTCTCAAGTTCTTGACAATTTGACTTTCAAGAAGTCCAAGTGTTTGACTTTCCGGTTCCTACTCATTCCATTCATTTTACGGGTATGTGTTGAGCATAAAAGATGTTCATTATGATATTTTAAATAAAAGCCCTTAATCAATTTCACTGACTGAGGCGATTTAATAACTCAATTTTGTTTTGGCCCGTTAGGGTTAATAAAGTAACTAAAATTGGAGATTTTTTTATTACAACACTTTTTGATTAAAATCATCTTTCGTTCTAGAAGAGTTTTAGTTTTGTTTTCACATTTTACATGTGACGAACCTAAACCTGAACCCAAATTCACTGTTCGGATTCTGACACGTCTCAGCTCGCTTAAATCTTCTTTTTATCATAACTTGAGAACCGTATGAAGTTTTCACGCGATTCCAGTTGCTAAATGCTCATTTTTAACTTTATTATTTTCAATGAGAATTTAGGATTATTTTTTTAAGTTGACTAAGCTCGCTTATTTGGCATCCTCATCTTATTTAACTCGCATATCTCTCTAAGTGAGTAATCATTCCCCGTTTTACTATTTTAAAAACATTTTGGGGACTTTATGCATACACCAAACTCAAGTTTATTTATTTACTCAAGTACATTATAAACTCAATTCCATTATTTGCATATTGTAATCTTGCTCGATTAGTTTTTACATGCTATTTGACTATGTGTTTACAGTTTTATAGTTTGTTGGTATCTCATCCTCATCCTCATACTCATCCACATCCTCATAGTATGATCATATGTCGTAGGAGTAGCTCAATATCTATGTGATTTGGGTGAAAAAATAACTTTTATTTAAAGTGTTATGCTATTTGAAGTAATGCACATTATCGCAAGGAATTGTTGGTTTTAGTGATATGTATATATTTCAATTTGTGATTACTTGATCAACATTATGTTGACAAATATATCTATTTTTTACGCATATCGCAGGTTGCTACATGAGATGATTGAAGTAAATTTTGAAGGCTTAGTTGGACCATAGGAATTAATAAAGCAAAGAACATTTCATTTAAGTTTGATGTAATGCTTTGGTTATTTTGATTTTGTGAAACTTGTTTACTTTGATATTAATAAATTAATTAGTTATCATCACTATAACTATTTAGTGTCTTTTGAGCTATGATTCAAATATTGTCGCGCCCCGGTATGTTCTGCCGTTAGGTTATGGTGTGACAAGAGTCAGCGTCATTCATTAGTTGTGTGTTGTCGTATTTTCCAACCTATTTTACAGGAAATCAGAAAGGTTAGACCAGAAGCAAGACATGATAAAAAAAAATTAGAGATATAGTCATTAGATGCTATATGATGGTTAAGATATTTGAAAACATAAATAATGTAAATTATATTTTCTCAGACAAGCTTTGTAATATCAAACGGGTAATTGTAAGGTCCCCGAGCCCGGTGGCCCTACCGTTGGACAAGTTGGATTTACTCATTAACATAGTTCTAAAATCAGAGTTAATTAAAACCATTCGTGGAATATAAAATCAAACATTTATGCAATCCGTCAAGTATTCGTTTTAAACAAAATAATGTAAGTCTTAACGATAAACATAAACGGCACGTGAATCTTCTCTCTTCGATGCCAGTCTTCACTTTATTTGCCATGTGTCTCCCCTTAAGAAACCTGTCTCATTTTATTCACCTGCGTGCACACTAAAAGTCAGCTACGCTGAGTGACTTCTAGTTAATTAATTAACATACATTACTTTCATATCCTTACTTACACATATCCGGAGACACATATTTCGTACTTTACTTACTAATATTTCTTTTATACATACTTACGTACATACATGCATACTTACACACTTTCTTTCATATTATATATAAATAATGTCTTTCTTTAACATTTCTATACTTACATTACTTTCACATTACTTCTTCATTTTAAAGAGCATTTTACCCTACATGCCTCAGATATTATAAGGGTCCGGACCCTTAATACCTCGGATATTATAAGGGTCCAAAGCCTACATACCTCGAATATTATAAGGGTCCGGTCCCTACATACCTCGGAAATTATAAGGGTCCGGCACCCTATGTACCTCGGATATGATTAGGGTCTGGTACCCTTCCTCGTAACATACAACCATACATACGTTCGTTACATATATTTATTATGCATATGTGTGTGTATCTATATATATATAACTACGTGCATACTATTCTAACATTCTACATCGTTCACATACATACACAAACATACATCTATTATACACTTACCACTCAATGTAAGTGTATTCACTAACACGTAGTAGTATTTACACAGTCCCGAAAACATAACATAGAAAAGGGCTAGAACTCACCTGAAGTCGGTTCGTCACGGAGTTAATGGTGATATATCTCTTGAATTGGGCACGGATGACTGTCAAACAAGTTACATGTATTAATTTTCTAGCTCTTACTTTCTCATACTTCTATGCTAATGAAACCCTCAATGAACGGGGGTCCGGGGGCAGCGCTCCTGATAGCGGGGTCTAGGGGCGGCAGCCCCTAGCAGGGTCCAAGGGGCAGAGCCGCTGGCTGAGGTCGAAAAATGCCTTTACTAATAAGCCTTTACCAAAAACTTAATCATAAAAATGCCCTTTTTCAAATTCCAAGCCAAGTTCAAGCGAGTCGGATCACTTAATGAAGGCGGGGGGGGGGGGGGGGGGTTAATTTAAACCCGAGTTTTATAATAATAATATTTTATTAAAAAAACTACCACTAAAAGAACGTAACTCTGATTTATTTACAAAACAGGTACCAACTATTAGTCGTACGTCTAGGCCACGAGGCCTGGTGTGACAGGTTGGTATGGAGACATCGGTTTCAGTGAATTAGGTACGTGAATAAAAGTATCTAGGTTTTAACTGTCACAGCCCCCGACCCCTATATCCCGGGAGGGGAGCCACGAACGTTGAGTGATGGTATCGGTGTTTATTAAAATAATTTGCAGCGGAATATCTTAACAGAACCGTAGTTAGGAAAAATGATCAGAGTTGTAAAAACACCATAATTCTTATTTCATAAACTGGGATAAAAACCCGTTTTTATACAAACATAAGTTTTATAGGGATAAACCCTAATTTACAAAACACTTTTCTTTATTCTGGTAACAAGCCACTTATTTAAGCTAGAAGCCCGCAGGCATCAATCCTTTGTCTCTAACAAGTCACCTGAAACATGTTTAAAAATATTTGATCAGCATAAAATACTGGTGAGTACATTCATTTATAAATGACACATTTTACAGTTACATCATTAAGATGTTTTTACATCTGCCTTCTTACAAATTACCGAAAGGTACTTGTCACTCGACCGTATCTGTGACTGTGGTCATATTACCTATTGGCTAACACCTGTCTAATAAGTAACGTGTAATAGCCCAGTAGGCAAGCCTTGTATACAAAACCCCACAATACCAGTAGTAACCATCCTGTAAGTCTACAGAGACTTATCACTGTAATGTAGTTTAAATCCTTTGAAAATATTTAAACTATCCATCATGAGTTTGATGGTTTTGGAAAAGCATCATGACAGTGTTGGAAAATCAATTGTCTCACGCAAATGTGAGTTATGCAAAAATTCGAATGTCTCACCTTGCAAGTTTATATTTAACAAGCCTTCTGGTGTTAAGAACCTAGATTAAACACAATGTAGTATATCTCTATTAGTATAAACCCATAATCATAACGATCATCACGAGACATGAAACTTTACACGATAGCACAATGTCATACCTTGGTTAGGTAGAGCTTTTGGATTCGTGTTATAAAAGTTCCTTTCGATCGAAGAGGTACCGTTACAATTACTTGGTATAATACTAGCCTCATATAAGAAAATTTTAGAGAGAGATCAAAAGTTTTTGAACGATTTGTGCAGTCCAAGATGCCTCCCTATTTATACTCGAAATTGAGCATCTTCGCGTATCGCGAAGGAATCTTCGCGTATCGCAAAGTTGCAGTAGGGTTGTCGAGTCAGCCCTAGCTATGCCACATGGCTCTACACGTGTCAGGTGACGTGTCAATGCTACGTAACTTTCTCGTCACAACTTCGCGTATCGCGAAGTAGTTTAAGCATACTCCTTCGCGTATCGCGAAGGTGCAAAAATACTAAGGTGGCCCTTAACCGGCTCGCGGCGATGCGAGCGTGCGAAGTGCAAAGTGCGCCATCAAAGCGCCACATTGCACCCATCGCACTTCGCCCGAGCCCGTGCCTGTGCGCGTCGGGTGCTTTGCACCCTTCGCTAGGACTACTGGGTGTGATTTGGCACATAAGAATATTATCATGTGAACTCTCTTCCTTATAAAGAGCTTACAAGTTTTGTAATCTAGCGATGTGGGACAAGAGTTAGAAATCCTATTTATACCGTGGTGGAAGCCTTCCATTTTCTTTTCTCCATCAATGTGAGATGGAATTTTCCTTTATATTTTCCATTCTTCCTTTTATTTCTTCTCTTTTCTTTCTCATTTATTCATTTCTTTCTTTGATTATTTTATTTCTTATTATGGTTTGTTATAATCTCCCCTCCTTATTTTAAATCTCTTCCTCGAGATCTATTGAAATAGGTGTGGGTACTTCCGTTTCATTTCTGATTCTAATTCCCAAGTATATTCTGGTCCACACTTTGAATCCCATTTTACTTTAACCAGAACTATTGTTTTATGTTTGAGATTCTTGATCTTCCTATCTTCAATTTGTAATGGTTTCTCAACGAATTTCAATTTTTTGTTTACCTTTATATCTTGAAGGGGTACTTTTAACGATTCTTCAGCTAGACATTTCCTTAGGTTGCTTACATGAAATACATCATGTATACCGGCCATTTCTTCTGGTAACTCCAGCTGATAGGCTACTGGTCCAATTCTTTTAATAATTTGGAATGGTCCAACAAACCTTGTGTCACACCCCGTCTTGGGTCCTAGGCATGTGACTCACAGTTGGTACTGTTTCTGACAATTTATCAAAGTTTGCAGTGCAAAATGTTAATTTAAAATATTTAGTTTCATAACATAGGGAATTAAATACCCTTGTTTGTTTACAAAATTACTTGTTTAAAAAACAAGTTTAATATATATATATATGCTTCATTACAAAATTAGCTGAGCCACCATCTATATACTATGCCCAGTGTTCTTCAATCTCCACTTGGCATATCCATCACTAATCCTTACTCCTAGTTACCTGAAAACAGTTTCAAAATACGTCAGCTATATGCTGGTGAACACGCTGACTCAAAAAGGTTTTCACAATTCGTTAAGACACAACACCAATAGCGTTCAATGACTCAGTGGGTCTCAATCCCATCTCATCGGAACTAAATATATGCACAAACAACATAATCGGACTTCACTCGCCCTAGAGACAGTCACTTGCCTCATGGTCAGTATGTCTGTAGTGTGCCCACTACAGTACATATATGTAAGGATCCAGACACATGTGTATTTTAGTCTGAGTGTTTAGTACTACCTTGTATCAAAACGTTTTAGACGCTCATTTATCAATAAAACGTTTTAGAGGATTTGAACCAACCCTCATGTAAATATTTTCATAACTCTTTTACATATGGATAACAGTCCATAGTTTTAAGAGTAAGTAAATAGACGTATTCACGTCATAAAACATTTCACACTATAAAAAGGTTTGGATGTATTCACCTTTTGTTGATTTCAAGATTTCTCACCAACAGATGTCTGATCTTTATCTCGGATCTATAGTACGAGAATAACATTCTATAAATAACTAGATCGACAATCTAGCTATAGACCTTAAGTCTATTTGCATAACCTTTACCTTGATATTCATTTCATTTTATAAAACATATATATATATATATATATACACACACTACATTTCTTTATCATGAAGAAACGTATGTATATCCCATTCCTTTACTCATAAGAAATATCTTTATTATAAAGAATAATATTTTATTCATAACCTTATATATACTACGTTTCTTTATCATGAAGAAACATATGTATATCCCATTCCTTTATTCATAAGAAATATCTTTATTATAAAGAATAATATTTTATTCATAACCTTATCTTATGAAAGCTATATTTCACTTATTATCTGAACAAGGTATAGACTATATCCTCGACTATGGTCTAAGCCATTTATAATAAAATAATCGGGCATAACCTCTACCTTGTATGGCTTGTCTACGAAATGCTTAAACTTCGCGTGGGTAGCACTCCTACTTGAACGTTCTTCTAGACAACTAACGCGTCGGAATTGTCGAGGCTATGGCACGAAAACCGAGGTAATGTGTGGGTGATGTGATCGAGACTTCATCCCCATGGCTGCCTATTTATAGCCTGAATCAGTGCATCTTCGCGTATCATGAAGCTGCTTCGCATATCGCGAAGGGTCACTAGATTAGGTGAGTCATCGCGTAGGCTGCCACGTGTCACTCCGGTCTGCCACGTGTCCCTTGACGTGTCCTGCATTTTCGCGTATCACGAAGATGCAACTCAGATTCTTCGCGTATCGCGAAGATGCAAAATTTCAAATCTGTTCATTTTTAGTCTCTGATCTTTTGGTAACTTGCCATATCTTGATTTCGTCTGTGCAAAGTGCGCCATCAAAACGCCACATTACGCCCATCGCCCGAGTCTGTGTCCGTGTCCGTGCATGTGCGCGTGCGCGTCAGGTGCTTCGCACCCTCCGCTAGGACTAGTGAGAGTGGTTAGCCATACAAGAACATTACCATGGAAAACCCCTTCCTTATAAAGTGCTTCCATTTCTTTCCCACTTTCCATGTGGGATGGACTTTCCTTACTTAATCTCTTAACATAAAAATGCTTTCTTTTCTTTACCATATTATTCTCTTTACCTATTTCATAAATATTTTTGGTCCTTTATCTTTATAAACTTGTCAAATTTGAACCAAAATTTTGTGGGTGTTACATCCTCCCCACCTTGGAATGAATCTCATCCCTGAGATTCGCTAGAACAGATGTGGATACTTCTTTCTCATTTCCGATTCTAACTCCCAAGTATATTCTGGTCCTCGTCGGGAGTTCCACTTCATTTTGACCAGCTTTAGCTTTCGTCGTTTAAGTCTCTTTACTTGGAAATCTTCAACTTGTAGAGGTTGTTCTACAAATTTTAAATTTTCGTTGATTTCAACATCTTTTAAAGGCATAGCTAAAGTTTCGTCAGCTAGACACTTTCGTAAGTTAGAAACATGAAATACATCATGTATGCCTTTCATCTCTTTTGGCAAGTGTAAGTGATAAGCTATTGTACCGATTCGTTCTAATATTTTAAATGGTCCTACAAAATGCCGACTTAATTTCCCTTTCTTTCCGAATCGTACAACACCTTTCCAAGGTGAAACCTTTAATAAAACTTTATCGCCTACTTGAAATTCTAACGGCTTACGGCGAATATCCAACATAATTCTTTTGTCGATCTCTTGCCGTTTTAAGTCGTTCACGGATTTGCAATATCTTATCCATTGTTTCTTGGACTATCTCAGGTCTAGACATTTGATTATCTCCAATTTCAGACCAACATACAGGCGTTCTACATTTTCGTCCATACAATGCTTCAAATGGTGTAGCCTGGATACTCGTGTGATAACTGTTATTATACGAGAATTCCATAAAAGGAAGATGATCATCCCAACTTCCTCCTAGATCAATCACACAAGCTCGGAGCATATCTTCAAGCTTTTGAATTGTTCTTTCACTCTGCCCATCAGTTTGAGGATGATAAGCAGTGCTAAGATTCAATCGAGTTCCTAACGCTTGTTGGAAACTTTTCCAAAAATGAGACGTAAATCTACTATCTCGGTCAGATATGATAGATAATGGTACACCATGCAACGATACAATGTTGTTCACGTATATTCGTGCCAATCTATCCATAGAATAAGATTCATTGATAGGTATGAAATGAGCAGACTTAGTTAACCTATCAATAATGACCCAGATAGCATTATGCTGACGGGTAATCTTATGGAGTTTTGTAATAAAATCCATTGTTATCATCTCCCATTTCCAAACAGGTAGTTCAGGTTGTTGAAGCAAACCTGAAGGTTTTTGATGCTCAGCATTAACTTGTAAACATGTTAAACATTTGGCTACGAATAGAGCAATATCCTTCTTCATCCCGTTCCACTAGTAGTTAGGCTTAAGATTCTGATACATTTTATCACTACCGGGATGCATCATATACTTTGATCGATGAGCTTCACTCATAATCCTTACACGTAAGTCATCAATCTTCGGTACCCAGATTCTGTTTCCAAGTCTGAGTATGTCAAAATCTCCTTTGACTATAGAGTCAGTTGTACTATTACGCTTTTCTTCGGAGATTTGGTTTTCTTCTATTGCTTTCTTTTGAGCTCTCTTGATTTCTTAAATTAAATCTATTTGTAGTTCCAATCTTAAAGCTCTAACCCTCTTGGGTTTTTCATGTTCTTTACGACTCAATGCGTCAGCTACTACATTTTCTTTTCCTTCATGATAAATGATCTCACAATCATAGTCGTTTAGGGTTTCCATCCATCTTCTTTGGCGCATGTTAAGTTCCTTTTGATCAAAGATGTGCTTTAGACTCTTATGACCAGTGTACACGATAAACTTATCTCCATATAAATAGTGTCTCCATAACTTTAGGGCAAAAATTATGGCACCCAACTCTAGATCATGAGTCGTATAATTCTTTTCGTGTACCTTCAATTGACGAGAAGCATAAGCTATTACTTTGTTCGTTGCATTAGTACACAACCCATACCTGAATGAGATGCGTCACTAAATACAACAAAATCTTCCGTACCTTCTGGCAAAGCCAGTATAGGTGCATTAGTAAGCTTTTGTTTGACTAAGTCAAATGCTTCTTGTTGCTTGGTTCTCCATTCATACTTAACATTCTTTCGAGTTAAAGAAGTTAAGGGAACTGCTATACGGGAAAAATTCTCAATGAATCTTCTATAATATCCAGCCAAACCCAAGAAACTTCGAACTTCGGTTGGCGATTTAGGAATCTTCCATTTAGCTATCGCTTCAATTTATTGGGATCTACTTGAATTCCGTTTACATTAATAACATGACCAAGAAATTATACCTCATGTAGCCATAATTCACACTTAGAAAACTTTGCATACAATTTCTCGTTCCGGAGTAATTCAAGCAATATTCTAAGATGAACCTTATGATCCTCTTCCAATTTACAATAAATAAGTATATCTTCGATGAATACGATTACAAATTTATCTAAATAAGGCTTACAAATTCTGTTCATCATATCCATGAATGCCGCAAGAGCATTTGTAAGTCCAAATGGCATAACCGTGAATTCAAAATGTCCATATCTGGTTCTAAATGCAGTCTTTGGAATATCTCTTCTTGGACTTTTAATTGATGATAACCTGAACGTAAATCGATTTTCGAGAAACAACTTGCTCCTTGTAGTTGATCAAACAAGTCATCGATTCTTGGGAGCGGGTACTTGTTCTTGATGGTTACTTTGCTTAGCTCACGATAATCGATGCACATTCTCATCGAACTGTCCTTCTTTTTCACGAATAAGATCGGAGCTCCCCAAGGTGAAGAACTCGGTCTTATAAATCCTTTTTCTAACAGTTTGTCTAACTGTTTCTTTAATTCTTTCATCTCCGTTGGCGCTAGTCTATACGGGGATTTGGCTATTGGAGCGGTTCCAGGTACCAAGTCTATTCTAAATTCAACATCACGCTCTGGTGGTCTTCCTGGTAATTCTTCTGGGAACACATCATGAAATTCTGAAACAATTGGTACATCTTCCAATTTCTTTTCTTTGGATTCCTCCGTCACATACACCATGAATGTTAGACAATCTTTACGTAGACATTTATTAGCTTTAATCATCGAGATTAAGCTAACCTGACCTCCAACTTTGTCTCTGGCAATTTGAATAATTTTCCCGTTTGCACGAATTTCGATTGCTTTCTTATCGCATAAGATACGGGCTTGATTATCGGATAACCAGTCCATACCTAAGACAATATCAAATCCTGCTAATGTCATGGGTAACAACTAGACATATATGACATGTCCTGCTAATAGAATTTTGCCTTTATTCAAAACTTCGGATATTCTAACCTGATTACCGTTGGCTGTTTCTGCTATAAGAGATTTGTCTAACTTAACTAAGGGTTCATTTAATAGGCTACAAAATTTCTTATCTATAAAACTTTGGTTTGCACCTGAGTCGAATAAAACCCTTGCATGAACATTATTGACGAGAAACGTACCGGTGATGACTTCCGGCATCTCAGCTGCCTTTTCAGTGTTGAGCACAAAAACACGTGCATTTCCCTTGGTGCCACTTGCACCTTCTCCTCCAGTTCTCTTCTTCGGACATGCATTTTGAAAATGTCCCATCTCTCCACAACCATAACAAGCAATCTTATTCTTCCAGCAATCAGTTGTTTCATGACCCACTTGTTTACAATTGGTACAGGTGACTGACTGATTAAACCTGCACCTTCCAAAGTGTCTCCGGTTGCATATCTTACACAACGGGATTGATGATTGAGAATTCTTTTTCTCCCCACGATAAGGTTTCTTGTTGTCCCTTTCATTCTTCTTAAACACAACCTCCTTCTTGAACACATTTTCTTTCCTTTCCTCTTCCCGAGTTCTGATTAACCCATTCATCATATATCCAGCCAACTCCATGGCTGAATCAATAGTTTGAGGTAGAGACGATCTGACCATGTCTCTAATCTCCTTTGGCAAACCCCAGATATAAAGAGTGACTTTTTTATTTTCTGGTATTACCAAATGTGGTATTATCCTACAATAATCCAGAAATTTAGTATTGTAGTCCTTGAGATTTGTCCCAACAACTCTATGATTTTAAGAACTTGATTTGAATTTCATCTTTTTCGTTCATTGGGCAAACCTTTCTGATTACAAAATCTTTAAATTCTTCCCAGCTCAGCTTGTACATGTTTAATCTACCCTTGGTTTGTATAAGGGTATTCCACCATTGCAGAGCTTCACATTTGAACAATTGGGAGGAATACTGAATTGCTTCTTCCTCAGAACACTTATTAATGACATTAATGGCTTCCATTTCTTCAATCCATCCTAATGCAGCAAAAATGCCATTGTTTCCATAGAATTCTTTGGGTTTAAACATCTGGTATGTTTTATAATCACAACCCTTCTTAGTCTTTCGTTTCTTGATTTTCTTTTTCTCATAATCACTATCAGCATTAGAGCTGACATGTTCTTCTTCTTCTTCTTCTTCTTCTTCTTCTTCTTCTCTCTTAGACTTATTGGATTTCTCATGGCTCGATGTTTCCTTCTTCCTCATAGTCTCGAGCATAGCTGGAAAAACCTCAGCAATCCCTTTTGCAATCATTTCTTGCAGATCCTCCTTTCCCCACGAATTGATCACCAGCAGGAGGGGTAGTATTCGTTTCTTGATTTTTGACAACTTGATTTTCGACATTTTTCTTTAGTCTCCCTCTCGTATTCCTTGAAGGTTCACTAATGACTCCAACGTTCGGATTTCCTCTTTTTGACATTCTATAGATGAGAAATAGAAGGTAACTATTAGTTACTATCTCTAAGAATTTACCAATGATATATCTTATCCGTACTTTCATGCACTTAAATTGGTTAAAGCCTAAGTACTTTTATTAAATACTTAATTCGCTAAAACCGATGGCTCTGATACCAACCTTGTCACTCCCTGCCTTCGGGCCTAGGCGTGTGACTCACAGTTGGTACTGTTTCTGACAATTTATCAAAGTTTGCAGCGGAAAATGTTAATTTAAAATATTTACTTTCATAACATAGGGAATTAAATACCCTTGTTTGTTTACAAAATTACTTGTTTAAAAACAAGTTTAATATATATATGCTGTAACATCTCGGATTTTTCGTTTACGTTTAAACCAACCGGGAATAATTTAGATTTTCATTATTAAACAAAAATAATATATTTAAGTTTCAAATGTTCAATTTATACCTCTCATACTTTATATAATGTCTAAATCCTTATTTAAAACATAAAAAGTTCAATAATGGACCAAATATCAAACTACAGGGACTAAAAATGCAAAAAATGAAACTTTCCCCATTGTGACCCAAGGAGCTGCACGACGGGACCACGCTAGGTGGCCGCGAGGCGCGACGGGGTACCTGCACAGATCATTTAAGCCTTAGTTCGTTTTCTAGTTCGTTTAAGGTATAAAATCGTTTATTTTAGGCATGTTAGAGTGAATTAAGGTCCAAGTAAACATCATACAACTAAAATACCATTCCTAATTCATTTTCCCTTGTCCAAGATCAGATCTTTGTGAATAAATCTGTAAGGCCCCGAACCCCGGGAAACCCCGCAGTTGGTAATCATACAAAACACTTGAGAAATTAAATAAACTTAAAAACAATTCTTTACATTAAAATAGCATTATAGAGTATAATTTGGCGGAAAACGTAAATAGATGAATAAGTTCCCAAAATCAAAATTAATTATAACTTTTAAAAGTCTTTTGAAATAAAAGGTTTATAAGTAATTCTTCATTCCAGTATGCCCTTCACCGTCCAAGTAGCTCCGTGCACGTTCAAGCGATAAGGTATCCTCTTCCTAACCTGAAACTCACACTAACATGCACACAAAGTCAGCTTAAGCTGAGTGAGTTCAAGTTTTAAATAAGTAGCAACAGTTTTAATAATCATTCCAACGGTTTTAAAATGGTAAACGGAAGTACATCGGTTAGGTCACCACATTCAAATAAATAATCATCCTTACGTATGAGCATCTTTATACGTGCATTCCTATATATATCATATATATATATATATATATATATATATATATATATATATATATATATATATATATATATATATATATATATATATATATATAACATTCAATAATAACATTCAGGGCCGAGAAAACGTACAACCCAAACACGTAACATTCAGCGCATGCAAACACAAAGTAGGCATACGCAACATTCAGTAGTCGAGACGACTACAAACATTCAGGGTCGAGCAAATGTACAACCCAAACACATAACATTCGGCCCGTGCAAACACAAGGTAGGCATACACAACATTCAGTAGTCGAGACGACTACAACATTCGCCAAATAATGGCCATTCTAAATATATATAAATATATATATACATACACATTCCATAACATTCCAAGGCCTACCGATACTAGCAAGCCTATGAAAAACCATTCAAAACATTTCATCAAGTAAGAAAAACACTTAGGTGTGCATGCTAGCCCAAAACTTAAAAAGAGTTAAACGGGGCATCGAGAACTCACCTGAAATCAATCGAACACTTGCAACGAGCTAGGAAAATCCCTAAGTGCACAATCACAAGCAAGGGCTTATAAATTATACACAACACGTTATTAAACTAGACCGTAAGAACACTCTTGCCTAATGGGCCGTTCAAGCCCAACACTTTGGCCCAAGGCCCAACAACTTGGCCCAAGGCCCAACACTTGGCCCAAGGCCCAACAACTTGGCCCAAGGACTATCAATTCGGGTCGAATGCGCGTGCAATTAACCTTAAAACCATTTGTTAAATGAATCAGCCCCGAATGAACCAAATTCCATTTTAAATCTTTTCATTCGTCAAGATTATGTCACCTGAGTTGATAGGGTTGACGGTTACTTTTTACAACTCTTACTTTACCGTTTAAACGAAAATTCGCGCACCACCGACTCGATTGACGAAGCACTAACCACAACAGCCCCGAGCATCAAAAAATTAATTTTTCCACAGCCCTTAAACCTCCCTAGGGCTGTACAAACTGATTCGGTCGGTCACCCGATCAATTAACGCATCAAACTCAACAATTTGCAATTCTACACCCGATAAACCCTAGTTTTCGAACTAAAATCGATTGACCGACCTAAACAACTCCAATGACCACGAAATTTTAATATGATGTAAATGCCATACCTGGGGATCTTTCTACACCGGAAACTCTAATTTTTCTCCATGGGAAGTGGGTCAATTACACCTTGGCCGAAAATCTGTCCAACGAAAAGTTTCGGCAAAATTGAGCATTAAAACGATTAGGGGTGAACAAAAAGAGTGTTGGGGTTTGTAGTACATACCTTGAACTACTTCTAGGAGCTTGGAATCGATCAAAAAGTCGAAGCACGGAAGGGAGGGGGTGGCTGGAAGGGTCCGATCGCAACAGCAGCTGTGGATTAGGGTTTAGGTTTTTGTTTAATGTTATATCATAAAACATTTTCATTCTAGCCCCCAGAATTTAATAATAATGCAACTTGGAAGAAATGTTAAGCGATTAGACGTACCGGGATGACGTAAAGGCCTCCGAGAAACGTCGGATAAATCCCGAGAATTATACATACTCTACAAGCTTTAATTCTTGAAACCGGATTAATGGGCGTTACAAAATCGGAGATTCTTTCCTTAAATTGCATATACTTGCTTAAACCAAAACGCCCATATTTGGTTCGTTTTAGCTATTCTTATATAAACACATCATAATTCCCTGTTGTAAACCTTAACCTAACCCTACTACATCTCCTCCAGCCGTCACCTACCTCTGCTCATTCTCAAACCCTTCGGTTTTTGCATGATCGTTAAAGTATCAAGACTTGTTCGTTCACTTTGCTTGCTTTAGGATCTTTGACTTCCGTTTCTCATCAATCCTTTCACTTTCCGGGTAAGTTGTAAACTGTAAACTTGTTCATACATATTACCTAGTCAATAACCTTCAATCAATTTCGGTGGTTGAAGGGTGTTGACTGGTCAATTCGCTTAAAACCCGATGAAGGGTAAAACAGTCAACAAGTTTGACTTATCGTTTTCTCATGCTTCTGGTCGGATTCAACGTTCGGTCCAGAAGATTTTTATTCTCGTAACATAATTTTAAGGGTTCTGACCAAAACCCGACTCCTGACTCGAAGTTCGGATTCTGGTCAGACTCGACTCGTTTAAACATTAAAATCAATATAACTAGAGTTCTACTCATCCGTTTGGATTGATTCCAGTGGAATTAAGTTCATTTTTATTTATATTTTCATATCACAAAGTTTCAGATTCTGATCATTAATCTCGTTGGACGCGTATTGGACGACTCGCTTAAATCATTAGTTCGTTTGTCGAATTTATTAATCACTTGCCTTCCGTCTAAGGTGAGTTTGATCATTCCCATTTTTATATACTGTTTTCAAATGTTTTGGGGACATATGCGTACTTACTCATATTTTCTATTCTATATATATACTCAAAATTGCAAACATAATTATTGTGTGAATATCAGTTGAATGCTATTTGCTAATTGCTACATGCTTAATTGTTTATTTGATAACGTTTCGGAGAGGTCCAACATATCCCCTTTTGTATAGGGTTCTCATTAGTATGATCATACGACCGTCTTAGTAACTGGAGCCCGATTCGCTTGGCGAAGGTAAACCGAAAATTTAGTCATGGTAATCAATGCCCGATTCGCTTGGCAACGATTCGTTGGCACACGAATATACTTGATTTTGGTTTGTTAAGGTTTGATTGATTATTACCACATAGATTGATTTGTGCATGTATCATTTATCATTTATCAACTATATATATATATATATATATATATATATATATATATATATATATATGCTATTATTTAATGATTCAAAATTGGTGATCATCTCACTCAATATGTGTTGTTGACAAACTTCATTTTCTACGCATATGCAGGTTGCTTAGATTGAACTGTGGATATTTAGTCAAGACCATAGGTTATATTGAAGACAAACTTATATTTAATTGATTGTATTTATTTATTTGAATTGTTTTGTTGTATTTGATTATTGTGTGTACATTTGAATTAAAATAATTAATTAGATATTGTCACATTTTATTTATGATAGTATCTTCGAGCTGTGAGCAATCGGATCACGCCCCAGCATTTCCGCCTTAGGTTGGGGTGTGATAGATTGGTATCAGAGCCGAAGGTTATAAGATAGGTCGTTAGAAATGGTCTTAGACATATGTTAGGAACCCTAGACGTGCTTATCTAAACTGCCTTATGTGCTAATTAATAAATTGTTTACATCTTTCTTAAATTAATTATTTAAATTTTATTTATCTTGTTTATTTGTTGCACACACACTCAAATTCCGAGGCTATGCCTCACATTCAAAATATTTTTCTAAATCTTTTATTTTAGTATATTACCTTTATTTGTGGGAAATTCCTTAAGAATTCCCGTGTTTTGTTCTGTTTCTTCACCTTGAAACGTGGGAGTATGACAAATCTCGTACAACCACATAACTTCAAGTGGTACCCGTAATCGGCTAAACGGTTGCGTGGTAAACATAACCGGCTAAACGGTTATACTTCCAAATTGTGTTTTTTTAAAATCATTTTTAAATGCTTAGTTGGGTGAAAAATCCATGGAAATCCATGGGCACTCCAACTATTCATTTCTTAAATCATTTTCGATTTGATTTTTGGGTTGGAACGTATCGTCCGGGGTGGTTCCCGAGATACACCAACTACTTATATTCGATTCGTTGATTCGATATTTAGTTGAGTCGGTTAAATGCCATGTAACGCTCATGGTCCGAACAACTCCATTGATTCGATAATTTATTAATTAGTTGGGTCAGTTAAATGCCATGTACACGCTCATGGGCTGCACAACTCACTTGTTTATTACTTGATATTTGAATTGGGCCATCAAATTGCCATGGAATGCTCATGGGAGGCCAATTCACAAATTTATGTTGTTTTATTTAGTTGGGCCATTCAAATTTCCATGGAAAGCTCATGGGAGGTCAACTCGTTTGATATGCTTGGTTATTTTATTTTTGAAAAATCTTATAAAACATTATTTACTTAAATGCTTCAAACTCATAACATATTATTTTAATTCTTGACTCGTCCTCGAGTCTTCACTAGTACTGATTTCTATATATACATATACATATACATACGCATCCCCATTAGTTCATATCAACTCATTCCTACAACTTATCCATCATTTCATTTCCTTGGTCCTCGTAGAATGTCTTCCCTAAGAAATCATCGTAATCAACGCCATTCACCTGCTTCTCGTGATTGCTGTTAGACTACTAGAATTGACGAAGAGTTTGCTGTTGTATTCCGTTAACCTAACGACCGCCAATCTCGACAAAACGAAAATACACCGAACAAGAAATATTATTTAAATTATATCTTCTTAATTATATCCATACCCTAAAACTATAAATTTCTAAGTAAATTTAAATCCTTATCCTCAACTTTAAGCTATAAATATTTTAATATCTCTTGTTTTCCTCAATATCATGATGGTTTTCATAACTTATTTCCCACTTTATAAATCTTTATTATTAAAATTCAAATATTATAAATTTTATTCTTATTAAACTAAATCATATATTCTCTAAATTTGATTTCCATTTTTAAATTAAAAACTTTTCATTAATTAATTTAACTTTTATTATTAAATTGACTTTTTGATTGAACCTTCATTATAAATATTTCAATTCCTTACTTTGATTTTTATAAAATTTTGAACGTTTTAAATGATAAATTCGTAGTTGTTAGAATAGTCATGGTGGTTCATGCATTTCTAGCCTCGCATTTATCTTATATTTTTATATGCTTCACTTTAATTTAAAATTTGTTATTTACTTAAATTTCCATTATCGATAATTCAATTTACATATTTCCAAATATTTATAACGATTTTGTGAAGAAGAAAAATCCATGAATTTCCAATTTAATCTAATATCGTCAATTACCTACTTTATATCTTATCTAATTTTAAAGATTTAATTGGAATACGACTATCTCAGTGATTCGGGAATTTCCGTTTCCCAATTTGATCTATTAATAATTTAAAATACATAAATTTTTGCGTTATCATTTATATTTAAAATTATTAACTATTATAATATTTTAGAATATCTTAAGCGAATTAATCTAATCTCAAAATCACAAACTTGAAAAGGTATGACCTTATATTAATTTCTCTTTAAACTCATAAGTACTTAAATTAACCAAACTCGATTCACCAAAATTTTCGTTGACAATGTTTAAACTTATATTTTCGATCTTAAGAACTTCATTCCTAAAGAATGTGATCTTTAAGAACTCCGCATACCATTAACTATTTGTTATAAATAAAACCTCGGCGTAATTCATCCCCTGAATAAAATTCCTTTATCGAAGTTAGTCTATTAGGATCTTGTATCTCCATCTCATTTCCTTAATCTCAATTATGACCATAACATTTGTTTCACCAAATCTATTTTCTTCAATTTACAAACTTTTACTTTTAAAAGCAAAAGAGGTTTTCGAAATTTCACGGTTTTATTAATTCAACTAGAACATTTATTAATTATCATTTGAAATTATACTTAAAATTATCAAGACAATTGTTTTCTCTTAAAAATGTTATTTCAAAACGTTTGTTTCTTACAAAGTGATGATTTTAAATGTTTTATAACCCACATGATGAAACGAATTATGCGGACCATATGACGAGAGTAATTATGGTCGCGAACATAATTATCCGAGTCCTCGCATGGAAATCATAATACGTACAATTATGTGTCATGATTTAGAACCTAAGGTAGCTTGGGTAACTATACAAATGATGAGATGATAAGGACATGGTGGATACGCCGCTGGTACATCTGATGTGGTTTAATTTATACATATTATTATATAAATATTCCCTATACTTTTAAGTCCTTTTGAGCCAAGTTTTTATCGAATATTATTAATTTTCGGTTCATGTGTGAGTTTAATGGTTTCAAGAGACACTAAGCTAAAATGGAACACTTTTACTAAAGTTGAGACCGACGAATGAAGGGTCGAACATATGCTATATAGTACTATTTTTTATTATAATTATAATTAACTATTTATATATATTATATATAGTATCTTAAAATGAAAAAAAAAGAAAAAAAAAGAAAATATAAAAGAAAAGAAAGAAACGGTACATAATAATAATAATAGATAATAATAATCTTTATTAATTATGTCTCATTAGAGTGTTTTTTTTATGGGGCAGGGCCCACTTAATTTCTTGAGAAGGAATAAAGAAAAAAAGAAGTCGGTGGAAAACCTAGAAGTAGAAGAAAGAGCTACTATATATGTAATTATTGTTTTCCAATCCAGGGGAGTTTTTTTAGAAAAAGTGCCAGGAGCCGCCGCCACATTATATTGAGAGGCATATTATAATTTCGTAGGGAGCAATCAGAGCCACATACATATTCTTGGAAGAAAGTACATATCTGGAGGAATTTTCTTGGAGTCTTGGGAATTATTATTTTTGAAGCGATACAAATAAAAGAAAGACAGAAGACTCGTCAGAATATATTAGTTGGAGCAAAGTCAAACAAATAGAAAAATAATATATAACAAGAGAAGAGAGCAGGCGCATATTCTATCGGTTTGAGTTTATTTTTTTTTTTTTATTATTATGAAACCAGTTGAACCAATTTATTTTGTTTTTTCTTTGAGCATGATTATTGGCTAAACCTTATTAGTTGCCTAGGTTTTGAATGAATATTTGTTGAGTTTTGGTTTGCTTGTCGGTTTTATGGTTATTGGTGTTGGACTAATATTATTGTAATAGACTTTTTGATGTTTTTAATATGAATATGCATGCTTAATATTAATTTACTTTTATTCAATAAGTTCCGTATGTGTCTTTGTGAAAGTCTTTCATGTGTAGATGCGTATTAGGTTACCTACTGTGTGTTCGTAACTAGTTTATGGTTTATAGTCGACATAATCCATAGGAACTATTGTTTGAGGGTTTAGATATTCTAAGTGTGCTACCTATCTTGAGACTGAGAGGTAATAGATAGTTGGGGTTGTCTTATTCATTAGGCGGTTTGGGTATAGGTTACACGAGAGTGGATTTCTGTAAGGCCCCGAACCCCGGGTACCCCACAGTTGGTGATCATTCAAAACACTCGTAAAAATAATTAAACTTAAAAACAATTCACTTCATTAAAATAACCATTTCAGAGTATAATTCAGCGGAAAACATAAATAATAAAATAAGTTCCCAAAACCCGGGAATTTTGCCCAAAATCAACATAGTTATCTTTAAATAAAAACTTTTAAAAACAAATGTTTAATAGTGAAACTTCAATTCCCGTATGCCCTTCACCATCCAAGTAGCTTCGAGCACATCCAAGCGATAAGGCATCCTCTTCCTAACCTGAAACTCACACTAACATGCACACAAAGTCAGCTTGAGCTGAGTGAGTTCAAGTTTTAAGTAAATAACATCATTAAATAATAGTTATGATAGTCATACCAAAGTTTTAAAACGTAAAATGGTACATCCATCAAATCATCATTACCGAACTAAACGTCCTCATACATACATATACAAAATGTATATGTAAACATCCTTTCAATTACATCTATATATATATCACAGTATATATATATATATATATATATATATATATATATATATATATATATATATATATAACATCTACGTATAACATCAGGGTCGAGCAAACGTACAACCCAAACACGTAACATCAGTGCATGCAAACACAAAGTAGACATACACAACGTCAGTAGTTGAAACGACTACAACATCGCCCAATATAGGCCAAGAAATAATGTATATACATATATATATATATATATATATATATATATATATATATATATATATATATATATAACATCCCAAGGCCTACCATATGCTAGCAAGCCTATATAAATTCGTTTAAAACCTTTCA
Source organism: Bidens hawaiensis (assembly GCF_021521415.1). Lineage (NCBI taxonomy): Eukaryota > Viridiplantae > Streptophyta > Magnoliopsida > Asterales > Asteraceae > Bidens > Bidens hawaiensis. The sequence continues at coordinate 268,094 of NW_027492745.1, read as the reverse complement.
TCATGTAAGAAAACATTTAGGTGTGCATGCTAGCCCAAAAGTAAAAGAGTAAAAAAGGCATCATGAACTCACCTGAAATCAATCGAACACCTGCAACGAGCTAGGAGAATCCTAAGTGCACGATCACAAGCAAGGGTCTGTAAATTACACACAACACATTACTAGACTGGACCATAAGAACACTCTTGCCTAATGGGCCGTTCAAGCCCAACACTCTGGCCCAAGGCCCAACAACTTGGCCCAAGGCCTAAGGACAATCAAATCGGGTCAAATACGCGTGTAATAAACCTTAAAACCATTTATTAACGAATCAGCCCCGAATGGACCAAATTCCATTTTAAATCTTTTCATTCATCAAGATTATGGCATCCGAGTTGATAGGGTTGACGGTTCCTTTTTACAACTCTTACTTTAACGTTTAAACTAAAATTCGCGCACCGCCGACTCGATTGACGAAGCACTAACCACAACAGCCCCGAGCATAAAAAAAAACAATTTTTTCCACAGCCCTTAAACCCCCCTAGGGTTGTACAACTGATTCGGTTGGTCACCCGATCAATTAACGCATCAAACTCAACAATTTGCAATTCTACACTCGATAAACCTTAGTTTTCTAACTAAAATCGACTGACCGACCTAAACACCTCCAATGACCACGAAATTTTAATATGATGTAAATGCCATACCTGGGGATCTTTCTACACCGGAAAATCTAATTTTTATCCACGGGAAGTGGGTCAATTACACCTTGGCCGAAATCTGTCCAACGAAAAGTTTCGGCAAAATTGAGCATCAAAACGATTATGGGTGAACAAAAAGAGTGTTGGGGATTGTAGTACATACCTTGAACTACTTCTTGGAGCTTGGAATCGATCAAAAAGTCAAAGCAATGAAAGTGGGGAGGGGCTGTAAGTGGCCGATCGGACAGGGGGCTGCACTAGGGTTTATTTTTTTTGTTTAGTGTTATATCATAAAACTTTTTCATTCTAGCCCCCGTAAAATAATAATAATGCAATTTGGAAGAAATGTTAAGCGATTAGACGTACCGGGATGACGTAAAGGCTTCCGGGAAACGTCGGATAAATCCCGAGAATTATACATACCCTACAATCTTTCATCCTTGAAATCGGAATTAACGGGCGTTACAATTTCCCCTTATTGTCTTTTGATTTTTGCTATCCTAAGTCTTTTTAAGCATCTTTAGGTTACTCCTTACGTCCCTTACACTCTCGGATGTATTGTGATTAGTGAGACTGAGAGGTGATCTAGCCATTAGAGTACTTTAATATTGTTGGAGAGACTGAGAGGTAATCCAACCAACCGGTTTGCGTCATACGCCCCTTAGGTATTCCTTTTAGGTGACACCCAGAGAATGATCAGGGATCTACTAGGATGTCTAGGGCGTCGTATCTTTAGATCCCGGTTCCATCACAGTTTCCATAGCCGATAAGCATCCAAGATTCACAAATAGGATATCAAGCCTAGGTAACGCATTTCTCATTATTGTCTTCGTTTAAGTCTTTAGAGTTTAAGTTTAATTTATTAGTTAATTTAGTTTAATTAATTAGTCTAAATAATTTTTAGTTTTATAATAAAATAAATAAAAATCCAAAAAGAATCTTTTTCTTAATTGTTAGTTTATTTAGCTTTTAGAATCTAGATTCGTTAATTTAATTAGTGTCTCTAGGATTCGATATTCCCGGACTTCCCATAGCTATTCTACACCAGATAGGTTCACTTACCTGTTACTAGTGGTTTGGTTTAGGGTATTCTAGGTTTTTATTACTTGTTGTGCTAGGTTAAGTAATTGCAATATTTTTATATACCACTTTAAACGCATCAAGTTTTTGGCGCCGTTGTCGGGGATCGAACCCGGGTCACCCGCGTGACAGGCGGGAATACTTACCACTATACTACAACGACTGTTGGCGTCGTAGTTGGCGTCGTTTTTGCCGCCATTGGCACTCCGGTCTGCCACTTGTCACCACGTGTCACTCCGGTCTGCCACTTGTCCCGTGACATGACCTGCATCTTCGCGTATCGCGAAGATGCAACTCAGATTCTTCGCGTATCGCGAAGATGCAAAATTTCAAATCTGTTCATTTTTAGTCCCTGATCTTTTGGTAACTTGCCATATCTTAATTTCATCTCATCATCCAAAAATACAAAGGCGGCTCTTGGCAATGCGAGCGTGAGAAGTGCAAAGTGCGCCATCGAAACGCCACATTAGGCCCATCGCCCGAGTTTGAGTCTGAGTCCGTGTCAGTGCGCGTGCGCGTCGGGTGCTTCGTACCCTCCGCTATGACTAGTGAGAGTGGTTAGCCATACAAGAACATTACCATGGAAAACTCATTCCTTATAAAGTGCTTCCATTTCTTTCCCACTTTCCATGTGGGATGGAATTTCCTTACTTATTCTCTTAACATAAAATGCTTTCTTTTCTTTACCATATTATTCTCTTTACCTATTTCATAAATATTTTTGGTCCTTTATCTTTATAAACTTGTCAAATTTGAACCAAAATTTTGTGGGTGTTACACCTTGGACTTAACTTTCCTTTCTTACCAAATCGGACTACTCCTTTCCATGGAGATACCTTTAGTAACACTTTATCTCCAACTTGAAATTCTAACGGTTTGCGTCGATGATCTGCATAACTCTTTTGATGATCTCGTGAGGTCTTTAATCTTTCCTTGACTTGAATTATCTTGTCAGTAGTTTCTTGTATGATTTCAGGACCTGATAATTGTTTTCCTTCTATTTCTGCCCAACACACTGGTGTTCTGCACTTTCGTCCATAAAGTTCTTCAAATGGGGCAGCATTAATACTTGTATGATAACTGTTGTTGTAAGAGAATTCTATCAGTGGTAAATGGTCGTCCCAATTTCCACCAAAATCTATCACACAAGATCTTAGCATGTCCTCCGACGTTTGTATGGTCCTTTCACTTTGACCGTCAGTCTGTGGATGGTATGCTGTGCTAAAGTTTAACCTTGTTCCCATGGCTATTTGGAAACTCTTCCAAAAATGGGAAGTAAAACGGCTATCCTGATCAGATACGATGGATAATGGAACTCAATGTAATGAGACAACTTTGTCTACATACAATTTAGCTAATTGTTCCATTTTAAAAGTTTCCTTCATTGGTATGAAATGAGCTGACTTTGTTAATCTATCCACAATCACCCAGATTGTGTCATTACCTCTTCTCGTTGTAGGTAATTTAGTAACAAAATCATTGTTATTAATTCCCATTTCCATTCTGGCATTTCTAATTGTTGAAGTAATCCTGATGGTTTTTGATGTTCAGCTTTAACTTGCGAACAAGTTATACATTTCAAAACATAATTAGCTACGTCATTTTTCATTCCTATCCACCAATAGGTTTTCTTTAAATCTTAATACATTTTATCTTTTCCGAGATGCATCGTATACTTGGATTTATGAGCTTCTTCGAGAATCCTTTCTCGTAAATTTCTAATGATTGGTATCCAAATTCTATTCCCCATTCGGAGGATCTCATCATTTCCTTTGGTCAGTTGGTCAATTGTACCATTTCTTTTTTCATCAGCAATGTTATTTCCTTCCATTGCTTGTTTTTGAGCACTTTTCACTTCATCAATTAAATTGATTTGAAGTTCTAATCTTAGAGCTCGTACTTTTTTAGGTTTCTTGTGCTCTTTTCTGCTTAATGCATCGACTACTACATTCACCTTTCCTTCACGATATTGGATTTCACAATCATAGTCGCTAAGAATTTCCATCCAGCGTCTTTGCCTCATGTTAAGCTCCTTTTGCTTAAATATATACTTTAAACTTTTATGATCTGTGAATACAGTAAACTTACTGCCATATAAATAATGTCTCCAGACTTTTAGGGCAAAAATTATTTCTCCCAATTCAAAATCATGTGTTGTGTAATTCTCTTCATGCTTCTTCAATTGTCTGGATGCATAAGCAATAACTTTTTCACGTTGCATTAACACACATCCTAATCCTGACTTGGAAGCATCACAACAAACTATGAAATCTTCAGTTCCTTCTGGTATTGCAAGTATTGGGGCATTTGTTAATTTTTGTTTCAAAGTTACAAAAGCTTCTTCTTGTTTATCTCCCTATTCGAACTTAACATTTTTACATGTTAACTTTGTTAACGGAACTGCTATTTGGGAAAAGTTTTGAATGAAGCGTCTATAATATCTTGCTAATCCTAAGAAACTTTGAATTTCTATTGGAGTTTTAGGAATTTCCCATTTAATGATCGCTTCTATTTTGGAAGGGTCAACATGAATACCTTCCTGATTAATCAAGTGACCTAGAAATTGCACTTCTTGTAACCAAAACTCACACTTTGAGAATTTAGCATAACGCTTCTCTTTTCTCAATAGTGTTAAAAGTGTATGAAAATGTTTGACATGATCATCACTAGTTTTGGAATAAATAAATATATCATCTATAAAAACGATCACAAATTTATCCAAATACGGTTTACATATCCGATTCATCATATCCATGAATGCAGCTGGTGCATTGGTTAAACCAAAAATGCATAACTGTAAACTCGTAGTGACCATATCTGGTTCTAAAAGCAGTTTTAGGAATGTCTTCTTCCTGTACCTTTAATTGATGGTATCTTGAGCGTAAATCGATCTTTGAAAAATATCGAGCTCCTTGAAGTTGATCAAATAGATCTTCAATTCTCGGTAAGGGATACCAATTCTTAGTTGTGACCTTGTTTAATTCTCTATAATCGATACACATACGCATCGATCTATCTTTCTTTTTAACAAACAGCACTAGTGCTCCCCAGGGTGATGAGCTTGGTTATATAAAACCTTTTTCTAGCAAATCGTCTAACTGGTTTTTCAATTCTAACATTTCTGTTGGCGCTAAGCGATACGGTGCTTTAGCAATTGGTGATGTTCCTGGGATCACATGAATTCTGAGTTCTACTTCACGATCAGGCGGTTGTCCCGGTAAATCTTCTGGAAAGACATCAGAATATTCTGATACTACCGGAATTTCTTTTAGCTCCCTTCCTTTGGCGCTAATGATTACAGAAATCATATATACTATACCCTGCTTTCTTAAGTAATTTTCCGCTTTCATTATCGATATAAACTTCGTAGGTCTAAGAACTTTGTCTCCTTGAATTGTAATAATCTCTCCTGTTGGCGTACGAATCTCAACAGCATTCTTATTACATAGGATTCGAGCATGATTGGCTGCTAACCAGTCCATTCCTAATATAACATCGAATCCGACCAAATTCATTGGAAGCAAATTTGCTTTAAATTTGTGACCTACTAAATTTATATTCTCTCCTTGAAGTACTTCATGAATATAAGTGGAATTTCCGTTGGATGTTTCTACTAGGCAAACTTGTTTAAGTTTTGTTAATGGTTGGTTTAAGACTTGACAAAAATTCTTGTTTATGAAACTTTGATTTGCTCCGGAATCAAATAGTACTTTAGCGTAAACGTCATTAATAAGAAACATACCCAAATGACGTCCGGAATCATTGCTGCCTCTTGTGTAGTAAGCTGAAAAGCTCGTGCGTTCCTCTTAGGTCCATCTGTATTCTTAGCTTTGTTGTCAGGCACCTTTATCAACTTGGGACATTCTGGACAGATGTGGCCAGGTTCTCCGCAATTATAGCAAACACAAGTTTCTTTTCTTCTACACTCTTCATCCGTATGACCAGCCATCTTGCAGTAGTTGCAGAATTTAGTCTTTTTAAAAGCACATCTTCCTGAATGCCTCTTTCTGCAGACTTTACAGAAAGGCTGAGTATAGGATTGCCCTGTCCCTTTCTTTCGGAATTCTTGAGAAATTTTCTGGGCTAAATCCTTCTTTTTTTTTTCTTCCTATGTTCGGATTAATCCGTCTGTCATGGTATTGGCTAGTTCAACTGCTTCCTCAATAGTCTGAGGTCTAGCTGATTTTATCAGATCACGGATTTCACTTACTAATCCCCAAATATAACGAGAAATTAGTACTGTTTCTGGCAAATCCAGAGCCGGTAGCATTCTTGCATATTCAAAGAATTTTGTCATATACTCACGACATTTCACACCTTCCATCTTGTGGTTCAAGAACATAGTAGCAATCTTTTCTCTTTCATGTGGAGGACAAAATTTTCTTTCTACTATTTCTTTGAATTCACCCTAGGTCATAATGTAAACTATGCTGCTTCCTTTTGCCTGGAGGACTGTATTCCACCATATAATATTATCTTCTTCAGCACATTTACTAATTCTTATAACAGCTTTTGTCTTTTCTAACCAGCGTAGTGCTAAAATAGCTCCTTCATTTCCAGAAAGTTCGGTTGGCTTACAGGCCAAGAAATCTTTGTAAGTACAACCATTAGTTTTTAACTTTTTAGGTTGTTTATTTTTATTTCCTCCATTCACACTATTACTAGCTTCAGTGTCAGATTTTCGTTTATTGCTCTCGGTTTTATCTTTAATGACAGTTACTGGTTGTCTAATAGCTGCAGCAATTTGTGGGATTGCTTCAGCAATTCTCTGAGCTATCATATTGTCAATAGCATTCATATTCAGAGCATTTTCTTAATTGGAATTTTAATGATTATTTTCACGGTTGTTAATAGAAACTTCATTTGACATCTGAATTCCAAACTAGAATGAATATTAATATCATAATTAAATAATAAAATAATCAAGGTATTATCCACACATAAGCACAAAACATGTTAACACATAGGCATAGAATATGTCAAAATCGTCGAGCTTTGCGACATTCTCTTTATATATATATATATATATATATATATAGGGAGAGGATCAAGAGAAAACTCATCTTTAGGGAGAAAACTTAAAAACTTCTAAAGAATTATTTTTAATTAAAAATAAAAATATATTTTCAAATATCCGTTTTTGCCATAATTCTTATATTTTGGTCCCCATCACTCGAAAAAAAATAAAAAAATAATAAAAATAAAAAAAAACCCGCTGTAATGCATATACGTATTACTGTGCGAAACTGTTGTATTACACATGTGTATGACTATGTATTTTTAAGTTCAATAGTGTTTAGTTGTATATATTCAATATTTGTGCATTGTATATGTGTATTAGTGTATTATATGGAAAAAAAATAATAATAAAATAAAAGTCGATGTAGTGCACATGTGCGTTAATGTTGTATTACACATACATACTAATGTGTAATCGATGTGCGTATTAGTCTTATATTGCATATATACAATAGTGTGTATCAAATATGTGCAATAGTGTTGTATACTATGCAATACAAACACTTTTGCATACATGCAATGCACACCATTACACATGTGCACTACACCGACGAGGTTACCGACAAGGGTTTTTCTTTCTTTGTTTTTTTTTTGAACCAATAACAAAATATAAGAATAATGGAAAAAACAGAAACTTCAAAAAAAATTTTAAAAATAGTTAAAAATAGTTTTTAGGTGTTTTTAGGAGTTTTTAAGTTTTCTCTTTAAGAGGAGTTTTCACTGGAATCCACCCCTATATATATATACATATGTTTCACTATATTCTATATCTAATCTATATATATGCATCACTATATTTTATATATACACACCATATTATTATTATTATTTTTTATTTTTTTTACGAAGAGGAAATTACGGTAATAAACACACACAGACACACACACATATATATATTATATTATTTATATTATATATAGGGTTCTCTATCGTAAAATCTCCATATCATGCGATGTTTCTCAGCCGGTTGGCGGTTTCATTAAGTTCTTCCCCGTAATGACGGAGTTGTGTGGTCAGCTCTGGTGTCATCGTGGGGTAGTTGGCAGTTTCCGGCTGAAATGGTGCGTACGGGTTTGTGGTCATTGTGTGGAATTGCCAATCGTTTGTCCACCATTCTTCAAACTGAGATTGGTTTATGAGATCATCAAGGGGAAGCGGGTTTTCTTGGTTTTGGTTTGGGTTGGTCGAGGTTCCTGCTCCCATGTTGTTAACTATTGGTTGGAAGAACTCACACTGATCTAGGCATTGGCCTAGCCTTTCTTCCATGGGAATTTCAGCGATGGGTTGTGTTGGAGGGGGTTGTGGTTCAGTTGATGGTTGAATTTGTGGTTGTGGTTTTGGTACTGGAATCATAACTTTTCTTTTTAGTTTTCTCATTCCTTTTCTCCAGTCCATATATCGTCTTCTTGTTTTTGGTTTTGGTTGATTTGGGGTTGAAGTCGAGGACTGGGCAGTGAATACTATTGGTTCATTTAAATTTTCTTCGGTTGATGGGTTTGTGGTCTCCATATCTTCCGTATTGACCGATATATTCTCAAAAGCCTCTATAAGCTCACTCATGCTGTAAATAAAAAATAATAAAACAACGAACTCCAAAAGAAAATCATATAATTTTATTTTTACGTATGGTTAGCATCTTATTCATATGGTTAACACATAGATTAATACATTTATTTCCTAACAGTTAATTAGATATTGTTTAAATACCTACATTGCTTAAACCAGTGGCTCTGATACCACTTCAGCTGTCATAGCCCCCGACCCCTATACACCGGGAGGGGAGCCGCGAACGTTGAGTGATGGTATCGGTGTTTATTAAAATAATTTGCAGCGGAATATCTTAACATACCCGTAGTTAGGAAAAATGATCAGAGTTGTAAAAACACCATAATTCTTATTTCATAAACTGGGATAAAAACCCGTTTTTATACAAACATAAGTTTTATAGGGATAAACCCTAATTTACAAAACACGTTTCTTTATTCTGGTAACAAGCCACTTATTTAAGCTAGAAGCCCGCAGGCATCAATCCTTTGTCTCTAACAAGTCACCTGAAACATGTTTAAAAATATTTGATCAGCAGAAAATACTGGTGAGTACATTCATTTATAAATAACACATTTTACAGTTACAGCATTAAGATGTTTTTACATTTGCCTTCTTACAAATTACCGAAAGGTACTTGTCACTCGACCGTATCTGTGACTGTGGTCATATTACTTATTGGCTAACACCTGTCTAATAAGTAACGTGTAATAGCCCAGTAGGCAAGCCTTGTATACAAAACCCCACAATACCAGTAGTAACCATCTCGTAAGTCTACAGAGACTTAATCACTGTAATGTAGTTTAAATCCTTTGAAAATATTTAAACTATCCGTCATGAGTTTGATGGTTTTGGAAAAGCATCATGACAGTGTTGGAAAATCAATTGTCTCACGCAAATGTGAGTTATGCAAAAATTCGAATGTCTCACCTTGCAAGTTTATATTTAACAAGTCTTCTGGTGTTAAGCACCTATATTAAACACAATGTAGTATATCTCTATTAGTATAAACCCATAATCATAACGATAATCACGAGACATGAAACTTTACACGATAGCACAATGTCATACCTTGGATAGGTAGAGCTTTTGGATTCGTGTTATAAAAGTTCCTTTCAATCGGAGAGGTACCATTACAATTACTTGGTATAATACTAGCCTTATATAAGAAAATTTTAGAGAGATATCAAAAGTTTTTGAACGATTTGTGCAGTCCAAGATGCCTCCCTATTTATACTCGAAATTGAGCATCTTCGCGTATCGCGAAGTTGCAGTAGGGTTGTCGAGTCAGCCCTAGCTATGCCACGTGGCTCGACACGTGTCAGGTCACGTGTCACTGCTGCGTAACTTTCTCGTCACAACTTCGCGTATCATGAAGAAGTTTAAGCATACTCCTTCGCGTATCAGAACCCAAATTGAGCAAGACCAAGTAGATCCAAGAAACAAATGATGTCAAAAGGAAAAGAAGTAATAATATATCCAGAAGAATATCTTTAGGGACATGAATATTCCAACTTCCCGGTGATCCAAGATCCCTACTTTAGTCATACTCATTTCAAATTTACCCCTATGATTTCTCAATACCCAGGCGTCAGACGACATTCAGGAATATCCAACTCAATACGAAATTCCAACTGCAAGAATAACTGAAGCCATACTCAGGATTGAAAAGGAGAATGAAAATATGAGAGAGACATACGGGAGTGTAAAAAAGGATAGAAAATCAAGAAATTGATCATTCTCTAGAAGAAATAGACAATAAGAACCTTAACAGTAGTAAACAGTATAATTATAATAATTTTGTTCGCTCTTGTAACTACAACATAAATAAATTAAAGATATGTTCTAATTTCCTCAAATATTGAACCCATCTTTTAATTTTATCGTAGTATGTCAAGAGAAGGGAGCACAAACTCTCAGAACAATTCATCCAACAAATCTAAAAGTGAGGAAAACAATAATAATGAAAATGAAGATATTCTAGGCAAATATGTGGACGGAATCCAGAAGATGATCAACGACGCTATGACTCCAGTTCATGATGCACTCGAGGATATCTCTACTTGCCAAAGACAATCAAGATCTAGCAAAAGAATCCGAATTAACTCTATTCATTCAAGAAAGGATGAGAGCTGCAATGACTCTACAGCTTATAGCAACTTAAGAGATGAAACTCAAAAGAAGTTAACACTTCAAAAAGAGTGCAGCTTTAGAAATTTTAAAGATTACAACTCTAAAGAATTTTATGGATATAAGAATGCTATAGCCGCTATGAGATGGCTAGTAGAACAAGAATCAATCATCATCATTAGCAAATGCACTGGTGAAGAAGTTATTCAATATTCCTCGCAGATGTTCAAAGGAGAAGCTCGTGAATGGTGGAATACCTTGATCCAACCAAGGGTAGAAAAGCATTGTATAATCTAAGCTGCGAGGCATTCAAAAATCTCATTTTAAAGGAATTTTGTCCAATCCATGAAATGGATCAGATTGAAACCCAATTAAGGAATCACAAGGTTATTGGTACAAATCTCAAGGAATATAAACTAAGTTCCTTGAATATTGTCGACTAGTTCCACACTTAGTCACTCCAGAGTACAACAAAGTCAAACAGTATATTTATGGATTGCCAAGAGAAATAAGAGATATAGTAAGATCCAATATGACATAAAAAGTCGATTATGCTATGGAATTGGCCGGATACTTGACAAATAGTATGATTAGAAATCAAGAAAAAGAAAAGAGAAATAATACTGAAAGGAAAGAAGAAAATAAAACCAAAGATAAGACAACGAAAGACGAATATTCTTCCAAGTCTAGCTGCAAAACATGTGGGAGAAAACATCTCCGAAAATATAGACTAGAGGTCTCTACGATTTTTACATATTGCAAAAGACCTAGCCACTCAGACTTGGTCCCACATATTTGGCTGGAGGGTGGAAACAGGATAAATTACTACATAGGATACCCTTTATATAAAGAACGTGATGGAAAAAATAAAATTGCGTCTGCTATGAGAAGAGCAAAGGGAAACGGCAAAACGCATTTTATTATCTTGTTATGTTGCTTCGGTAATATGACAATTTATTAGTGATTTGTGGGATATCCCACCAGTATACACTTTCGAGGTGAAAGACCTTCTAAAATGCCATCTCTTTATTGGAGTAAATAACAAAAAACAGAAGGCAATATGTACAATGTTGAAACATGAGTTCAATATTCTCAATCACATCTTGGGTGAATATCTTTTTGCTCAACTACAGAGATTCACTAAGCTTGTTACCAAGATGAGATCTGTAAAGACTGAGTTGACTCTTCTTGAGGTTAATCAAAAGTTGTTGGATTCTATTCCTCAAAGCTGGGATCTGAATGTGGCATTGATTAAGAAGACCAGGGACTTGGCAAGACTGGCTATCAATGAGATGAAGGAAGTAATTAGCTATATGATATGGATGACAAACAATGTGCCATAAACCATGCTAGCTCTTACAACATTGCTGATTATAGTCCATCCACCAATACTGATTTCTCTGCTCAAGGTGGAACTAGCGGATTAAGATCCACCTCAAGCCATTTTACCCCAACACCCTCAAAGGCGTCTATTAATGCGAATGTTTCTTCATCTGGAGCCTATTCATCCAAGCCTACCTCTCAAATCTCTTCTATCTCTAGGGAAACTGAGGAGAGCATTGCCCTGATAGTAGGTTTTATGAACTGCTATAATACCTTTTTCTCTGGTGACATCGTATCGCTAGTTGTGTTTGCTGGGTTGGATCAAATCCATCCTAAAGACGTTACGGAGATGGACATTTCATGGAAAATGGCCTTGGATGTCTTCAGGACAAAGAACTTCACCAAGAAGACTAGTAAGAACAACTGGGCAATCACGAACAACAAAAAGGTGGGTTTCAACAAAAGCATGATGAGGTGTTATCATGTCACAATGTAACACCCGTTAACTCCGGTTTGAAGAACTAAAGCTTGTTGAGTATGTATAACTCTCGGGACTTAACCGACGTTTCTCGAAAGCCTTCACGTCATCCCGGTACGTTAAAGAACCTAACTTTTCCTTCCATTTTTCCTTACACTTGAATCTTGAGGGGCTAGAGTGTAACATCTTAAGTTATAACATGTTCTAACCCTAGCCTCCTTGTGAGGCTGTGATCGGCAGAAGAAACCAAGGAGGAGACCACCGATTTTCTTTTTTCCAGACAACATTAGGGTGTAAAAATCTAATTCAAGGTTAGTCCCATGTCCCCTCTAGTCTTTTACACCTTAAACCATCCTTATACATCGCGTATTGGTCATTAAGGTTGAGTTTCGATGATAACAGTTTGCTGACAGATTCGTATACGTTTATTGTAGTGTCTGTAACTCGATGAAAATATATTGTTTTTGATCGATTCTTGTTCCTATGATATTCTAATTTGAGTCTAGTTTCCAGAAAGGTATAATACGTAATTTTTGGACGAGATTTGAATGGTTTTTATGAATTTATAAAATCGAGTGTCAAAGCTGATGCAGAATGACGGATTCTGGTCCGTCTTCCCGACATCGTAACCTTTTTTCGACAAGTCCAAATTGGTTGGTTCCACCTCTGGATGTTAGTGTTTTGAGTTAGGAACCAAAACCAATTGGAATCGTTTAATTTGGTTTGGTAATGAATTTTATAAAAATAAAACCATTTTGTTGCGCGCTGAAATAGCTGCACATACCTTTCTGTGTTGGAAGAATTTTTATGATTTTTTGGGTCCAAGAGAAAAATATAATAAAAATAGTTTTATAAACCTAAGACATTTGTTAAAGTCTGGTAAAAATTTAATAATTTAATTCAAAGGTTATCCTATGTAATTAAATGCATCTTCGCATGCTAAAATCTGCACGTTTTACTCGTTATTAATCAACAAGTTCGCTTTAGGCTTAACCAGTGGTTTTCGTTAGTTGAAAGGTTTTAGGGGCCTTGGGCCAAGTGGTTGGGCCTTGGGCCAGGTGTTGGGCCTTGGGCCAGGTGTTGGGCCTTGGGCCAAGGTGTTGGGCCTTGGGCCAGGTGTTGGGCCTTGGGCCAAGGTGTTGGGCCTTGGCCAGGTATTGGGCCTTGGGCCAAGTGGTCGGGCCTTGGGCCAAGTGTTGGGCCTTGGGCCAAGTGGTCGGGCCTTGGGCCAGGTGTTGGGCTTGGGCCAAGTGGTTGGGCCTTGGGCCAAGTGTTGGGCATTGGGCATAGTTGTTGGGCCTTAGGCCAAAGTGTTGGGCTTGTACGGCCCATTAGGCTAGAGTGTTCCTACAGTCTAGTTTAGTAACGCGTTATGTATAATTTACAGGCTCTTGCTTGTGATTGTGCCCTTAGGAACTTCCTAGCTCGTTGCAAGTATTCGATCGATCTCAGGTGAGTTCTTGATGCCCCGTTTAACTCTTTTTAAGTTTTGGGCTAGCATGCACACCTAAGTGTTTTTCTTACTTGATGAAATGTTATGAATGGTTTTACATAGGCTTGCTAGTATCGGTAGGCCTTGGAATGTTATGGAATGTTTATGTATACATATATATATTTATATATATTTAGAATTGCCATTACTTGGCGAATGTTGTAGTCGTCTCGACTACTGAATGTTGCGTATGCCTACCTTGTGTTTGCACGCGCCGAATGTTACGTGTTTGGGTTGTACGTTTGCTCGACCCTGAATGTTTGTAGTCGTCTCGACTACTGAATGTTGCGTATGCCTACTTTGTGTTTGCATGCGCTGAATGTTACGTGTTTGGGTTGTACGTTTTCTCGGCCCTGAATGTTATTATTGAATGTTATATATATGTATAATGATATATATAGGAATGCACGTATAGAGATGCTCATACGTAAGGATGATTATTTATTTGAATGTGGTGATCTAACCGATGTACTTTCGTTTACCGTTTTAAAACCGTTGGAATGATTATTAAAACTGTTGCTACTTATTTAAAACTTGAACTCACTCAGCTTAAGCTGACTTTGTGTGCATGTTAGTGTGAGTTTCAGGCTAGGAAGAGGATGCCTTATCGCTTGGACGTGCACCGAGCTACTTGGACGGTGAAGAGCATACTTGAATGAAGAATTACTTATAAACCTTTTATTTCAAAAGACTTTTCAAAGTTATAATTAATTTTGATTTTGGGAACTTATTCATCTATTTACGTTTTCCGCCAAATTATACTATGTAATGCTATTTTAATGCAAAGAATTGTTTTTAAGTTTATTTAATTTCTCAAGTGTTTTGTATGATTACTAGCTGTGGGGTTTCCCGGGGTTCGGGGCCTAACACACAAGCCTAGTCATTTTGCTCGAGAATACATAAACCCTGCCAAAGAACCAAATGGGGAAAGGGCTATTGTACTAGCGGGGAAAGCAGGAGGAGTTGGTGTGAATAGTGAGAAAGTGATGGTTGTGCAACAGTTTGGATGGGAGTATCAGATGAAGGCATCTAACTTGGGAGAGTAATTAACTAATTTGGCTCAAGTTGATAATGTGGAAGAAGAAAACCAAACTGAAAGTCTGATGAACGAGCTTCAATTCACCTTAATGGTAACCTCACCTCCAAACTCCAACCAGGTAAAAACTAAACTTTTCTCTTTGAGTGTGCTTATAAGGTAGAAATGTATACTTAAGAATGAAACTACCTATAGACAAATGAAAGATATTAAAAGTGCTAACAACACTTACAATGCCAATGAGGTAAAATATAAAGAAAAGATCGAAGCTCAACGAAAAGATATTTCTAAACTAAAAGTTGATTTAAGTCAACAAGGGTGTATCTATCTAGAGGCTAAGAAGAAAATAGCAACCTTAACTACTGACCTAGACGCATCTAAATTAGAAATTGTAAAATTAAATGCTAAATTTGAAAATACTGATTTAAATTTTTAGAAATTTGAATGTTACGTGTTTGGGTTGTACGTTTTCTCGGCCCTAAATGTTATTATTGAATGTTATATATATGTATAATGATATATATAGGAATGCACGTATAGAGATGCTCATACGTAAGGATGATTATTTATTTGAATGTGGTGACCTAACCGATATTCTTTCGTTTACCGTTTTAAAACCATTGGAATGATTATTAAAACTGTTGCTACTTATTTAAAACTTGAACTCACTCAGCTTAAGCTGACTTTGTGTGCATGTTAGTGTGAGTTTCAGGCTAGGAAGAGTATGCCTTATCGCTTGGACGTGCACCGAGCTACTTGGACGGTGAAGGGCATACTTGAATGAAGAATTACTTATAAACCTTTTATTTCAAAAGACTTTTCAAAGTTATAATTAATTTTGATTTTGGGAACTTATTCATCTATTTACGTTTTCCGCCAAATTATACTCTGTAATGCTATTTTAATGCAAAGAATTGTTTTAAGTTTATTTAATTTCTCAAGTGTTTTGTATGATTACCAACTGTGGGGTTTCCCGGGGTTCGGGGCCTAACACACAAGCCTAGTCATTTTGCTCGAGAATACATAAACCCTGCCAAAGAACCAAATGGGGAAAGGGCTATTGTACTAGCGGGGAAAGCAGGAGTTGTTGGTGTGAATAGTGAGAAAGTGATGGTTGTGCAACAGTTTGGATGGGAGTATCAGATGAAGGCATCTAACTTGGGAGAGGAATTAACTAATTTGGCTCAAGTTGATAATGTGGAAGAAGAAAACCAAACTGAAAGTCTGATGAACGAGCTTCAATTCACCTTAATGGTAACCTCACCTCCAAACTCCAACCAGGTAAAAACTAAACTTTTCTCTTTGAGTGTGCTTATAAGGTAGAAATGTATAGACTTAAGAATGAAACTACCTCTAGACAAATGAAAGATATTAAAAGTGCTAACAACACTTACAATGCCAATGAGGTAAAATATAAAGAAAAGATCGAAGCTCAACGAAAAGATATTTCTAAACTAAAAGTTGATTTAAGTCAACAAGGGTGTATCTATCTTGAGGCTAAGAAGAAAATAGCAACCTTAACTACTGACCTAGACGCATCTAAATTAGAAATTGTAAAATTAAATGCTAAATTTGAAAATACTGATTTAAATTTTTAGAAATTTGAATGTTACGTGTTTGGGTTGTACGTTTTCTCGGCCCTAAATGTTATTATTGAATGTTATATATATGTATAATGATATATATAGGAATGCACGTATAGAGATGCTCATACGTAAGGATGATTATTTATTTGAATGTGGTGACCTAACCGATATTCTTTCGTTTACCGTTTTAAAACCATTGGAATGATTATTAAAACTGTTGCTACTTATTTAAAAGTTGAACTCACTCAGCTTAAGCTGACTTTGTGTGCATGTTAGTGTGAGTTTCAGGTTAGGAAGAGGATGTCTTATCGCTTGGAGGTGCACCGAGCTACTTGGACGGTGAAGGGCATACTTGAATGAAGAATTACTTATAAACCTTTTATTTCAAAAGACTTTTCAAAGTTATAATTAATTTTGATTTTGGGAACTTATTCATCTATTTACGTTTTCCGCCAAATTATACTCTGTAATGCTATTTTAATGCAAAGAATTGTTTTTAAGTTTATTTAATTTCTCAAGTGTTTTGTATGATTACCAACTGTGGGGTTTCCCGGGGTTCGGGGCCTAACAAGTTGGTATCAGAGCCTTGGTTCGAGGGATCCGAGCATCCCCGAATGCTTGGACTCGAACTGTATGAAAAGAGACCAGTATGCCCACCGCGAGTAGCTGCACGTCAAGAGGTAACTTTAGATTATTAGTCATTCCCTTAAGTTTAAAAGTTTCCAGTATGTGATTAACTGTTAAGTGTTAGATAGAAGGCTAATGTGGGTAGGGGCAGGGGGTGATTAGGACGGGCGGGTAAAGTAAACGACTAATTACACTTGATCAACGTCATTAGCAGTTTACCCTTACCTCACATGTTCTAAATGCCACTTGTACCTGACCATATTAAAATTCTGTCTTTGTAGGGATAAGTCATGGTTAATACTCGAGCAGCTAAGAGAGGTGGTTCTAGTGTTCGTGGTCGTGGTCGTGGTCGTAAACCACGTGCCGAAGCCGAGAGTGAGATTCCTACTTCCCAGCAGGACACCCCGATTCATGAGGAGGGGGATAACCCCGCCTTAGATCCTGCTATACGCACGGCTATCGCGGATGAGGTTTACCAGGTGCTCCATAGCACCATTCCCGAGATCGTTGCTGAGGCCGTCAGGGCCATGGAGGAGTCACTGGTTGGTAAGGGTTCGGATAAGGGAAGGAAGAGTAATGAGGTACAGCTCGAAGAGGAAGAGGAAGTGTATGTGCCGAGTGGGGATGATGATGAGGTGCACACCGTTAGTGTATCGACCCGGGGTTGCTCGTATGGTGACTTTAAGAAGTGCGACCCCCTTTCTTTCGATGGTACTAAAGATGCATTGGCAGCACATCAGTGGGTGAGAGAGATGGAGGCTGTTCTGAGGGTTAGTAAGTGCAAGGGGGAGGATATGGTGACTTATGCTACTGCCTCGTTTCGTTCCGAGGCACTATGTTGGTGGGATAACTTGGCGCAAGCTATGGGTGATCGTTCGATTAGGAGGATGACGTGGGATGAGTTGAAGAGATTGGTTCTCGATCAGTTTTGTCCTCCGCATGAATTGGATAAGATAGAACAGGAATTCTTGACCTTGGAGGCTGGTACTATGTCGCATCGGGAGTATACCACAAAGTTCAACAAGATGGCTCGCTTATGTCCCGATCTGGTTACCCCTGAGGCAAAAAGGATTAAGAAGTATGTGAAGGGCATCCCGGTGGATGTTCGTAGGGGTGTGGTGACCACTGACATGAACTCCTTTCACTCGGTGGTTACCTTGGCAGGTACATTGTATGAGCAAAGGGAGAAGTTACCGCCGAACGAGGCTAGGAAGACCTGGAACACTAATTCATATGGTAAGCGGCCTGGGGGAAACAATTTTAGTTCGTCTGGCAAGAGGGTGAAGACTGAAACTTCTGAGTTTAGAAGGGATGCGGCGTTCGGTAACTGCAAGAAGTGCGGCAAAATACACAAGGGGGAGTGTAAGAGTGGGTCCGGCACCTGTTTTCGTTGTGATAAGGTTGGGCACCCCCATTACGAGTGCCCGACTCTGACTTGTTTCCGCTGCAGGGGTTCTGGTCACTTGTCATCAAATTGTTCTACCAGTAAGGTGGGGGGGTCCAGTCAGGGGACTTCCTCAAGAGGGAAGATGGATGAGAAGCCGAAGGCCAGGGCGAGGGCCTTCAACATCTCCAAGAAGGAAGCAAAAGGGGATGCAGATGCGTTTCAGGTACTTTTTCCTTATTTAGCTTTCATTCCACCGTTATAATTTCTTATTCCTTTGAAATCATATGCGTTGATCGTGTAGCTAAGCAGTAGTATAATATTGTCCTAGGTACCTTTCTACTTGATGAATTACAGGCGTCAGTCTTATTTGATTCGGGCGCCAGTAGAAGTTTTGTGTCTACCGCTTTCTGTTCCTCGTTGAACAAATCGTCCGAGCGCGTAGTCGATGTGTTTGAGATTGAGGTCGCTGTAGGAAAATCCGTGTCCGTGTCTAGGGCTATTCAGGGTTGTACCATCGAGTTGTCTGGGTACAGATTTCCAGTGCAATTGTATTTGATGTCGCTTGGCTGCTTCGACGTGGTGCTCGGGATGGATTGGCTCGCGAATGTTGATGCGCAGATCATTTGTGGTCAGAAACTCGTTCGTCTAAGGGCCCCGGATGGGACTCAAATTACGGTCCTCGGTGATCGGAATGTTGCGACGCCACATATTATATCCATGCTTAAGGCGAGGAAGTTGATGCAGCGGGGGTGCGGGGCGTATCTGGCGTATGCTATGAATGTGAATACCGAGGCGACTACTGTCGGTGATGCTCCTATTGTTCGGGATTTCCCGGATGTATTTCCAGATGATTTGTCAGATGTGCCGCCGGATCGCGAGGTCGAGTTCCAGATAGACCTTGTACCGGGCGCCAAACCCGTTGCCCGAGCTCCCTACCGCCTAGCGCCGAATGAAATGAAGGAGCTTATGGCTCAGTTGGAAGACTTGCTCGATAAGGGCTTTATTCGACCGAGCATCTCACCTTGGGGTGCCCCGGTCCTGTTCGTTAAAAAGAAGGACGGTAGCATGCGGATGTGCATTGACTATCGTGAATTAAACAAGCTCACTGTCAAAAATCGGTACCCTCTCCCAAGGATCGACGATTTATTTGATCAGCTCCAAGGAGCTAGTTGGTTCTCGAAGATCGACCTTAGGTCCGGGTATCATCAGCTGAAGATTCGGGAGGAAGATATTCCTAAGACTGCCTTCCGCACTCGTTATGGACATTACGAATTTCTGGTGATGTCTTTCGGTTTGACCAACTCACCGGCTGCGTTCATGGATCTTATGAACCGGGTGTGTAGACCGATGCTCGATCGTTCGGTTATTGTGTTCATCGATGACATTCTTGTGTACTCTAAACGTGAAATCGATCACGCCGGTCATCTCAAGGAAGTGTTGGAGGCTCTGCAGAAACACAAATTGTATTCAAAATTTTCTAAGTGTTCCTTCTGGTTACGTGTGGTTCAATTTTTGGGCCATGTCATTAACCCGGGTGGTATTCTGGTTGACCCCACAAAGGTGGAAGCCGTGAATGAATGGGAGTCTCCTAAGTCTCCGACCGAAATCCGTAGTTTTCTGGGTTTGGCGGGGTATTACCGCCGCTTTATTCCTGATTTTTCGAAAATTGCCTCTTCGCTAACCAAGCTAACTAAGAATAGTGTTAAGTTCGTTTGGGGTACGGAGCAGGAGGATGCTTTTCTCGAGTTGAAGAACAGATTGACTCATGCCCCGATCTTAGCTTTACCTGATGGCACCGACGATTTGGTGGTGTATTCTGATGCCTCTTATCAGAGGCTTGGGTGTGTTTTGATGCAGCGAGGTCGAGTCATCGCTTATGCCTCACGACAGTTGAAGCCTCACGAGGCGAATTATCCTACCCACGATTTAGAACTGGCAGCGGTTGTATTTGCACTTAAGTTGTGGAGACACTATTTGTACGGTGTTCCATGCGTTATTTATACCGACCATAAGAGCTTAAAGTATTTCTTCGAGCAAAAGGAACTGAATATGCGGCAGCGTAGATGGTTGGAATTGATTAAGGACTACGACCTGGAGATCATGTACCATCCGGGTAAGGCTAACGTGGTGGCCGACGCGTTAAGCCGGAAGGAGAGACCAAAACCTATTCGTGTGAAATCCTACCAGCTTATTCTCAAACCCGACATTTTGAAACAATTAGCCAACGTACAGAATGAAGCGTTGCAGGTGGAATGGATTATGTCAGAGCGTATTTGGGGTCAGGAAAAGTTGTTGGAAGACATAGGTGATGGGGTGAAATATAAGGATGGTCGTTTATGGGTACCGAGGTATGGAGGATTCAGAGATAAAATTTTGGATGAGGCACACAAGTCGCGCTATTCTATTCACCCGGGCGCGACCAAGATGTACCAAGACTTGAAGAAAAATTATTGGTGGCCTGCAATGAAATTTGAGGTGGCTCTGTACGTGAGTAAGTGTTTGACGTGTCTACAGGTTAAGGCCGAGCATCAGAAGCCATTTGGGAAACTTCAGCCGTTGGAAATACCTGAGTGGAAATTGGAACATCTTACCATGGATTTCGTGACTAAACTGCCTCGTACTCCTAGGGGCAATTATGACACCATTTGGGTAATTGTGGATAGACTGACCAAGAGCGCTCATTTCTTGCCGATTCGAGAGACTTTTAACTTAGAGCAGCTGGCCGATGTGTTTATTCGTGAGATCGTCTCTAGGCACGGGGTGCCGGTGTCTATTGTTTCGGATAGGGATACATGTTTCACCTCAAGGTTTTGGAAAAGGTTTCACGAGGAGATGGGCACCAAACTCCTCATTAGTACTGCTTATCACCCGCAGACGGATGGTCAGTCCGAGAGGACCATTCAGACTCTCGAGGATATGTTGCGGGCTTGTGTTATCGACTTTGGTGGTAGTTGGGACCGTCACTTACCGTTGGTGGAGTTTTCGTATAATAACAGTTATCACGCTACGATTGGGATGCCACCGTTTGAGATGTTGTATGGTAGGAGGTGTAGAACTCCTGTCTGTTGGGGTTCCATTGGTCAAAAGCAGTTAGGTAGTTTAGAGGTGGTCGAGGCTACGACTGAGAAACTCGACAAGATCAAAGCATTTATGAAGGCCGCGCAGGATCGTCAGAAGTCTTATGCAGATAAAAGGCGAAGGCCTATTGTGTTTGAGGTTGGGGATCGGGTTATGTTAAAAGGTTGTCCTTGGAAGAGCATTATTCGTTTTCGTAAGAGAGGGAAGCTCAGTCCGAGGTTTATAGGCCCGTTCCGTATTTTGGCCCGAGTTGGTGAGGTAGCTTATAGATTGGATTTACCAGAGGAGCTCGCGGGGATTCACCCTACTTTCCACGTGTCTCATCTGAGGAAATGCTTAGCGGATGAGGAGGCCCATGTGCCTCTTGACGATATTGAGCTCGATGGTAAGCTGAACTACGTCGAGCAACCGATTGCTATCCTTGACCGTCAGGAGAGACGACTGAGGAATAAGGTGGTTAGGCAGGTGAAGGTGCAGTGGAGACACCGTAGGGGTTCCGAGGCTACTTGGGAGTCTGAAGACGAGATGAGGAAGCATTATCCGCAGTTGTTCCTGTTGCATCGGGATTCGGGGACGAATCCCATTGTAAGGGGGGTGGACTTGTAACACCCGTTAACTCCGGTTAGAAGAACTAAAGCTTGTAGAGTATGTATAACTCTCGGGACTTAACCGACGTTTCTTGAAAGCCTTCACGTCATCCCGGTACGTTAAAGAACCTAACTTTTCCTTCCATTTTTCCTTACACTTGAATCTTGAGGGGCTAGAGTGTAACATCTTAAGTTATAACAAGTTCAAACCCTAGCCTCCTTGTGAGGCTGCGATCGGCAGAAGAAACCAAGGAGGAGACCACCGATTTTCTTTTTTCCAGCCAACATTAGGGTGTAAAAATCTAATTCAAGGTTAGTCCCATGTCCCCTCTAGTCTTTTACACCTTAAACCATCCTTATACATCGCGTATTGGTCGTTAAGATTGAGTTTCGATGATAACAGTTTGCTGACAGATTCGTATACGTTTATTGTAGGGTCTGTAACTCGACGAAAATATATTGTTTTTGATCGATTCTTGTTCCTATGATATTCTACTTTGAGTCTAGTTTCCAGAAAGGTATAATACGTAATTTTTGGAAGAGATTTGAATGGTTTTTATGAATTTATAAAATCGAGTGTCAAAGCTGATGCAGAATGACGGATTCTGGTCCGTCTTCCCGACATCATAACCTTTTTTCGACAAGTCCAAATTGGTTGGTTCCACCTCTGGAAGTTAGTGTTTTGAGTTAGGAACCAAAACCAATTGGAATTGTTTAATTTGGTTTGGTAATGAATTTTATAAAAATAAAACCATTTTGTTGCGCGCTGAAATAGCTGCACATACCTTGCTGTGTTGGAAGAATTTTTATGATTTTTTGGGTCCAATAGAAAAATATAATAAAAATAGTTTTATAAACCTAAGACATTTGTTAAAGTCTGGTAAAAATTTAATAATTTAATTCAGAGGTTATCCTATGTAATTAAATGCATCTTCGCATGCTAAAATTTGCACGTTTTACTCGTTATTAATCAACAAATTCGCTTTAGGCTTAACCGGTAGTTTTCGTTAGTTGAAAGGTTTTAGGGGACTTGGACCAAGTGGTTGGGCCTTGGGCCAGGTGTTGGGCCAAGGTGTTGGGCCAAGGTGTTGGGCCTTGGGCCAGGTGTTGGGCCTTGGGCCAGGTATTGGGCCTTGGGCCAAGTGGTTGGGCCTTGGGCCAAGTGTTGGGCCTTGGGCCAGGTGTTGGGCTTGGGCCAAGTGGTTGGGCCTTGGGCCAAGTGTTGGGCCTTGGGCCTAGTTGTTGGGCCATAGGCCAAAGTGTTGGGCTTGTACGGCCCATTAGGCTAGAGTGTTCCTACAGTCTAGTTTAGTAACGCGTTATGTATAATTTACAGGCTCTTGCTTGTGATTGTGCCCTTAGGAACTTCCTAGCTCGTTGCAAGTATTCGATCGATCTCAGGTGAGTTCTTGATGCCCCGTTTAACTCTTTTTAAGTTTTGGGATAGCATGCACACCTAAGTGTTTTTCTTACTTGATGAAATGTTATGAATGGTTTTACATATGCTTGCTAGTATCGGTAGGCCTTGGAATGTTATGGAATGTTTATGTATACATATATATATTTATATATATTTAGAATTGCCATTACTTGGCGAATGTTGTAGTCGTCTCGACTACTGAATGTTGCGTATGCCTACCTTGTGTTTGCACGCGCCGAATGTTACGTGTTTGGGTTGTACGTTTGCTCGACCCTGAATGTTTGTAGTCGTCTCGACTACTGAATGTTGCGTATGCCTACTTTGTGTTTGCATGCGCTGAATGTTACGTGTTTGGGTTGTACGTTTTCTCGGCCCTGAATGTTATTATTGAATGTTATATATATGTATAATGATATATATAGGAATGCACGTATAGAGATGCTCATACGTAAGGATGATTATTTATTTGAATGTGGTGATCTAACCGATGTACTTTCGTTTACCGTTTTAAAACCGTTGGAATGATTATTAAAACTGTTGCTACTTATTTAAAACTTGAACTCACTCAGCTTAAGCTGACTTTGTGTGCATGTTAGTGTGAGTTTCAGGCTAGGAAGAGGATGCCTTATCGCTTGGACGTGCACCGAGCTACTTGGACGGTGAAGGGCATACTTGAATGAAGAATTACTTATAAACCTTTTATTTCAAAAGACTTTTCAAAGTTATAATTAATTTTGATTTTGGGAACTTATTCATCTATTTACGTTTTCCGCCAAATTATACTATGTAATGCTATTTTAATGCAAAGAATTGTTTTTAAGTTTATTTAATTTCTCAAGTGTTTTGTATGATTACCAACTGTGGGGTTTCCCGGGGTTCGGGGCCTAACACACAAGCCTAGTCATTTTGCTCGAGAATACATAAACCCTGCCAAAGAACCAAATGGGGAAAGGGCTATTGTACTAGCGGGGAAAGCAGGAGGAGTTGGTGTGAATAGTGAGAAAGTGATGGTTGTGCAACAGTTTGGATGGGAGTATCAGATGAAGGCATCTAACTTGGGAGAGGAATTAACTAATTTGGCTCAAGTTGATAATGTGGAAGAAGAAAACCAAACTGAAAGTCTGATGAACGAGCTTCAATTCACCTTAATGGTAACCTCACCTCCAAACTCCAACCAGGTAAAAACTAAACTTTTCTCTTTGAGTGTGCTTATAAGGTAGAAATGTATAGACTTAAGAATGAAACTACCTCTAGACAAATGAAAGATATTAAAAGTGCTAACAACACTTACAATGCCAATGAGGTAAAATATAAAGAAAAGATCGAAGCTCAACGAAAAGATATTTCTAAACTAAAAGTTGATTTAAGTCAACAAGGGTGTATCTATCTTGAGGCTAAGAAGAAAATAGCAACCTTAACTACTGACCTAGACGCATCTAAATTAGAAATTGTAAAATTAAATGCTAAATTTGAAAATACTGATTTAAATTTTTAGAAATTTGATGTTTCTAGCGTGGTAGTTAAAATATAATTGAGCATCAATTGAAATATAAGAATAATAAGGGTAGAGGCATTAGGTTTGATAAAGTTCCCCCTCCTTTTAACCATAATTATATTTGTCAGCCAATGACAAAAGAGGAAGAAGACAGGGAACAACATTTGCAATATGGTAAAAAGGTTGCAAATAATGCAATGAAAAAGGGTCTCCTCAAACCCATTAAGCCTGTATTATTTATAAAAGGTTATTCTAATGCCTCTATTTCACGTGCAGATGAAGTATTAGTTGAAGATTGGTTGTCAGAAGACGAGGATGATTTTCCCGCTTTAATAAATAAACAAATTAAATCTGTTGGTGATTCTGGTTCCATTAAAACTGATGTTTGCGTGGGCTCTGTTTTAAGAGAAAAAACCGTATGCTTGAACCTTATGTTACTGCTTTTAATATTGGTGTGATTGATAATAATTTTGGTAGACCTAAAAAAACTGATAAATATATTACTCCAAAATTTGTAAAAGAAGGTGATACCTGTAAATGCTCATGCGGGAAAACAACTATAATGGAACGGATTAATAAAGATCAAGCAGGTTCATACAAACATATGAGACCAGAAATTGACAACAATAGTTTTCATTTAAAGAAACAAACATGCTACAACTGTGGAACTCCTGGTCACATAGCTAGAAATTGTCCACATCGTCTATATGTTCCTTATTATGGACGAAGACAAAAGAGTATGCCGAGGCAGGGGTTTCAAAATCAGTCTAACATAAAACCCTCCAAGGCAAACTCCTCTAAGGATGACCGGAACATCCGTAAACGTGCAGGTCAAGGATTCAAACCTTATAAACCTGATAAAAGGCAAGGTTCGACCCCAAAACCGAACCCGTATCTGAAATCGGCCAAGGGAACAAGGACTCAGTCACCATCCGTTGCCAACACACCGAAGTCAGAAAAACCATCTGTGTTAGTCACAAGATTCTCAAACCCGACTACCGATGGTTATCTAAAACTGTATCGGACCTGCCCCACCAAATTCCTTGTAATAATTCTAGAAATTTATTTGTAAATAGGAAAGATATGACATGGAAACAAGTGCCTTGCATGGATACTTCAGGTATACCCAGTGTTATTATGGACTGGGTACCCAAATCTAACTAGTTCTGCACTTTATACAGAAACAGCTATGGAGGATTATCATCAGACCATGGTATGTTGATAGTGGCTGTTCCAGGCACATGTTAGGAGACATCATCCAATTGCATGACATTCAAACTATTAATGGAGGGTACGTGTCCTTTGCGGAAGGAGAGAAGGGAAATATCACTCAAAAGGGTATTGTAAGTAATGATGTGTTAAAGTTCGATAATGTCAACTATGCCCATGAGTTGAAAGGGTTGGTAGAAAAGTATATAATATATGGCAAAAGGTTATGTTGCAAGTCTCCACTATTTATAGTATGAGACTTGCCATGCTTATTTTATTTATGGGCCCCTAATGGGCTTTTGTTTACAAAGCCTAAGGCCTGAGCATCGTTAAAGCATAAACTGAAAGCTAGTAAAAATACAACGTAAATAAACAAGATAATACAAAGGACTATATATGTTTACAAAACAGGGCTACCATTATGTCATTAGATTAGAGGCGAACTAGCGCTGGTCATTTAATCAATAAGATTTAATTTTTTTTCCTAGACAAGCCTAAATTATCTGTAAAAGAAATTAAAAAATAAAAATCTTTAAGATAATATATATATAATAGTACACAGGGAATCTAAGTAGTTTAAAAAAATTAACAAAAACCCTATTTTGGTTATTTATAAATCCGCCCCATAGATGAAGCTGAGTGGAAGATAAAGCTATATGAAACATTCCAAAACAGACAAACATTTGTAAATACTTTCTTCTTCCTTTAAATCTCCATTGGAAACCAAAATCATATTTCCAAAAGTACCCACAATTCTCCAGGTATGTCTATATAACTATATGTTTTTCTTATTATGAATTTAGGGTTTGCTGTGTGTTTTTGAACGTGTGTTTTATCATTATTATAGACAAAAACTCACAAAATGTCACTTCAAGACCTCCAAAATGGTACCCATGAAGATTTCCTAGAGCAAGTGCTTTGTAGTCTCCAATCCGGTGTTTCTTGGCCGGAGTTATCAACCGTCACCGGCACAGGCGGTGGTGGTGGTGGTGTTGACATATTTGATGACCAATCAGCTTTCTTAACAAATAAACTCCGGCAACATCAGATTAGTGGTAATTTAGGGTTTCTTCAAAATGATATTGCTGATACGACCTCGTTTAAGTCTCCGGTAACTGCTTTGAATATTTATTATTAGATAACTAGTTATTTTTTTTTATTATTATGTGTAACGAGTTTTGTTATTTGTAGAGTGGAAATAATTCGGTTCAAGCTCTTTTTAATGGTTTCACCGGATCTCTTCAAAATCAAACACAAAGTTTTCAGTACCCGCCACCAGTGAGTGTTCAATTTTTTTTGGTTAATAGTTAATTTTATGCATACAGTTGGAAACGTGTCTAGCCAAACTGGGATTAATCTGGCTATGCACAAACAGAGCCGAGTCAAGCCGGGTGGACTCGTTTAGAAACTGTATCGTGCGGCTTGGCTCAACTCTTTTATCTTATAGTTTGCTTTATTAAAACCTCGAGTCAGCTCGTTTATTTCAAAATTTTTTAACCATGAATTTATATTTCCATGATCACAATTGCAGGCGCAAAACTTTGGATCTCCGGGTCCCACGACCGCTCCGGTAAACCATGGACCGACAACCGTTGCAACCGCAGCAGGCGGCGGTTGTGGACCGCCAGCACAACCACGGCAACGAGTTCGAGCTAGAAGAGGTCAAGCAACGGATCCGCATAGCATCGCAGAAAGAGTAAAACAAATTCCCTATCTTAAATCTAAATAATTTGTTAAATGAGTAACTATCCAATGTTAAATGTGACAACTTTGTAAGCCAAACTTAAATAAATTTCAAACGTGGATTTCTTTTTTTTTCTTTTATCAGTATAATACACGGTTTCCAACCTAAAAAAAATAAAAATCTTAATAACTAACATATATATCTTGTTTATTATTTTTCAATGTTTTCTTAATGTTCTTGATCCAAATATGCAGCTCCGGCGAGAGCGGATTGCCGAGAGGATGAAATCACTACAAGAACTTGTTCCCAACGCTAACAAGGTATGCCTATGAGTTTATGATATATATTACCGGTGGCCATTGATGAAAATAATCGGTTGACCGGCGGTCAATGGTTAGTTTAATTAAGCGCGTGACTTGTGTACTTGAAAGTGAAGATGGTAGGCAAAAAATCCGGGGGTAGGTTGGAGATCATAGTCGGATTTCCCGGGAATGAGTGGAGACAGTTTAATTGCGATTTTAACATTAAACTAATATTTTTCTATCTATGTATTATTTGATTTGTAGACAAGTAAATAAAATATAATTTTTTTAGTGATTTGAGCTGTGTCAAAAAAAAATTTAGCTTCCCACTTTCCCTGATCTAAAGTATAGGTTAAATACTAAAATCTATATATGTTCGTGTATCGACTTTAGCAACTCTATTTATTTATTTATTTATTCTCAAATAATAAAATGTGTAAGTTATTGAATAAGTTAAACTGTTCAGATATTTTATACTAGGGTTTAAAATTTTGTAAGTTTACTTACTTTGAATATATGTTTAAAAACAAAACTAAGGGTTACGTTTCAAATAAGAAGTTTGATTTTCCTAAGAAGGCTAGGAAGGAGGATATTTTAGTGTAACACTTTAATATCAAAACTCACTTACTTTAATATCAAAACTCACTTACATTAATTTTAAAAACCCACTTACATATAACCCAATTACATCTTCACTTATCTCCTACAACCACCACCACTCCACCGCCCGCCGCCACCACAACCGTCACCCACCGCCACTACCTCACCGGAAAAGTTTGAAAAAACACAATGGAAAACACTATGAAAAACACAATGTAAAAAACATAATTGAAAAAAATACTATAAAAAAACATAATAAAAAACACAATTGTATGACACTATGGAAAAAACAAAATAAAAAATACTATTGGATAACACAATTTTGGTAAAACACAATTTGTAAAAACCCACTTATTTTTTTTCAATTTTTATATAATAATATGGTACTCATATAAAAGATAAAAATACACTCGTTATTATGGTGAATTTTTTTTTCAATAAAAACGTCGTAAAAAAAAGTTATGGACGTTTAAAAATGATGGGAGAATTTGGCATGTGTCTTGCATGTGGAGAGAGAAAGTCAACAAATGTGTTATTCCTTTTATACCTTTTCCATTATGTTCACACTTGATTTTCCTCTAAACTAATCTCAACCCTCCATATTCAAAATTAATAGACAAGATTACTTCCTATTATTCCTACAAAAACTATACTTCCTATTATAACCCAACCCACAAAACTAATATGTACAATTAGAATTTTAAAGTAACAAAGAGAATTTTCGGGTTCATGTAATTAGTTTCCGGAACATACTTAGCAACCAAGGAATTAAACATGGCCTGTTTAGCAGTCTTAGTAATGCCATGGATTACTAAATGTAAGCAGGAGATTTCTTTAAGTGAAATAGTGTATCTTATAGAGGTTGATTTTTTTATTCATTAGTTTAATTCGAAACATAAAAAAGGTTTTATTAGTTTGACAAAAGTGAATCATTAGTTAGAATTGTTTTTATTATCTTTGATACTTATTTTGTTTTAAAATAATATTGATTTGGGTATGGGATGTGGAATGACAGGCAGACAAGGCTTCAATGCTAGATGAGATCATAGAATATGTAAAATTCCTCCAGCTCCAAGTCAAAGTACTCTCTCTCTCTATATATATATATCAAATTTAATTGAAAACTCTAAGAATTATTTATAGCCGTCGATTTAGTTAATCAAGGGTTGTAAACACATCATGACATAGTTGTAATTAATCAGAAATTTATATGGTCAATTTTATTTTGTAAGAGTATTCTTATAAAACCAACTAAATAGAATTTTCAACCACCCCTAATTTTTCTTCATTTTCCTATAGCACGATCTTGCATTTTTTTTCTTTTTTTTGTTTATTTTTTTCCCATCAGATTGTGTGAAATTCTTTTACCTTTTTTTTCCTTTACTTCCAAAACTTTTGCAACTAAAATTACGTATGTGTAATTTTGTTTGCACACCCTTTTATGCTTGTTATTTATGAATACAAAAATCATTGAACAACCTTTCTGTTGTGTATTTAATAGAAAAAGTATATAACAACTTTGTTTATAGAATTAAAAAACAAAAACTTTCATGAGTAAACACTAAAATAAGTAAATTTGTTTGAAAAAGTTATCAAAAAATTAGCATATATGTACTCAAGGAAATACATACGTGTAATCAAATAATTACACATATGTAAAAGCTAAAGTTATATATATGCACTAATAGAAATACGCATATGTAATCGTTGATTAACGTATGTATTAACAAAATTACATATACGTAATACTCGATACTCAAATCAAACAACCTTCTTGTTGTCTATTTAATAGAAAAAGTATCTCACAACTTTATTTATACAATAAAAAAATCAAAAACTTTGATAAGTAAACAATAAAATACTTAAACTTGTTTGAAAAAGTTAAAATTGGCATATATGTACTCAATGAAATGCATACTTGTAATCAAATAATTACACATATATAAAAGCTAAAGTTACATGTATGCACTAACAGAATTACGCGTATGCAATTGCTTTGCTGATTAACGTATCTATTAATAAAATTTACATATACGTAATACTCAATACTCAAATATAATATTATTTCAAAACTTGTAATATTGTAATCTTACGCTTGATGAAAATATAATTACAAAAATTTTTGCTTTATAGTAATAATGTTTGCATATTTATTTAATCAAAATCTTAAAAATAAAATTAGAACTGAAAGATACCTTCTTTTTTTAACAGTTGTAAAAAAACTATAAATTAGGAATTAGGAAACAATTAAAGTAAAATATAAAAAAGGAAAAAAAAAACAATGAAAGTATTGTATCAGTAAAGCAAAACTTTGATTAAATGTGTCACTGAATTCGAAATCTATAAATGCAACATTTGTATCGAATAGGAGCATAAAAATAGGAATTTTTTTTCAACAGAAATATGTGAATATTGTTATTCAAAAGACCATGCTACCTCTATGTAAAAAGATAAATAAAAAAATTTGATTGATCAAGATGAGTTCTTAGATTTCTTAATTGATTACAACCCTATATATATATATATATATATATATATATATTACAACCCTATATATATATATGTGTGTATGTATGGGATTAATTAATTAGCTTAATTTAATGGAATTTGTTAGTTTATATTTTTTAAAAAATATATTAAATGTCTTGTGTGTTCAATTAGGTACTAAGCATGAGTAGAATGGGAGGTGTTGCTGCTGTTGCTCCTCTCGTTGCTGATATCTCCTCTGAGGTTAGATATATCTTTAATATCCTTTACAATGTTACAAGCGTTTTTGGATTTATCTATTAATCTTATGAACTTTATTATAGAAATAACCTTTTAAAGGTCTTTCAAAATTTTGTAGGTTTCATTAACACACAAATAAAGTTTGAAAACATACATTTTAATGGATGCAAATGCCATGAATAAGTATATCTAATTATTAAGTATTAATTTCAGAATCATATCGAACCAACTAGAAACCGGCTATCCCAATTCGGTTGAGTCATATCCGAACTGTTTCAACCGAACTAGATGGCAGGATTAGATTACAAAACCTTTATATTTAATAATTTATTTTGTTCTTCATTATTCATAGTTAATTTTTTTATTTAAGGCTTCATATTTTAATAGTTTTGCGGATATACGTACACAAAAAGATAAAATAATTTTTTCAATCATTCAACATGTAAAGCACTCATCTTATACTCTCACATAAAGTGAACTTTAAAAAAAATACAAAAACATTTTTCTATCCTCAACTTTCATGTTTTCTTCTTTCTATTTTGGGTTAAACAAAAGTATTTAAGGTTGGGTGCATTATCATTTTCTTGAATTTTGGGCTAGTTAATATTGCATTATTATATAATAATATAATTAACAAGCTTGGTGCCGCAAAGCCCCGATTGGGCCACTTTGCAGCACCCTATTGGTGGTATTTTTTTTTGTTTTGTTTCG
This sequence comes from Bidens hawaiensis, assembly GCF_021521415.1. Taxonomy (NCBI): domain Eukaryota; kingdom Viridiplantae; phylum Streptophyta; class Magnoliopsida; order Asterales; family Asteraceae; genus Bidens; species Bidens hawaiensis. The sequence continues at coordinate 235,898 of NW_027492745.1, read as the reverse complement.
GCCATAGTGAACGTGATAAAAACCTACCGAATGTGAATTTTGTTTTTGTTCTCTTTTTATTATTTTGTTTTAGTTACGGTACTGTGCCGAACGCAACGGAAACAGACCGAATTTGCGTAGGCTCACTGTGTTTTGTTTTAGTTCCAGTACCGTAATGAAAACCGACAGAATGCTGATTTTTGTTTTTTAGTTCCGGTACCATAACGAACATGACGAAAAGCGACTAAATTCGTGTAGACTCAACTGCCTCAACACCCGACATTGACAGCGGTCGGGTTTTACAAATGATCGAGTTTTACCGACCGAAGCCACGCCATTGGTCCACCCCAATTTTCATAATTTTTTTGTTTTATTTTTGTCTTAGTTCCAATACAATAATGCATGTAACTGAAACCGACCAAATTCGCGTCGACCTACCGTATCAACGCTTGTGTTTTATCACCGCGTGTATTTTACTGACCTGCCTGACGCAATGCCGCGAGAAAAACACTAGTTTTTCTATAAATAGAAAGGTAAACGACAAATTGACCTATAGGTAAATCCTATCCTTATCAAACCCTACCCCTTTTCATAAGTCCACACCATATATACGACAAATAGAAAGAAGGCAGCACGCGTGCTTTACTTTCCAGATTCCACCACCGCCCCAGCCCCACCTTCTAAAACCTCACTCATAATTCCCTTTTTAACCCTCAATCCCTCATGCAAAACATGGCATGTGTAACTTTTATACGTAGACTAGAGAGTATGTTACAATGGCTTAGTATTTTTGTTAATAGCGTTTGAAGCTACCCTAATACATGAATAAGTTTTTTTTTTCTTAAAATTGTTCATACTAATTTTGATTTTTCAGACCTGATTCATCTAAAATAAAGGAGGAATTCACCATTGTGGGAAAACCATATTTAGTCAGGTTTTAAAGACAATAAAAATCCCAAATCTTAAGTATCACCCCATGTTACTAAAACAAAAGACCAATTGCTATGATGGTTCAGTTTAACCTTCGTATGATAATTCATGAATGCTAGTGTGGGAATGAATTGTTGGAAGTTAAACATAAGTCAAAAAGTTTTGGGGTTGATATTGATGAGTATCGAATATTTTTTTGACAATAAATAGTTGTTTAGTGGCAACTATTGTTGTAGGTAAAAGTTTGTTTTCTTCGCACAGTTAATTCTAATCAATAAAGAAATAGCCATTATATATAAAGTTTATCCATTATATTCACTTTCCAATTAAAACTATCTTTAGTTATTAATCTAGATAGGGAATTGTTCTGTGACAACTGGCAACTATCGTTGTTGTATGAATTTTAGTGTCACTAGTAACTATAGTGGTCTTAGCCGTTAATTAGATACTACTAGGACATCTATATGCCGATAAAAGTTAAATGCCGATTGGAGTTGGTGTCTACATGCTAAAAGTGAACAGTTTAGACGTGCAAACGAACCGAGCTACTCGAGATCAGATCAATAAAAAGATTGAAACGAGCCGAGCTTTTCTGAGCTCGAGCCAAGGCTTGGCCTTAAATAATTAAAGTTTGTTTAGTTATCGATCCCAAACTTGGGCAAGCTTGTTTAGGCTCATCATGCCTTAACAAAGTTGTGTATTTTTTAGTTTTACCTCCCTTTTGGACTTCTATATTAATTTCACCTTGCACAACCGAGCTCGAGCCAAGCTTTGGCCAGTACACACGAGCTTGAGCCGAGTTTAGACTCAAATGGATTTTCTCAAAATAATTAAAAGTAATTAAAAATATATATAAGTTAATTAATAAATAACAAATGAGTCGCACTCTAACTTAAAAACAAATCACGAGTTGATCTCTAGTTTACAAAAATGGCTCAAAACGGGCGGGCCTTGAGCTTGTTTACAGTTAATGTAGTCAAGAGTGTGCTGATATATAAACACCAAGTAATTAAGCATGTTAAGTAAAGCATGTTTTGAGAATATTCAAATTTCTAATCTCAAATCATAATTTTTTTGCCAATATACAGGGAGGTCGAGACAGTGTACAAGCAGGCGTTGCCAACGGCACCGCATCTTTGTCTTCCAACAACGACACAATGACGGTAGCGGAGAATCAGGTAGTGAAGCTAATGGAGGAAAATATGGGGTCAGCCATGCAATACTTACAAGGAAAAGGTCTATGTCTCATGCCAATATCACTAGCCACCGCTATTTCCACCGTCACCGCCACCTGCCACCGTACTTCCACCACGAACAACCACCCATTAGCTGGTGGTGGTCCTTCTTCCCCTAATATGTCTATGTTGAGTGCTCAATCGGTCAAAGAGTCTACCTCCGGCTTGAAGTCGTAATACTCATTTGAGTGGACTTGTGGTGTCTTTTAATTTATACGTAATCAGTTTCTAATTGTTTTTTGGGATGTCGTGTTGGATGGACTTTGTGTTCTTTAATTTATTGTTGATCTTAAATTAAGTAAACAAAGTTTTAACACTAATAATAATACTACAATATGGAAAAATAAATAAGAAATAAAATCAATAAAGGATAAATAAAAATAAAAATTTACTTTTTATAACCGGTCTAGAGGCAAAGGTGTAATATGCCCCTTACCCAAGCGATGTTTGGTTCTAGCTTCTTTATTTGAGCGATGGAGTTGATTTAGCAAGATACAATTAGATTAGGGTTGTTCAAAAAAAATAGTATACCCTTTAGAGGCAATGGTCGACATGCCAGAGTCACAGTAACAAGAAGAATAGTCATTTCATCAAAGATATGGTGTAGGATTTACGACTATGACAACATGAAGTTAGAAGAGGGGGAAAGGATATAAAATAGTTGTCACCCAAGGGGACATGATGGAAGAGGGTCGAAGACAGATTAAGATTTTGTAAGTTGTAGCAAAAGTGACGTAGAGAGAAGGAAAATAAAAATGCAAGAAACTTAAGGTTGTTAATGCAAATTACCTTGAGTTAGTATTTAACATCAACCACAAATTAATAATTCAGAATAATTTGCAAGATTGTTATGAAGGGTGTTTTTTTTTTAAACATCATACGTTAATGATTTTTAGTTTGGAGTTGGTGTATTGGGTGACGCGTAAGTCATATTATACAATGTTAAAAGAGTATTGATCAGTGAACATCACGTGCGGTTTCTTGCAATTCTTTGTAGTGTATCTTTCTTATGTATGTGATATGATGGATAGATCAACTTTACTTCAAAAGGTAGCTATAAGGTGTCCTATTTCATTGTTGGTAGAATTCATATACGAACGACAAAGACTGTATCTTGGAGATGATCATATCTGGTTCACTACTGGATTCAACAATGTAACCCATTGGGTACTTCTTTCACTCTTATCTTGAGCCTTATTTTGCATCAGATTAGAGACAATTGTTGTAACAACCCGAAACATTCGCGCCAATTTTGATATGAAGAAAGTAGAAGGTCCAAAAGTGAAAATCTGAGTTTCTTAACCAGTCACGCTATGCAATGAACCAAGACCAAGGTTTGGGCGGTGTCGCTATACGCGACAGCCATGTTCATTAAGTCATCGCGATACGCGATGTTCACGTTAGGTAAATAGAGACACATGTCGAACCGCGTGTCAACACGTGACGCAATATGACAGGCCACGTGTCACCATGTGGCAGCTCTCGAAGAAGTTGAGTCAACGCACTACACAACTACCAGATGATCAGCCCGACACGATACGTAAAGGAGCCCAAAATTTGCCTATAAAAGGGGGAGACGGGCATTGTATGCTCCATCCGAAAACACCCTATGAAACACACACATAACCTCGATGAGCATGCCCGAATCCTGAAGCCCCGAAGATCCGATGGTTTAAGCCCCAACACGTGATGTAGGATAGAAGTGCTGTTTGATCAACCTTAGGCGTACAACTCCAAGTACCCGAGCAAAGTAGAGGTTCCGCTTAGGTATTTTATTTTTATGGCTTAGACCCTAGTCGGGGTTATAGCCTAAACCTTGATCAAATTTAAGTATACATAAGCTTTACATGTACAAAAGTTATAGTCAAAATAATGTTTCTTCATGACTAACAAACATATAGTTTTAAATACAAGGGGTATAGTCAAATTGACGTTTCTTCTTAAAGAAGAAACATAACATAGACGTTTCTTTGTGTAGAAGAAACCTAGCATATAATTGGTAAATAAACAAAAGAATAAAGGTCTAAGTGTTTTATACAAACAAAAGTTTATCAAGGTTAAAGTTGTGCGAAACAGACAAAAGGTCTGAAGCTAGACCATTGATCTAGATATTTATACAAGGTTATTCTCGTACCATAGGTTCGAGATAACTCAGAAGCATAAATCAGTGGAAGCACTGATCATAAAAAAGGTGAATACGTTTAATCTTTTTACAAGCATATATACAAATGAGTCATTTATATAAAAGTTTGTGTGGGATTACAGATCCCTAAAACTTCAGTATTTTCTGGCATTCAGGCTAGTTATACGTGTATCTGGATCCATACAAATGTGGGCAGAGGACAGGCATACCCCACCACGCTTAGCATCATGTCCCCGTCTCAATGAACCAGTCTATAGGATTGTGTGGGCTTGACTATGTGCATATAATTAGTGTGACATCTGCCCCGATCCGACCCGACCCAGGTACCCGTTTCTCTGATCCGATCTCTTTCTTTTATGATTTAATATTTATTTATACTTATATTTTATTTTTAATAATAATAATATATTTTCCTTCCCGCCTCTTTCTTTCTCTTTCTTTCCGCCGTTCCGTCCCTCTCCTCTCTTTCCGCCTTCTTTTCCCTCTTGTCGCCGTCCCGCCCTTAAGCCTTGTTTTCCTCTTTCTTCTAACTCTTTTGTTCCTTCCCGCCTAAGGTTGTCTGCGCAGACCCCCCTTGCAAGGAAGCCTGCGTAAAGACCACCTGTTTCAGCGTTACGCGAGACGAACTCTTCTCGCAGCGCGCTAAGAATTGTACTTCTCGCAGCGCGCTAAGAACGGTAGTTCTTCCCGCGACGCGCTAAGGATTGTAGTTCTTCTCGCAGCGCGCTACGAATCGTAGTTCATCCCTCGGCGCGCGAAGAATTTTAGTTCCTCCCGCGGCGCGCTTAGAAATGTAGTTCTTTCCGCGACGCGTTAAGATTGTTTCTAACTGCCTTCGCACTCGCGCTCTCTTGACCTTCTGTGTCTGCCTTCGCGCCTTAGCCTTCTCGCGCTGAACCCTTTGAGTTTTCTTCTGTTTGAATCTAGCCGTTTGCTTTTGTGTTGTCTTATCTTTTGAGCTGTTGACCTAATCTGCTTTATGTCTGAAAAGCCACTTTTGGCGCAGCATGCGCACCAACCCCATTGGTTGGCAGAAAAAGTGACTGACATTATCTTTTGAGATCTGCTTTTGCCATGCTTGACCAGTACCTTTATCTGACCCGCCCCCATGCTTTTTACTGTTCCCTGACAGCTTTATCTTGCCCCCTGCAGCTGCCATATCTTTTGATATCTTTTACTTGCTTTTGTTATCTTTTGTTTTGTCTTGTTCTGTTTGTCTTGAGATCTTTTCCCCTTTTCTAGGGATTATGTCTCCTAGGGTTTCTCTATAAATAATAATAGTAATATTTTCTTAACACTACACACACAAAACACTTAATCTCTCCTGTTTTCCTTGCTCTCTGCCGTCTTCCTCTCTGCCTCCGTCTTCCTCTCTGTTCTGCCCTGCTTTTCCGGTAATATATATATATAATAATTTACTTACTAATTATGCTAACTTATAATCAAGACTTAACCCAATCATTAAAACAATAATCTTATTTATAGGTTAACTTGTGCTTGTTTAAAGTTGGTTCTTGCTTTATCTTACACCGCATCGTTTATCAAGTGAGTAATCTCGTACCTAATCCCTTTTTGCTTTTAATGTTTTGGGATGTTCATGTGTTCATACAAACTTAGAGTCTTAAACTTGTTTATGAACTTTAGTCGCGCAGTATCCCATGTGTTGAGGACGTTTACTTGGCTGTTTATTTGTATGTGTGTATCATTAACCGCTTTGTTCGGCCTATTCCGAAGTTTTCATGGATCCATTAGATGAACACGGGAGACCTATCGTTTACGGTTTTCTTTGTTTACACTTGCACAGATGTTTTCTCGTTTTTGTGCTCAATTGGGAGCACGGATTGAACTATGAACTATGAGCTATGATCTATCTAGGCTTGATCACAATCTGATTGCACCCTTGTTAAACACCAGACATACACGTGTTGCGCGCAGATTTATTGATCTATGTATTATATTAAACTTGATTTCTCACCAACACGCAAGTGTTTGACGTTTATTTTAACACATGTTCAGGTTTGCAGTAGCTGTTTTGGAGCTTGTGGACACGTAGGAAGTTTTCTTTATTTTGGACCTAGATTAAAATGTAACAAGACAAGTTTTTGCTGTTCGAATATTATGATTTATAATATATTGATTTATGTTGATTTATGTTATCTTGTTTACTTTGCGCGTGCGCGAATGAATGTATTTATTAAATATTGACACCCAATAGTGTCACGAGTAATGAAACAATATGTGGCGCCCCGATGTATAATCCGCCTTTGGTCGGGGTGTTACAGATTGGTATCAGAGCTCGTTGACTTTAGGATAGGTGGTTAGACGTAACGGCCTAGAATACCTAAGAGTCCCCTCTCGCGCATGAGAGAAATCTCATGTTTGCGCGCTTATTGTTAATTACTCGTTATTTATGAATATGCTCGCGCTTGCGCAGTATACGATTTTATGTTTTATTTCGCGATATTTCGATTTTTGCTAAATTTCGATTTTTATTGATTTTTCTTACATATTCGTTTGTTGGATTTGAAAATCCGAAAAGTCATGGTGATGCATGAATAGTTGATTTTCAATTTCCATTTACGATTATGTTCTGAGGTTGGAGACTTGAAAAGTCATGGTGATACATGAATTGTCAACCTCCAATACTCATTTTCTTGTGTATTTTATATTGAAGATTGAAAAGTCATGGTGATACATGAATCGTCAATCTCCAATACTCGTTTGCTCGTATATTTTAAATTGGGAATTCGGAAAGTCGTGGTGATACATGAATTGTCGATTCTTGATTCGAATTTGTTATCTTTATTAAGTCTGCATTTAGGGTCATTTATTTTACTTTAACTTTTGACAGTAACTGACTCCGTGAAACCAAGCTTTATAAGATTAAAACTTTGCGCTAAAACCAAGATATTAACTAAAATTAAAATTTTTATAGAATGCCTCCGCTATCTCGCCGATTTCAGAGAAGAGAAGCCTCGCGCATGCGTAGACAGCAACGTTCCCAGGAAATGGCCGCCGTGATAGCCCAAGCCTTGAGCCAGAACAATACCTCCAGTTACAACATTAAGTCCTTTAACGCGGGTAACCCTCCAAAGTTCACAGGTCTTGAAGGAGCCACCGTGATGCTCCAGTGGCTTGAGAAAATAGAAAACACTTTCCTCCACACCCAATGCCCCTCAGACAGACGAACCCTGTATGCTTCCAGTGTCCTGGAATCTAGAGCGCTTACATGGTGGAATGGAGTAGCTCATGCGCGTGGCGCAGAAACTGCTTCTTGCATGACATGGGAGGAATTCAAGGAAATTCTTACGCGAGAATTCTGCCCTCCCAACGAAGTTAAGCGCCTGGAGGAAGAATTCTGGAACTTGAAGCAATACAGCGGAGAAGCGCGCGAGTACGCGACGCGCTTCCACGAGCTAAGCTTACTGGTCCCTCACCTTGTTACCCCTTCCCGCCGAGCCATAGAGAAATTCCTTGGGGGTCTCCCCATGGAAATTCAAGATTCTGTATGGGCCAGAAACCCAGTTACCCTCTCTGACGCCATTGAGTTGGCCGCTGTGCTCAGCGACAACCATGTCAGAGCAGGAACCCTGTTCCTGCGGGGAGCTGAGAAAACCAAACCCACCAAGACTGCCCCTGAACCAACAGAAACCAAACCTGAACCCTCAAACCGTAACAACCTCAAGCGCAGGCGCAAGGCCTATGCGCTTACCAACCCGCCCATTGTCCAGCAACCCATCTACCAACCCCCAGTTTATGCGCCTAACCCTCTGTCAGCCTACCCAACACCTCCTGTAGTCCATAACTATGCCTTAACCAATCCAGCACTCCCTGCCCCGCCTCCTAAGAAACCTTACACAGGAAACCAACCCCTTTGCCCAACCTGTAGACTTCACCACCCAACTCAGACCCCGTGTCGACAATGTAACCGATGTGGCCGCATTGGTCACTCAACCGAATACTGTAGAGTCCTTCCCGCCAATCCAATTGCGCCAACACCACCAGTCTACCCGCAGAACCCACAACCAACCTACCAAAACCCACGACCCAGGTCGTGCTATAACTGCGGTGATCCCAGTCATTTCCGGAACGCGTGCCCGAGACTACAAGTTCAGATTACACAAGCGAATCCGGTGAACCAGATTTCGAACCAAGTAACGCGCGGACGAGCTTTTAACATAACCGCGCACCAAGCGCAAGCGAATAATGACGTAGTTAATGGTACATTTTTGCTTAACGGATTTTATGCTTCTGTACTTTTTGATACTGGCGCCGATCGAAGTTTTATCTCTCGCGCCTTTGAGCAGAAGCTTGCGCGACCGCGCAATAACTTAAAAGAAGATTTTTCAGTTGAATTGGCTAATGGCGAAACTGTTTTAATAAACTCTGTGATCAAGGATTGTACGCTTAACCTTAACGAAAACGATTTTCTGATTGACCTCATCCCCATGCCTCTTGGAAGCTTTGATGTTATTATTGGTATGGACTGGCTCTCGAAGAATCGCGCCGAAGTTATTTGCGCCAAGAAGTTGATTCGCATTCCTCGAGAAAATGGTGATCTTCATATTTACGGCGAGAAACCCTCCCGCGGTCTTAAACTTATGTCTTGCGCCGAAGCCCAAAGACTCATGCGGAAGAAGTGTATTGCATTTCTAGCCCATGTGGTTAAACCTGCTGAAGAAAAGAAGCTTCGCGATATCCCTGTTGTGCGTGATTTCCCTGAAGTTTTTCCTGATGATCTTCCTGGTATCCCTCCCGCTCGTGAAGTCGAGTTTCGTATTGATCTTGTCCCTGGTGCTTTCCCCGTGGCTAAATCTCCTTATCGTCTTGCACCCGCTGAGATGCAAGAATTGGCCAGCCAACTTCAAGAGTTGACTGCTAAAGGATTCATTCGCCCTAGCTCTTCGCCCTGGGGTGCTCCGGTGTTGTTCGTTAAGAAGAAAGATGGATCGTTTCGCATGTGTATTGATTACCGCGAGTTGAACAAACTCACCATTAAAAACCGGTATCCCTTACCGCGTATTGACGACCTCTTTGATCAACTCCAAGGTGCCTCTTGTTTCTCGAAGATTGATCTCCGCTCTGGTTATCACCAGTTGCGCATCCGCGATGAAGATGTTCCGAAGACTGCTTTTCGAACTCGTTATGGCCATTTTGAATTCTTGGTCATGTCCTTCGGTTTAACCAACGCACCCGCCGTTTTCATGGATCTAATGAACCGGGTGTGTAGGCCTTTCTTGGATAAATTCGTGATCGTGTTTATCGATGATGTTCTGGTGTATTCTAAGACCAAGGCCGAGCATGAGCAACATCTCCGGTTGGTGTTGCAGAAGCTTCGAACCGAGCAGCTCTATGCTAAGCTTTCCAAGTGTGAATTCTGGTCTGATGAAGTACAGTTTCTTGGTCATGTTGTAAACAAGATGGGTATTCATGTCGACCCATCCAAGATTGAAGCAATCAAGAACTGGATTACGCCATCCTCTCCTTCTGAGATCCGTTCCTTTCTGGGCTTAGCTGGTTATTACCGGCGCTTCATTTCGAACTTCTCGAAGATCGCTTTGCCTTTAACAGCTCTAACGCACAAAGGTAAACCGTATATTTGGGGCTCGAAGCAAGAAGAAGCCTTTCTATCGCTCAAGCGTTTGTTGTGTGAAGCTCCTGTTCTTGCGCTACCTGAGGGTAATGATGATTTTGTCGTGTACTGCGATGCCTCCAACCAAGGTCTCGGTTGTGTTCTTATGCAACGAGGCAAGGTTATCGCTTACGCATCAAGGCAACTCAAGGTTCATGAAAAGAATTATACAACTCACGATCTCGAACTTGGTGCAGTTGTTTTTGCCTTAAAGATCTGGAGACACTACCTTTATGGTACTAAGTGTATCCTTTACACCGACCATAAAAGCCTTCAGCATATCTTTGATCAGAAGGAACTTAACATGAGGCAACGCCGATGGAACGAACTCATCAGCGATTACGATTGTGAGATCCGGTATCATCCTGGTAAGGCTAATGTGGTAGCCGATGCGCTCAGCCGAAAACCCTGCCAGCTTAACTGTATTTTGCCGCGCACGCAGCTTCACTTCGCGCCGATCCAAAGCAACCTTGAATCGCGTATTCGTGACGCGCAGCGCGCATCCATCAGTAATGGTAGCCTTCGCGCCGAGTTAGCGTGTGGCGCGGAAGCGCATTTTGTGCCTAATCGGAGTGGAATTCTCTGCTACCTTAATCGCATCTGGATTCCCTTTGATGTGAATCTTCGCGCTGATATCCTGAGTGAAGCGCACAAATCTCGGTATTCTATTCATCCTGGCGCTGATAAGATGTACAAGGATTTGCGCATTACTTATTGGTGGCCCGGTATGAAAAAGGATATTGCTGTGTTCGTAGCTAAATGTCTGACTTGTTCTAAAGTGAAAGCTGAACACCAACGCCCATCTGGTTTGCTCGAACAACCAGAAATTCCTACGTGGAAATGGGAATGTGTAGCGATGGACTTTATTACCAAGTTACCTTTGACAGCAAGCAAACATGATAGCATTTGGGTAATAGTGGATCGATTGACTAAGTCTGCTCACTTTCTGCCCATTCGTGAAAACTACCGTGTTGAGCAACTCGCGCAGCTTTATGTCAAGGAAATTGTCTGCCGCCATGGTACTCCTTTGAGCATCATATCCGATCGCGATGGCCGTTTTATATCTTGCTTTTGGAAATCTCTCCAATCTGCGCTAGGAACTCGCTTGGACATGAGTACGGCATATCATCCTCAGACTGACGGTCAGTCTGAGCGAACTATTCAAACTCTTGAGGATATGCTCCGATCTTGTGTTCTTGATTTTGGAGGTAATTGGGATTCGCACCTGCCTTTGATCGAGTTCTCTTATAATAACAGCTATCATTCCAGTATCGGTATGGCCCCATTTGAAGCACTTTACGGTCGTAAGTGCCGCTCCCCGATTTGTTGGAGCGATGTGGGTGAAACTCAAATCACAGGACCCGAACTTGTTCAAGAGACAACCGATAAAATCGCCAAGATCCGTGATCATCTGCTGACTGCCAGAAGCCGACAGAAGAGTTACGCAGATCGTAGGCGGAAGCCTCTCGAATTTCAAGTTGGTGATCTTGTTCTCCTCAAAGTGTCGCCTTGGAAAGGTGTTGTCCACTTTGGGAAGAAGGGTAAGCTTGCTCCTCGTTATGTTGGACCATTCAAGATTCTCGCGCGTGTGGGAAAAGTTGCCTACAGACTTGACCTGCCGCCCGCGCTCAGTAATGTGCATCCAACGTTCCATGTATCCAATCTCAAGAAGTGTTTAGCTGATGAGAACCTTCACATTCCACTTGATGAAGTTCAAGTTGATGAAACTATGCATTTCGTTGAGAAGCCTGTTGAGATTATGGATCGCGAGGTTAAGCAAACCAAGCGCAGTCGTATCCCTATCGTGAAAGTTCGCTGGGAGTCCAAGCGCGGAGCCGAGTTTACATGGGAAAGGGAAGATCAAATGAAGATCAAGTACCCGCACCTGTTCTCTGCGCAACCTGCTTCGAGATAAATTTCGGGACGAAATTTCTTAAAGTAGGGGAGACTGTGACATCTGCCCCGATCCGACCCGACCCAGGTACCCGTTTCTCTGATCCGATCTCTTTCTTTTATGATTTAATATTTATTTATACTTATATTTTATTTTTAATAATAATAATATATTTTCCTTCCCGCCTCTTTCTTTCTCTTTCTTTCCGCCGTTCCGTCCCTCTCCTCTCTTTCCGCCTTCTTTTCCCTCTTGTCGCCGTCCCGCCCTTAAGCCTTGTTTTCCTCTTTCTTCTAACTCTTTTGTTCCTTCCCGCCTAAGGTTGTCTGCGCAGACCCCCCTTGCAAGGAAGCCTGCGTAAAGACCACCTGTTTCAGCGTTACGCGAGACGAACTCTTCTCGCAGCGCGCTAAGAATTGTACTTCTCGCAGCGCGCTAAGAACGGTAGTTCTTCCCGCGACGCGCTAAGGATTGTAGTTCTTCTCGCAGCGCGCTACGAATCGTAGTTCATCCCTCGGCGCGCGAAGAATTTTAGTTCCTCCCGCGGCGCGCTTAGAAATGTAGTTCTTTCCGCGACGCGTTAAGATTGTTTCTAACTGCCTTCGCACTCGCGCTCTCTTGACCTTCTGTGTCTGCCTTCGCGCCTTAGCCTTCTCGCGCTGAACCCTTTGAGTTTTCTTCTGTTTGAATCTAGCCGTTTGCTTTTGTGTTGTCTTATCTTTTGAGCTGTTGACCTAATCTGCTTTATGTCTGAAAAGCCACTTTTGGCGCAGCATGCGCACCAACCCCATTGGTTGGCAGAAAAAGTGACTGACATTATCTTTTGAGATCTGCTTTTGCCATGCTTGACCAGTACCTTTATCTGACCCGCCCCCATGCTTTTTACTGTTCCCTGACAGCTTTATCTTGCCCCCTGCAGCTGCCATATCTTTTGATATCTTTTACTTGCTTTTGTTATCTTTTGTTTTGTCTTGTTCTGTTTGTCTTGAGATCTTTTCCCCTTTTCTAGGGATTATGTCTCCTAGGGTTTCTCTATAAATAATAATAGTAATATTTTCTTAACACTACACACACAAAACACTTAATCTCTCCTGTTTTCCTTGCTCTCTGCCGTCTTCCTCTCTGCCTCCGTCTTCCTCTCTGTTCTGCCCTGCTTTTCCGGTAATATATATATATAATAATTTACTTACTAATTATGCTAACTTATAATCAAGACTTAACCCAATCATTAAAACAATAATCTTATTTATAGGTTAACTTGTGCTTGTTTAAAGTTGGTTCTTGCTTTATCTTACACCGCATCGTTTATCAAGTGAGTAATCTCGTACCTAATCCCTTTTTGCTTTTAATGTTTTGGGATGTTCATGTGTTCATACAAACTTAGAGTCTTAAACTTGTTTATGAACTTTAGTCGCGCAGTATCCCATGTGTTGAGGACGTTTACTTGGCTGTTTATTTGTATGTGTGTATCATTAACCGCTTTGTTCGGCCTATTCCGAAGTTTTCATGGATCCATTAGATGAACACGGGAGACCTATCGTTTACGGTTTTCTTTGTTTACACTTGCACAGATGTTTTCTCGTTTTTGTGCTCAATTGGGAGCACGGATTGAACTATGAACTATGAGCTATGATCTATCTAGGCTTGATCACAATCTGATTGCACCCTTGTTAAACACCAGACATACACGTGTTGCGCGCAGATTTATTGATCTATGTATTATATTAAACTTGATTTCTCACCAACACGCAAGTGTTTGATGTTTATTTTAATACATGTTCAGGTTTGCAGTAGCTGTTTTGGAGCTTGTGGACACGTAGGAAGTTTTCTTTATTTTGGACCTAGATTAAAATGTAACAAGACAAGTTTTTGCTGTTCGAATATTATGATTTATAATATATTGATTTATGTTGATTTATGTTATCTTGTTTACTTTGCGCGTGCGCGAATGAATGTATTTATTAAATATTGACACCCAATAGTGTCACGAGTAATGAAACAATATGTGGCGCCCCGATGTATAATCCGCCTTTGGTCGGGGTGTTACAATTAGTACATGGGTCTACAGGGCTGCTGATTGTTTCGAGTGTGAACTAAAGGTTTACATAAGAATATTTTAGCATCAACATGTTCAGCAACATATCTTGCAGGCGTATTTTATAAACTGTTTTATAGGTAATGAGAAGTAGAGGGTTGAAGGTGGTGGCTTAACCATTAGATGATGTGATGGCTAAGATGTTTTAATATTGTAAACAAATGTAAATTAATGTTTATATCAAGATAAGCTCTTTTGTATCAATGACAGATATTTGAGTCCTGGGTTTTTGATTATTACAATATTTTTCAAACCAAGACTCCGCTACACATACAACTTTGATATATTTACAAAACAGGTACCAATGTTGGTCACACGCCTAGGTTCTTGGAGTCGGGTGTGACAGGTTGGTATTAGAGCCATCGATCTTAGCAAATTAGGTATTTAAATATACCTAAGCTTTAATCAGGGATAAGTTTCAATATTATATTTATTATATTTATAGGGATAAGATAGGTTGGTATTTTTTTCCTATCCCTCAATCTAATGCTGACAGATGTCATCGAACCCTTATATCATCTACTATGGGACTACCACCCATTCAAACCCTAATCCTCCAGAGGTGTCAGACAGAAGTTACAATTATTTCACCTAACCAAGAGGATGATTGATGAACCAGTTTATTTCCTCGGGTATAGAGAAAATGTCGATCAAATTATCAAGTGATTCTTCAACGTTAGGGTAAATTCCAGATACAATAATTTGGAGGAATTGAAGGCAATGGAAGAAGCTAAAAGCAAGATAAAACAAGAACCTAACCCAACTTCTGGCTATCATCCATCAGATATACCAAATTATCGTCCCTTAGATGAGAAAAAGGTTGAGAGTCAGAATAGGCAGGAACCTGATATATTAAGTTGGATGGAGTGTCACTCAGATCAAAGCTAGTGGCGTTTTGGAACATCAAAGTACAATCCTACCATATCCAACACTGAATCAGGCCTAAGTCAATCTCATAGACCCAAGATGAGGGTCATGCAACCTCAGGGATGAGGTTTACTTTTCAGATAAGAGTAAACAACAATGACATAGAAACAGACTCTAAGGAAGACCCATAAGAGTACTCAAAGGAATAACTAGAAGAGGAACCAGTAAAAGGTTCCCGTGGACCATCAGCCTATGTGCCACCATATATCGAATATGTACCAACCATATCCGAGGAAGCTGATGAAATTAGGTCACAGAGAGAGGCTACTGAAGCATTTTAAAATTTTGATTTTCAAGCAATCTCATCGCAACCATACTCGGACAATCCATATGACGTAATGATGGGATACCGGGATCCACCCCAAAAGTATGGTTATCCTAACCGTTTGTTCACAGCTCACAAGGTACTATCATACAATTTAAATATGACAATAGCTAATTAATTTATTTATTTCAAAATTCCAATCAAGTACACAAAGTTTAAACAAATTTCAAAAATAAAAATAGAACACAAATATCTTTTATTTCATTAACTAAGGTCTTTCTAAGTGTTTCTTCACCTTATCTTCAAACTAAATGGTATTCCTGCAAATGCATACAAAATAATATAGTTTTGTCAAAAATATGTGAAGTGAGAAAAGTCACCAGTTTTGATAAAATAATATATATAAATAAAATAGCAAAAATGATATTGTGAGAATAAATCAATCAAAAAATGAGCAAATAAAGTATGTCAGTTGACCATGTCTCTCGAACACAGGCTATGGCTACTATGACAAAACAATTACAATAAGGGTGTCGGTTGACCATGCCTCTCGAACACGGGCTATGGCTACTAGGACGTTGTATGATCATACTGACTTTCTAGACTTCTGATGGACCTCTCCGAAATGCGATAAAATAAAACAACAAAACAAGTAGCAGTTATTCATTCAATTGATAAACACACAATATTCATAGTTTTCTAACGCGTATAATATATACTATGTAAATAAGAATAGGTACGCCAATGTCCCCAAAATGTTTAAAATCAGTTGTAACATCCAACTTTGGATTAAATAAACAACAGAAAGTTTTGTTAATAGTGTGTGTCGTTAAAATAGTCTTGTGAGTAGTGTTTGGGAAGTAGGAATTGGGAATGGGTGGTGGGACCCATGAAACCCCCTATATATATAACCCAACCACTTCTTCCTTTTCTTTTCCTTTCTCATCCAAACAGACACAAACACACACAAACTCAAGAACACACACACACTTTCTCTCTACACTCCGGATCCAAATCCGTGTACAAAAAAAAGAGAGGAAGAATCTCGTGTGTAGACATCATCAAATAGCAAGAATCATCGTCCAGATCTACGTATTGTCCGGATCTGAACTCGAACCCGAATTAAAGGTAAGTTTCGGTTTAAATGGTTAAGTTTTATGGTTAGAATCGTCATGCAAACAGATATAATGATAGATCGGGTTGTAAAATGTAAGAAAAATATAAACTTGGTAAGTTATAACCTCTTGGGTGAACTTTGTGATAAAAAGGTGGTGTTTGGACTTTGAGAGATGGGTTCAAGATTAGGTGCATGGGGTCAGAATGTGTCAAAAGTTGGGAAAGAGTAAAAATCAGGTCCTGAGGAAGAGCCACGAAGTAAAATGACTTAAAAATGGTAAAAGCGATGAAAGGCAGGCATTTCGCTTCGCTCAGCCATGAGAAGCGAAACAGACATTTAGCTTCGCTTAGCCATGCGAAGCGAAACGCTTCCATGCGAAGCAAAACAGTTTCATGCGAAGAGAAACGCTTCCATGCGAAGCGAAACAATCCCATGCGAAGCGAAATTAATGCTTAATAATTAGCTCAACCCCAGCCAGGGGCGCTGCCCCTTGGACCCTGCTAGGGGCTGCCGCCCCTAGACCCCGCTACCAGGGGCGCTGCCCCCGGACCCCCGTGAGTTGAGGGTGTCATTGACTTAGATATAAGAAGTAGTAGTAATGGATATTTGACACTCGTAATGCGTTATACAGTTAGCCGTGCACAGCTAAAGAAGGGCATTACTATTAACGGCGAGAGAAACCGACTTCAGGTGAGATTCTAGCCCCTTTATCCGTTATGTTTTTGGGGCTGCATGCATACTCCTTTGTGATAGTTGTTAATACACTTAACTTAGGTGATAAGTGTATGATATGTGAATGTTATATGTATGACTAAGTATTGATTGTTAGTATGGATTGTTTATACGAATGAATATGTACATATACGTATGTGCATGACCAGAAGATATGTAAAGTATGCATAAATGAAAATGAATGTATGATCGAATGACGTGATAGGTACGGTTATTGGAGACAAAGGGACCAGACCCTAATAATATCTGAGACAGAAGGGACCAGACCTTGATAATATCTGAGACAGAAGGGACCAGACCCTGATAATATCTGGGACAGAAGGGACCAGACCCTAATAATATCTGAGACAGAAGGGACCAGACCCTAATAATATCTGTGATGGTAGAGATAGAATAGCTTATGGTAAATTACAAGGCCTTATGAAAGAAAGTTTGTAAGCGCGTGTGCATGTATACAAGGTTTGTATGAAAGAAGTAAGAGTAAATAAGGTATAAATACGTATCTTCGGATGCGTATGAGTAAGGGTTTGAATGTATTGTATGTTAAATGATTAACTAGAACTCATTCAGCGTAGCTGACTTTTAGTATGCATGCAGGCAAACAGATTGAGGCAGCTGGCTTAAGGAGGGATACAGGCATGGACTGAAGAGACTGGCATCCGTGATGAAGTTTTATGATTGTTTTAATTAATTACTTATGAAAAGACAAATTGTATGTTAAGACAATAATGAATGTTTTGGAATGTAATGTTTGAAGTTTTCAATTATTCCGCGAAGTTTTCAATTAACTCTGATTTTAGAATTTTGTTTATGAGTAAATCCAACACCAAAGTAGGGTTACCGGGAACAGGGCCTTACATCAGTAAAATAGGGGAGTGATTACTCACCTTGACGATTAAGCGAATAACTAAGAGATAGAATAAACAAGAAAAGTTAATGGGATGATTGTTCTAATACAACCAGACCTGAGACTTATACAAAATAAGAAAGAGTCAAAACCGAGAACATTGCCGTTGGAATAAATTCAAACGGATGTATAGAACTCTGGTTATGAGGTGTTCAGTAAATAAGCGAGCTGGTACTGACCAGAATCCGAACAATGAGTCGGAAGTCGGTTTTAGTTAGTACCCTTAAAATCTTGAGATAAAACTAAAAGTCTTCTTGACCAAAAGTTAGTTCCGACCAGAATTGATAGAAATTGATTGGTCAACTTTGTTGACCAATATGCCCTTAAACGGGTCGGAGTCCAATTGGCCCATTAAATCACCTCAATATCAAAAATTGATTGTGGAGTATTGACCATTTAAAAATAGAGAACAAATTTACAGAAGACAATTACTCGGAATATGAATGGAACAATAATCGATATCAAAGGGGTCTTGAACACTAAAGTCAAACTAAAGCTTAAAGTTCTTGAAGAAACTTAAAGAAACCGACATTGGAAGAGTGGGATTTCGAGTTATAGAAGTGATGGCTTCTGTTTTCAATAGATTTTAGGGTTTAAAACATGTTTTGATTAAATACAAACCCCTTATAGTCTTTATTTAGTTACTAACTCGTTTTAGGAAAATCGAATAATCAATTTTTATGACAAAATCATATCCAATATCTTAAAGATCACGTCTTTAGCATCAAGAAACCGACTTGGGCTATTTTAAAACATTAATTGATATATCTTGGAGCTTAAGTTTTGTTAATTTAGTTGAAAATATGAAAGATTTGGCAAAATTAGTCCTTGTACTTCCATAAACATGATTTTTAGCCGTTTTAGGCAATTTTGAGAGTCATTAAGGACTATTTGGCATGATTTAAAGTTATGAAATTATAAACTAAGTTAATACAAGTTTTTATTAATACAAAATACCCTATTTATATTCCCGGGTCAGATAAACAACAAGGTTATAAATATGAAAAATCAGAAGTGATACACTAACGGCATTCCGTAGTCAACGGATGAGCATCTTGATTGTGTGTTCACGAGATAGATGATCTTAGGAAATAAGTAATCAATGTTAAGAAACAAAAGAAGAAAATGGGAAAGAAATAGTTACATGACTAGGTTTTCGAACCTTTTGAAATTGTACCAATTATATCTATGGCAATCTATAATATACTATATTGTGTATATGTGTCAGTGTTCGTTACTAATCAACCAGTCCGTTTGTAATATATCCCATCACCAATACATAAATAAAATTTTTCTTGTTATTTAAATTGATTCTACTTTGATTATAGAATGTATGGAAAAAATAACCTTTCTCAAACCAAGGAAGCTTCTGTGCAAAGAAGCAACAAAACAAGAATTAAGCATGCTTTGGAGATTCCGAAGCAGCTAATAAACAAAATGCAAGAGATGATCACGAATGCAATGAACTCACTCCTTAAAGAAATGAAGGAAGGGTCAGCATATAAAAGTGAATCTAGACAGTCTAGCAAAATTGTTAATACTAACTCCTCCAAATCCCTTAACTAATCATGATGAAGTGTTCACGGATCGAACGCTGGTGACAGTTTCAATCATAATTTCAATACGAAGTTAAAAATAGAAGGTTGTAGCTTCAAGGACGTCAAAGCTTATGGTCCCAAAGAATTCTATGACGATAAAGGCAAAATAATAGCTCTGCGAGGGCTCGAAGAAATGGAGTCAATCATCGTTATCAACAAATGTACCAGAACTGAGAAACCGCGATCTGATTGATTACTTTAAGGATCTAGTCAACGATACGAATTACGTTTAGGTTTACTTTAGATTTGCGTTAGTGTGTGTAAATATACCATCCGAAGCTTGTGTCTCAAGTTCGGATACTTTATCTTTGCCTTTCACTTTCTCTTTCTCCTCTTGTAGACATTTTTCAACTGCTTGATAGTGCTATATTATGAAGAATGGAATCCCTTCCTCTGAAAATTGTTAGACTAAGTATACAAGTCAAGGTATTCCTCAGCTGTCACGTCCTCAGCTTCAACATCATCATAATTAAAAGACGTATTCCCAGACGGAATACTCTTATCAAGTCTAACCTCCACACTGTCTTCCACCTCAACATCCTCCTGTTTCTCTTCGTTTAAACTAAGAAGCAAGGCAATTTGTACTTTTCTTAACGAATTGAGAGAGCCTGATATGGATCTAGATCTAGGATAACATCATGTTCTTCGTTGATTAGGTATACGATTAGGCCGATTACTGTTAAGTGTGTGTACTGTGTGTTGAGAGGATATTTAGGCAACGTAACGACTCTGAAGGAATAATAATAAGAACGGTTACATTAAACGTTAAACTTATAGGTATATATAAGGGATGACCACATTCGTTAAGTTATCCTTAACGAATGTGTCATTCGTTACATTATCCTAACGAATGAACACACTCATTCGTTAATACATTAAACTAAGCGAATAGCTCAACATTCGTTTTCTCATTCGTTAAAGTTGGTTAACGAATGAGCTTACATTAATACGAATGTGATACATTCTTTACGGGGTAACGAATATATCTTAAATTTAGAGCGAATGGGCATATTTACAATAATAGCCCTTACATTATCATAGAATTATAATAACAAGCTAGTAAAGATCGAGATGACCAAAACGTATATCAACAAACTCCCCCTCGTCTCGAGCTCTTTATACTTTATTTCTGGAACGTCTTTTTCTTCCAGTCGTTGCAGCTATGTATCTTGAATGCTTAACAGACTAGTACAACTTTCTGAAACTGCATCGCAAGATCGTAGTCGCTTACGTTAGCAAATCTGATCTGACTATGAAATAACGCATCGTTTTCAGACTCAGATAAGTTAACGAGCCACATCGGATCGATCACACGTATAATCCTCGTGTTGGATCCGGTGCCCAATACTATAACCACTTCACTCGTCTGGTTGTCGTAATACCATCTGTTGAGCGTGGTGAACAGACTCTGAGGGAATATCTTCATCGGTGCCCTCTTCATAGTCTTTGGCGGCTTTACCTGTAAGATCATCTTTCTCCAGCCATTGCGCGGATCAATCTCGTCAATATACTTGTGTGTCAGCACTTGCGGCTTGAAGAATTTGAAACCATAATGGGTTTCATGTTGTAGATGAGCATAGAACCACTCAGCCGATATATCTTTCCCTCGATTCACAAATGGTTTGTTGGCTAGTGTTCTAACATCCCATCTTAGCATAGATAGTATATTGTGTGGGCGTTTGAAATAATACTGCCACTTCACGATATATACCTTAACATCCCATCTGAGCATGTTCCCACTTCACGATATATACCTTAAGTTCTGAATCATACTGCCAAGCGATCAAATCACCCTTCACATCTTTGACAGTCTTGTACTTCTTCATCTGGTATGCAGACGCTCGAGCCTTGGCTAATCTGACTTCCTCTTCTTCATGATACCGAAAGGCCTCGATCATCTTCTTCATTCTTTTCACACCATGCTCAAACATACCATCTAAAGCACGTTTTCGTTTCCTTTCTTTCTTAGTTAGGTGACTTGTCTCGGCTTCCTTATTCCACTTCTCAATCTCTTCTCGAAGTCGTTGTTCTGCTGAATCAAAATGTTCTGTGGTAAAGAATGGAATACCTGAATCGTTGTTATTGATTGTGTAGAACTCAAGATACTCCTCAACAGTCACATCTTCTACTTCCACTTCCTCATACTCAAGCACATTCCCACGTGGAATGCCTGGATTCATACTTTTCTCGAACTCAATATCAACCTCAACTGTCTTCCCAAGTTCCTCAACCCCGTCCTCATTTAGATCCAGAAGCAGGGAAATTTGTTCTTTAGTCAACGAGTGATCAACAAACTCACCCTCTTCGATCTCATTAGCATTAACCATACTGTACACAATGCCGTCCATACCCACAAACAAAAGCATGTTAGCTGGTATAACATCAATCAGTTTGGCTCTCGTATAATCCTTGTATGGCACAATCTGTAGGTTACTTTCTTCACTACCACCTCTTGTACTTGTTCCAGCAGCCTGATTACCTGCCGACGGTGCAGAACTACCGCCCGGTTGATGACCAACACCACCTTCTCTAACCTGATCATCTTCATAATTCCTCAATTTCTTCAACTCGTCATCTTTGCACGTGAGCTGAAGGATGATCTCGTCTTGCTTATCAAGTATCTCCCCCTGAGCAACAACAAAGGCTCTAAGTTCCCTGTTTTCTTGTTGAACGAACTGAATATGCCTAAACATATTCCTCTGTGCTAACGCATGAGCTGCTCTGTCTGCTTGCATCTGAGTCTGTTGTAGATGCAACAAATTCATCATATGAAACCATTGAGCATGAGGAGACATACCATAAACTTATGATGCACAAGTTGCAT
Organism: Bidens hawaiensis; assembly: GCF_021521415.1. Lineage (NCBI taxonomy): Eukaryota > Viridiplantae > Streptophyta > Magnoliopsida > Asterales > Asteraceae > Bidens > Bidens hawaiensis. The sequence continues at coordinate 213,623 of NW_027492745.1, read as the reverse complement.
AGGACCCTGAGGATGATTAAATGCCATAAAGGAGTGCTCAGGTCTTGGCAACGTTGTAGGATTAACAGGTGTAGCAGGAGTAGTTGGCTATTGACTAGGCATACGTGCCAATACAGTCTTCAACACGTCTCCAAAGTACTGATCCGATATAGATGTCGTCATCAAAGTAATAGTCGGAGGTACTAGAGAAATAGGCATATGAACTGGAGTCGGAGATCGAGTCACAATAGGATCAGGAGATCTCGGAAGACTCTGAGGCATAGGAGAAGTAGGAATAGGAGCTGAAATAGATACCGGTGGAGTTGATCTTTTAAAAGGTTGACTCGGTATTTCAATACTCGACCCACGTCGCACCCTTTGCTTCTTCGGTTTCTCCCCCTTTTCCACCAGAGGTTCTTTGCCTTTACGCTTACACTTCTGCTCATACGTTAACTCAGCTCGTGGTCCTGGACCACCATCACCACCATCATCACCACCATTTCCACCATCACCGCCACCCTCACGCTCAGAATCCGAATTATTATGAGCCCAACGATCATTGGATGGTTCTTGATAGTCGATATTGGCAAGATGGCCAATCAACCTCTTGTACCTCGGGCGAGCTTGAACACTTTGACCATGATAAGATCGTAACCGTCTCATAGTCTCCGCATTCATCTGGTCCAGCTTCAATAAATCATCTTAATCTTTAACCAAAGTAGGCTGTAGATCGTTAATCATCAACTGCAAGAATCTCGGATACATAAGAAACTTGTGACGGCTTGTGAGATTCTCCTTCAAGTGATAAAAAACCAGTTCAGATAAATTGAATGGTTTGTTTAACACTAATGCAACAAAGGCAGACTGTAGCATAACTCGACACTCAGCAAAACCTCCTTTACGTCCACCGAGACAATGTATCAACACATGAAGCAAATACTTGTACTGCTCGCACAAGTTCTCTTTGTTGTACATCGACTTAACCAAATCTCCATTGTATCTAACCCTTCCAAATAGTCCGCGAATCAAACTTTTATCAAACTCACATCTATCGTCCACTGTATCACGAAAGCCCGAAACATCTCGAATAACCCCCACATCAATCACTACACGCTTATCTTGTATCACTGATTCTATCTATTTCTCAGCCTCATTAAATCTAGCAGTATCCCAAAAGGCCCGTATAATGCTTTGGTAAACCAAAGTCTGTGTCGAGATGGCCTTATAAATCCTGGAATGTATCAAGAAACTAATAATTCCCCTAAAGATCGGTGAGTCTTCAAAATTAGTCTCTAGGAAGGCATAGATGTTATGGTTTTTGATCCATGACAATAGAATTGGAGCTTATTCAGGTTCAGCTTGAGCCTCAGGTTGTTGCTCTGATTAGCTTCTGGTTGCTGCTCGGGAGCAGGGATTTGAATAATCTCGTTAGCCATTTCTGTTTAAACAATAATTAAAAATCAGTAAACTGTTCACAAACATTATACTGATTAACGAATAAGCATCTCATTCGTTATAAAAGATTATACGAATGAGACATTCGTTATACACATAATGGCTTACATTCGTTACTTATAACGAATCATACTTATACGTTAAGACATTCGTTACAATAACGAATTATTGCTTATTACTTTAACGAATCAACTCTAATTCGTTACACTTATTTGTTATCAGTTTGACCAACTATTCGCTACCTTAGCGAATCAGATAGTCATTCGTTAACTATCAACGAATCTGATATGATCATTCGCTAGACAACTAACGAATCTGATCTGTCATTCGTTATATGAATAACAAATCTGAGTTAATTATCCATTTGACTATCAGAAGTCAAAAAATCCACTTAATTTTGACTAATTACAGTCAAAGATGATGAATATCATCGTTGTATCCATTTATTTCCCAACAATTTTCACAATTAATCTCAATGACGATGACCGGAAAACGGTTTAATGCATTACTCAATGATCATCGGTACTAATTTTGATCAAAATATGAGTTTTGTGAGTTGTTAATTGTTCGGTTGATATCCTATTATCAAATTATTCAGTTAACCCCTTAAAACACCGATGAGATTCCATGAAATTCATATCGTTGAGATCGGCATTACCTGTAGAACAAGAATATGTTAATCAATTGAACAAATATGCAGGTAGGAGATTTTGGAAAAATTTTGCAATAGTTCGTTTTAGGAAGGCAATGAAATAGGAACTGGACGAATGAAGAGTCCTTCTTCTATATCGGGATTATAGACCCCAATAATTTCACGTGTTCCAAGGTCATTCGTTCAAATTTTGAACTAACGAATGCCTTATTCGTTAACTTAAAAACTTGATTCGTTCAAGATTTTAAACAAATTAGATTCACATTCGTTAACACTTTAACAAATAATAATTTAACTCTTCAATTCGTTAACTTTATAATGAATCTCAGAGTCATTCGTTAAAATTTTAACGAATGATACATTATCAATACATTCCATTCGTTAACTGTGTACACGAATATCTTCCATTCGTTATGCACAACGGAAGCGAATGACATTATAACGAATGAGATACTCGTTCTTTATGTATAAATAACGAAAGGCTTGACATTCATTAAATCAATGTTAACAAATCACCCAATATCCTTAGCGAATGAGACAAAATCTCATTAAGGATTTAAATAATCATTACAAACCAATTAGGGTTTAGAATGAATTAAATAATCAATTAAAACCAATTTAGGTTTTCAATTGCATACATTAAAATACCCGATCAACCAAAGATCGGTAATGTTTAAATTAAACAGATTTTTACATTAAAAACCAACTGATACCAGTTGTGAATACGCTAAGCACGATTAACTTAAAATTTTTGGGACAACAAAATTTTCTTTTTGTTCAGGATTATTCGCTAGCTCAGTAAATCGAAAATAAAGCAGAAAAGTAAAATATTTTTGGAATTTGAAATTGTTAAACCAAAATGAAATGCAGTAAATGTAAAACATGAACTAACTAACATCTACTAAAGCAGTACATATTTTTGTGAGTTTGAGCAGGGAATCATATTGATCAAAATTTCCATCCATCACAGTTTTATTTTCAGCTTTTATTATGACTGGTGTTAAGTCGATTATTGGTATTGTTTGTCCACTTAAATAACAAATTTTTCAGAAAATCCGGTGATATTTTTAGTTGGTTCAATTTAGCACAAATATCAGAAAGAATTAGTACAAATCTTAATTCAAGCTTAATTTGATTTTCTCCAAATCACCCCAACTTGACTTAAACCTAAGAATCAATTTGATGTAAAATGATGATATTTAAGCAATCATAGTCTGTAATCCCCACTACAAGATATACCCCCGTTATCAAGCAATACCCTAAGATCCATTCCCATGGATGAGTATTCATGATTTCATCTGTCGGTTTACAGACATTGTGTCCCTTGTGGCCCGTTTCTTAATGGTAATAAGACGCGAGCAAGGGGACAATGTATGACTCACAGCGTGGTTTGATCAAGTCTGTAATACATTTTGTACACGAAGTACGTTTTGCGATCAAGTTTAGAGACTTAAGCAGTTACATTGCGGGTTCGCTTTTACAAGCATTTTTAATATTCATCGAAATGAATACCAGATGTAAAACCGCATAAAGACCCAATGGAGTTAGGAACCTTAAAGCATCCCATCAATACATGATTTAAGGCCATAAGACCATACATCGTTGAAGCGTTAACCACCAACTAGACTCTTTTCTTAAAATTGTTTTCAAATTGATTGGAAGGCTTGAGTATGACCGGATTATTACATTTCTGCCATTATTATCAAAACCTTTTATAGAACTAATCTCCCTGAGTATTCAGCAATTTATGTTTATATCAGTTACTAGTCCGTACTTGTTTGTCAAAAGACCTACCAATACATCAATGCAATTAAGCACTCGGTCTTTTATTACTTACTTTTTACTAGACTTAGGAGCAAATGACCAATGTACTATCATCTTCCCTTTTTGCTCGAAAACTCCTTTTGAGGAGCATTTTTCCATGTTTTTTGTATTTTTTTCGATATTTGAATGTTTTTGGAGTTTTTAATTTTTCTATACAAACTGAAAATCACAATCTTTTTGAATTTTTATATTTTTCTCCCCCTAAATACGACAAATAAAACAAAAAAATGAAAATAATGTGATTCAACCGAGCTGTTGAATATCTGTTAATCTTTTTAAACAGTTTATGCCCAGCAGGTATTGAAAACGTGTTTTATCGAATGCCTTGGTATAAAGGTCAGCCTTTTGAAAATCCGTATGTATTTTTTCAACATTAATTAGTTTCTTTTCAAAGCAATCACGTATAAAGTGATAATGGATTTCAATGTGTTTGGTTTTCGAATGTTGAACCGGATTTTTGGTGATAGAAATAGCGGCCGAATTGTCAATGTAAATAGGAGTAGTAAGAAACTTCAAACCGTAATCCCGCAGATGCTGCTGGATCCAGAGAACCTGTGAACAGCAACTCGAGGCCGCCACATACTCCGTTTCGGCTGTTGAAGTTGAGGCCGTTGTCTGCTTCTTACACTGCCAGGAAACAAGCCAGATTCCTAAGAAGTGACAACCTACAGTTGTAGACTTGAAGTTGATCTTGCATCCTCCGTAGTCCGAATCAGCAAAAGCAGTGAGATCAAACTTATCGTCCTTGGGGTACCACAACCCGATGTCGGGATTTCCCCTCAGATAATGTAAGATGCGCTTAACTGCTGGCAGATGAGTCACTCGGGGACTCGATTGCTACCTGGCACGCAAACATTATATCAGGGCGAGATGCAGTCAAATACATAAGAGAGCCAATCATCGCTCGATATAGGGTTGGATCAACGGTATCCTCCAATTCATCCGGTGATAAATTGTGACCCACGTGAAGAGGTGTCGAAGAAATTTTGCCATCACATATCTTAAATCGACTCAAGACATCGTTCACATATTTGGTCTGATGGATGAAGATCCCGGAATCAGACTGGTGAACTTGCAATCCTAAGAAAAAGCTCATCTCCCCCATTGAACTCATCTCGAATTTGGTTTGCATCGTCGTCTCGAAATCTTCCCACAAACTGTCGTTCGTCGAACCAAAAATAATATCGTTCACATATATTTGGACGAGGAGCAGATCATCACCAACGTTCTTAAAAAACAATGTACAATCCACAGTTCCCCTCTTGAAGCCACTATCAATCAAATGGTCAGCCAACGTGTTGTACCAGGCTCTCGGGGCCTGGTGTAAACCATAAAGAGCTTTGTTTAAGCGATAAACATGCTCTGGATAGTCCGGATCTTCAAAGCTGGGAGGCTGCTTCACATACACCTCTTCGTGAATTTCTCCGTTTAAGAACGCCGATTTAATATCCATTTAATAAACTTTAAAGTTCTTGTAGGCTGCATAGGCAAGAAAGATATGTATAGCTTCCAGTCGTGCCACAGGAGCATATACTTCGGTGTAGTCAATGCCTTCTTGTTGATTGTAACCCAATACGACCAATCGTGCCTTGTTCTCATGATTACCCCACGGTCGTCCTTTTTGCACTTAAAAACCCATTTGGTCGGTATAGCCTTCTTAACACGATCGGGTTTATCAATAAGATCCCATACACCTAGTTGTACAAACTGTTGCAGCTCCTCCTGCATAGCTTCAACCCAAGACGATTCCTTGAGTGCCATTGTGACACTTGTTGGTTCAATCTGTGATAAGAAGCAGGTGTATCGTGCAATATTAAGAATCCCCTAAGAGTGCAAATCCGCATAAGCACATACAATCGGATCATCAGTAGAAGATAAGTTACATTCAACCACGTCGTCGCATACATTAGCTAACTGATTTCTCGTGCGAACCACATCGTTCACATCCCTAATTATTTGTTCCTGTGGATGGTTCGTGTGAATCCTTAATGAAGGATTCGTAGGCACAAATACATTATCACCAAGATTGGTGACATGTTCCTCTGTTGTGTCTAAAGAAATAGATGATGAGACATCTTCGACTAGAATTGGCTCGTTCGTTTCTTGAGCTTCATCCAATGGAATTGAAGACGAATTAACAAAATCAGCATCATCGGAAGAGTCAGAAGCATCATTCGATGTCTCCGATACGTTAGGAGTTTCATTCACATCACCGGAAGAAAAACTTGGAATAGGGAGACAACGTTCTTCCAAATACGATCGGACAAAATCTTCAGGTATTTCCTCAACCGCTGGCGTAAATGAATTAAACAACCCATCGTAGTCGAACATCCAATCGGGACTAGTACCGGCAGGAGGTGTAATGTAGCTTTGACAGTCTATGTGGTATCATTCTTCTACACATCCTGAAGATATATTAAAGATACGCTTCTTAGGAGAATTATAACCTAAAAAGTAACCCTCGAATGCCTTTTCGTCAAACTTCTTGGCATCTCTCTTCAGTACCGTACATGGACACCCGAATGGTTCCAAATACTTTAAGTTTGGCTTGCGACGATTTAGAAGTTCATAGCTTGTTTTCTTCAACTTTTTTACAGTTAATACGCGATTCAACGTATAACATGCTGTATTCACAGCTTCGTTCCAAAATTGAACCAAAAGCTTAGAATCTGCAAGCATTATTCTCGCATCCTCTATCAATGTTAGATTCTTTCGTTCAGACACGCCGTTTTGTTGAGGAACATACGGCGCACTGAATTCCCGATGTATTCCCTTTTGAATACAGAAGAAATCCAATACGTTGTTGTTAAATTCAGTTCCATTATCACTACGAATTCGTCTCAATTTCAGTTTGTAAATTGATTCGATCTTCGTGATAAAGTTCTGAATTAAAACAGCCGTCTGATCTTTCGAACACATAAATAAGACCCATGAGTATCTTGAGAAGTCATCAGTAACAACCAAGCAGTACAAATCACCCGCAATACTAGTATGATTCACTGGACCAAATAAATCCATACGAAGTCGTTCTAGTGGCGTGACAATCGAATTAATCGACTTGCACGGGTGAGACTTCTTCTTCTGTTTCACCTTCTTGCAAGCAACAAAATGATCATTTAACTTGAAGCTCTTGAGGGTTACACCATCCACTAAATCATTAGAGATTAAATGATTCATTTACGAACGTGAATATGCCCCATGCGTCGATGCCATAGAATTGAGTCTTTCTCCGTGGCCTTGGAGACAAAACACGTTACCGAGGGCGAAATGTTTACATTAACACTCATTTCAAGTACATAAATATCATTTGATCGAGGTGATCGCATGACAACCATTTCTTCAGGAATTGTGTATCCCGGTTGAAGGATAACACGTTCCTTGTCTGTGAAAATCGTGGTGTATTTCTTATCACATATCTGCGGGACACTCAACAGATTATGATCCACTTTTTCACAATAATTTACTTTCTCAAACGTAACCGTCCCGTTTGATACTTTTTCCTCTTTAGTAATCATCCCACTGTTATTACCAGCAAACGCCACATAACCACCCTGAATATCTTTGATGTTATTAAGAAGATCCAGGTTGCCGGTAATATGCCAAGAACATCCACTGTCCAATATCCACTTGTGACTTGACACAGACCTGGATGAACTCTGCACAAAGGTAAAATGATTAGTTCAAAAAGGCAGCTCAAGCCTCAGTCTTGGGCTCTCCTTTTGATATTTTCGGAGATAAATTTAAGTTAACACTTGCATTCGGTACTTGAGAATAGGTGACAGGTTTCTTGGTTTTCTTTTTCAGGTAACCGTCACGTATGATTCCCGAATAAGTGTTTTTGCAAATCGGTTGAGCACGGTCAATGAATTTATTTAATACTTTAGATTTTACAACACGAACCACTTTCTTCGGATTGACATTTGAATACATTATAAAACACTCATCAATTTGATTTTCTTTCAAATTCTGATTCATTTCAGTCTTTCGAGTTAATGACAACTTGATATCGTCAACCTTTGCTTTGCACTTCTTCGAGACATGACCAGGTTCACCACATTTAAAACACAAACGAGTGTCTAAAGATTTTTGTGGTGAAACACTTGATTTGTTTTTATGCAAAGGTTGAGGAATATCAACCTTAGATCTTTCAAAAGTTACTTTCATTGAAACCTCACGTTTTAATCCCTTTTTATTTTGATAAAATTCAAGATTGGTGGAATTCGATGAATCGTCCATTCCTGATGATTTCACAAATTTTATAGGGTTAATATTTTTAATATTAGCATTCACTTGAACATTCTTTAATTTTGAATTGTTAAATTGTCGTTCAAGTTCAGTAACTTTTGAAGTGTCGTCTTGAAAGGCACTTTCAATCATTTCAGGATTCAGAAGATTCAAAGGGACTTCCTTATCCGAAAATACTTTAGATAACCCTTTTATCTTAAAGATTTTCCCATTGAAAGATTCAGGTTGAGGATTGATGAACCTCATAAACTCCTCATCAGACACAGAAGGCTTGTCTGATTTCTGTACTTTAGAAGATACCTTAGGAGTTTTCACTGAATCACTCGGGGGCTTTGAACCATATACTGCTTGTTCAAACTCCTCGGGTTCACACAAGATATGTTTGTCAGAAGGTATGTTATCATTTTTGACAATCACATCTGGTTCTATCAATTCCTCAATTGAACCATCCAACTCATTTTCAGTAAAAACTGATTTACTCTTAATATGAATAGGATCTTGAGTTGTTTTAGTTGGTTCAACATTTTCAGATTCAACAGTAGGCATTTCTGGACTTATACATTGGTCAATTACAGGAATGCTACTGTAATCTCCTTTGAAAGGAGGAGGAATCTCAACATATCCTAAACCAGCTTTTCCATTTTTCTTGTGAGTATTATTGACTTCAATAATCTCATTTAAAAGAAGCGAGGAATCTTGAAATTTTCCAAGTTTATTTTTCAGTTCCAAAACTTCATTTTCTAAGTTGGAAATGCAGTTTCGGAGTCTAAGAATCTCCTTGAAATGTTGTTCAACAACTACAATCTTACAATTAACTTCGGCTTTGAGATCATGATTGCTAACAGAAAAATTTTTAATTTTCAATGTCGATTGTTCCAATAATTTGGATTTTTGTTTGTAGAATTCATTGACCATGAAATGCTCTTTTGTGAGAGTAGTGTTCTGTTGTAATGCTGACTCCAGTTTGACTTAGAGTTCAATACACTCAGCACACTCAGTCACAACAGGTGAAGTTATTGTCTCTTTGGATTCAGATACATTACTTGAAGGTTTAGGACATACCTCTTCAATCTTAGCCATACATGCAAAGGATTCAGTTTGTTCAGAAGCTGAAAGATCCGAATCAGTTTCTGAATCAGAGATGTCACTTTCTTCAGATAGATTATCACCACTTGCATCTTCAAACTTTTCAACTGGTTCAACCAAAGCAAGGTTTGCTTGATTTCCCAAAAGTCGTTGAGACCAGTCCACACCGTCATTGGCAACAAGAGCTTGAGTGTGGTCTGCTTATTCTGGTCACCATCTGATGAACTCTTCTTATTCTGATCATTTCCAGATGAATTCTTTCCCGAAGTTCTCTTAGAATTACGTAGACCCGAATATTCTTTCCTCAGTTTATCACACTCTTAAAACTTGTCAAACCCAACTCGCTTGTTCAAAGTCGGTAGATCTTTTCCTGTTCGTTGCATTAATCTTTTCACTTTTCTGACAATCATTGCCATTTTCCACTTAAGATCCATCAACTCAAGATCATCTGGATCAATTTAGTCATAATCTTCATCAGTCAATTCACTTGTAGCTATCTTACTCCCAACGAGTTGTTCGTAAGATGTCATGAATGCACAAACAAAATCGAATTGCTGCTCGGCTTCTTGAAGATTTACATTAGGCAACGAATTTGAAGAACTTGCACTTGAACCAGAATTAGCACCAGATGCCATGAAGCATAATTTAGGAGAACCGTTCAAATTATTACCATTAGCAGACTCTTCTGGCGATGTCTGTGTGAAGAAAGTAGTGATTGGGACTGAGCTTGAAGAATTATTAGCAGGTAATGAACCACCATACGGAGAAGGGTTCTGATTCTGATTATCCTTCAAAGATGTTTGACACTCCAAATCAAATTCTCTTTCTTCAATCTTGTTAATGAATTGCTCAGCAGTGAGTTGATCATTTCTAAAATAACCATTCTCCTTTAACACCAATAAGAAAGTAGAATATGAAGGTGGGAATTCATTCTTCAAGGTGTCAATCTTATCTGTCTCAGTCGGTTCAAGATTCACAGTAGTCATCTCCACAACCAGATGATAAAATTGACTTATCATCTCTTCCACCGTCTCGTTTTTCAGCAAAGTAAAATTTCGAAACTGAAATTTCACTTGAGTCTTTTTACTCTCGAGTGTATTTCCCAAGCTTCTAGTCTTCAATGTTGCAAATAGAGACACACAAGTCTTGATAGTGCTATACTGGTGAAAGATTTGCTCGGGCAATGCCATCATAAGAGTAGAATATGCTTTGGTCTCACGTTCATAATCTTTAATTTCCTGAGCTTCATAATGCTTATGATCCTTTGGAGTCCAACCAAGTGTAGACTTCATCAAGAAAATGAACACTGCTTGGATGTACCAAACCCAAATGTGCACGAAACCTCGGTTCCCACCGAGCAAACTCAGACAGCTTCAAGAGTTTTGGACACTTATTATGAGTACGAATTTCGTTGTCCAATGAGAACATCTGTTGCATTAACGCATTCTGGGATGCTAGCGCATAATACGTGGCATTTTGAGAAGCCATGTTATCACAAGTTTGAAAAGTCAGGGACTAAACTTGTCAAATTTTAAAGATTATGGTTACTATTCAAACGAATGAGAGAGACACGAATTGATCTAACGAATGGGAAATAGTAATGAATGAGAAAATATGAACGAATCACTCCATTACTACCGAATATGAATACTATTTAGCGAATGAAGGTATATAACGAATGTGTGAAAGTGGATAGCAAATGGAAAGTTTAGCGAATGGATGGTTAACGAATAGAGATTGTGGGTCTTAGCGAGTGTAAGTCTTAGAGAATGTGGTTAACGAAGAGCAATTTTGAAGAACGAATGTGAAAGCGAATGGTTTTAATGAATGATCTATTGGAAAGTAACGAATCAGTCTTCAAACTGATTAACGAATCAGTATTCAAACTGATTAACGAATCAGCATTCAAATTGATGAATCAAGTCCAGTTAGATCCAAACATTGTCTGAATTCAATGTAAACTATATCAAACTCGTAATCCAAATCCGGTCCTTACTATACCAGTCCGTAATCACAAACGACTACTAACACAATCAATTAACCAGTCCGTAACACAACGTTTATCGCCATTAATTGTCCAATTCAAATCGTATCAATTCACAATCCAATTCCACTTCAAATACACCTCAAACGTCCATAACCAGTTCCAATTACATTAACTATACACCTAATTATGATTATCTCAGTCCAATTGCAGTTAATCTGAAGCTCTGTTTTACCGAAACTTAATCAATCACAGTTCATATCAATTCATACTGCAATTGGCTCAATACGTGATGAGTGAATACGATTACACAACGAAATAGCACGAAGATCAGATCAAATGGCTCTGATACCACTTGAGAGAGCCTGATACGGATCTAGATCTAGGATAACATCGTGTTCTTCGTTGATTAGGTATACAATTAGGTCGATTACTGTTAAATGTGTGTACTGTGTGTGTTGAGAGGATATTTGGGCAGCGTAACAACTCTGAAGGAATAATAATAAGAACTGTTACATTAAACGATAAACTTACATGTATATATAGGGGATAACCACATTCGTTAAGTTATCCTTAACGAATGGTCATTCGTTATATTATCCTAACGAATGAACACACTCATTCGTTAATACCTTAAACTAAGCGAGTAGCTCAACATTCGTTATCTCATTCGTTACACTTGGTTAATGAATGAGCTTACATTAATACGAATGTGATACATTCGTTACGGGGTAACGAATGCATCTTACATTTAGAGCAAATGGGCATATTTACAATAATAGCCCTTACATTATCATAGAATTATAATAATAAACTAATAAAGACCGAGACGACCAAAACGTGTATCAACACGAATGATCAAAAAATTCACCTTCTTCTATCTCATCGGCATTTACCATACTCATTACTATTCCCCTCTCATCCACAAATAATCCCATATTCTCCTTAATCGAATTCACGAGCTACACATTAGTGGAATAATGATGCACCACTATTTACTTATCACGATCACCCTCGGCTTCAACATTGCCAGATGATGAGGCACCACTACCTGGTTGCTGATCAAATCCACCAGCCTCGGGGTCTTTATCTTCATCATCACCCTTCAACTTCTTGAGTGCATCTTCTTTACAAGTCAATTGCTTATCCGATCAGAATGATTACTTTATGGATCTAGTCAACGATATGAATTACGTTTAAGTTTACTTTAGATTTACAAGTGTGTGTGGTGTGTGTGTGTGTTGAGAGCAATTTGGGCAGAGTAACGTCTTGTAGATTGATCAAATAAGAACTGTTATTGATAATGATAACTTACAGGGTATATATACACGATGGGTTCATTCATTACACAGGCCCTAACGAATGAACTCTATAAGTTTACTACATTCGTTATACAAACTATAACTAATGATCTAATACTTTAACACTCATTCGTTAAGCATGCTTAACGAATGAGGTCCAAAACACGCGGGTCTCATTCGTTAAAGACTCTTTAACGAATGAGCCTTTACATTAATTCCCAAAATACCCCTATACATTATTTAACATCAAAATACGCTACAACAAAGACCGAGACGCAAAATCATGCTCTAACAAGAACTAACATTCAGTATTCTTCTCAAAAGTTTAAGGGCGAAGCTTTAGAGTGGTGGAACACTCTAATTATGTCTAAGGGTAGAGTAACTCTGTATCAAATGAAATGTGAAACATTTAAGGAGTTAGTACTATAGAAATTTTTCCCGATGCATGAAACTGATCTGGTCCAAACCAAGTTCCTAAATCATAAGGTGATTGGAACTAATCTAAAAGACTACAATACCAAATTTCAAGAGTATTGTAGATTGGTGCCACAACTAGTGACATCCAAATCAAGCAAGGTAACCCGTTAAATTTGGGGATTACTGAGAGAAATCAGATACATGGTTAGGTCTCATCGGTTATCTCGTGAATCTCATTGGTAATAAAGAGGAAGACAAAAAGGGTGAGACCGCAAATGATAAGAAGGGAAAGAAAGGTACTCATTTCAAGGGTAAAGAAGTTGATAAAAGGAGGGGAAGTTTTACTCCTACATTCCTAGTATGAAAGACCTACAAAAGAAGGCACATGGGACAACACAAATTTAAAATGTCAACTCCAATAGTCTGTAATCACTGGAAAAGACCAAGTCACGCATCTCAAGATTGTTGGAAGATGAAAAAGATGTGTTTTAATTGCAAGGAAATGGAGCATCTCAGTTTTGATTGCCCTAAAAAGTATGATGTTGATGGAGGTGTTGGAGGAAATGGCACCAAGAAGGGGAACACTCGAGTGTTCATTTTGGACATTAAAAAGGCTGCAGACATACTGGAAGCCATTACCATTACTGGTATGCTCTTACTTAATGATGTTTATGTTATAGGGTTTTATTTGATTCAGGTGCCAATCAAAGTTTTATAGATTATAACTTCTATAATCTACTAAATGAGTCCTTAAGAAAATTAAATGAACCCTTAAACGTAGAACAACCAACAGCAATTTAGTTAAAAATTTTGAAATTCTCGAAAATGGCAAGATCTTGTAAGTAGGATATGTCATACTAATTCAATTGTTACTCATGAATTTAGATGGTTTTGATATCGTCCTAGGTAAGGTATGATTATTCTATAATCATGCCCGCATCATTTGTAACAAGAAAGCAATAAAACTCCAAGCCCCAGATAAGAGAACAGTTCAATTTGCTGGAGACAAAGATGTTAGTCATGTTAGCATAATCTCTATTATTAAGGCTAATAAATGCTTAAACCAAGGTTGTTGGCATAACGCCCGTTAATTTACGGTTTAAAGATTTAAAGTTGTAAAGTATGTATAATTCTCTGGATTTAACCGACACTTCTCGGAATCATTCTCGTCATCCCGGTACGTTAAAACATTTAACTTTTCCACCAAAATATTAATTCCTTTTAATTTGAGGGGCTAGATGTGAAAAATGTTTTATATCATAAACCTAACCCTACCTCCCTCCCCTCTAGTCCGATCGGCAGCTCTCAAGCCCCTCCCCCCTGCGATTTTCTTCTTTCTAGCCAAGGTGCGAGCGTAAAACATCAATTAAAGGTTAGTACTACGATTCCCCAAGTCTTTTACACCTTAGTTGACCCTTATATCACGCGTATTAATCGTTAAATTGCGTGTTGTAGGCTTACCAGGCGGCTGTCAATTCTAACCATTTCGGGACTGTTTTGGTTGAGGTTTTTGCACCAAAATCTTCGTAGGTATGTCTAGTATAACATACTTAAAAATCATATTCATTGGTGTTCATTAGTTTGGTCACTAGTTGTAGTTTGATTGTTAGTGTTCGGTTGACTAGAATTAACTATAAATTTCATATATATATATATATATATATATATATATATATATATAGGATTTGGTTCATTTCAGAAGTGTTTTTATTACGAGAAGTGCGAGAAATGAATCCAACCAATCATATTTTTTCTTTTATTTTATTATTTATTTAATGACAAGGGTGTTATAGTAAAATGAACTTTTTTTTCATATTTGGTAAGTCATAATGTATGGAGAAGTTACAAGTAATTTTTTTTATCATATTCAATATTGTTGTTTATCAATATTATTTTTTTTTATTCTCATAATTTGATATTCATACCTTTATTCAGATAGTAGTTCTTAAATTCAATAGCACCGATATGTTTACACACTACATAAATTAGCATACCCATGAACAAAATTACACATACAAAATTCAAAATACCACCTACATAGTACGTATATGAACCTACATGGTAAATAAATGAACCTACACACGATAAAATTATCATACACCATTCGAAATACCACATACAGAGTACATATATGAGTCTACACAATAATGAACCTACATAGTATATAAATGAATCTACGCAAGATAAAAATTACACATACACAATTCGAAATACTATATGTCACACCCCAACCTAAGGCGGAAATGACGGGGGTTTACTTTACCCGCACGTCCTAATCACCCCCTGCCCCTAACCACATTAGCCTTCTATCTAACGCTTAAACAGTTAATCACATACTAGAAACTTTTAAATTCAAAGGAATGACTAAATGATTTAAAGTTACCTCTTGGCGTGCAACTACTCGCGGTGGGCATACTAGTCTCATTTCTTACAGTTCGAGTCCAAACATTTGGGGATGCTCGGATCCCTCGAACCATGGCTCTGATACCAACTTGTAAGACCCCGAATCCCGGGAATCCTACAGTTAGTATTCATCCAAAATACTTACAAAATACTTAAACAAAAAAACAGTTCGTTTCATTAAAATAAGCATCTCAGAGTATAATTCAGCGGAAAATCATAATTGATAAAACAAGTTCCCGAAACCCGGGAATTATACCCAAAACCAATTTAAATATATTTAAACAAATATTAAAAAGAAAATGTTTATTATTATTGAGACATCCGACCAGGCATGCCCTCCACCATCCAAGTAGCTTCGTGCACGTCCAAGCGGTAGTGCATCCACCTCCTAACCTAAAACTCACACTAACATGCACAGAAAGTCAGCTTGAGCTGAGTGAGTTCAAGTTTTATTAAATAACATCATTATTAATAATCATAATAGTCTTTCCAAATGTCTTAAGCTATAAAAGGGATACATCAGTTAGGCCATCATCTTCAATACATAATCACCCTTATATGTACATGTATATACATACATATATATAAACATCCATTTAAGTGCATCCCTATATATATAAATATATATATAACATCCAAATAATAACATCAGGGTCGAGCAAACGTCAACCCAAACACGTAACATCTCATCGACGTATGCAAACACAAAGTAGGCATACGTAACATCCGTAGTCGATAACGACTACTAACATCGCCAAATATTGGCCATACAATAATACATACATACATACTATAACATCCCAAGGCCTACCATATACAAGCAAGCCTATATAAAATATTTTAAACGTTTCATCAACCAAAATCGTTTAGGTGTGCATGCTAGCCCAAAACTTAAAAAGAGTTAAAAGGGGCATCATGAACTCACCTGACACGAGACACAGATTCACCACGAGCTAGAGAATCCTTAAGTAATCCCAAGACTCAAACACCTGCTGGTTTACATTCAATCAATACTAATGACATCAAGATGACTCGTTTATCCTACGAGACGTTCTAACGGGGTTCGAGTTACCTAAAGCCTCGATCTTATCAAACTCAATCATAACAGCCCCAGGGGCCTTACATTCACCAACACGACCCTTAGTTACTCCCGGGAATAAAGAATTCCCAATTTACCCCCAGAAGCACTAGGTGACACTAACACGCGCTTTTAAGAGTCGTTTAGGCCCTTAACATCCAACTCAGCCCCGTGTGGATCCCACATGAAAAAATCACAGCCAACAAGTCCACACGACGCTACACGAGTCAAATGGGTCGGTAACTCGCAAGTACAACGCACCAACCATTCAATAAACGCAATTTTGCGTTGTACCGACCCGTTTGAGTAACCGACAACCAATTCAGCCCCATAACTTATAAAAATGATTTTTCAACAGCCCGTACATCAAACCAAGTTCCCCCGAGCTAAATTGGTCTTTAATCACTTCAACCCTCATGTTAAACGCATCAAACTACAATTCTAGTCCACCGAACACTAACAATCAAACTATAACTAGTTGATCAATCTAACGAACACCAATGAACACGATATTTACGTATGTTATACTAGACATACTTAGGAAGATTTTGGTGCAAAAACCTCAACCAAAACAATCCCGGAAATGCTCAATTGGAAAGCCACCCGGTTAGCCTACAACAAGCCATTAATCGATCAATATGCGTGTTATAACGACCAATTATGGTGTAAAAGACTTGGGGAATCGTAGGACTAACCTTTAATGGACGTTTTACGCTCACACCTTGGCTGGAAAAAGAAAAAACGCAGGGGGGGGGGCTGAGAGGCTGTCGATCGGAATAATGAAAAGGGTGTGAGACCCCGAAACCCGGAAATACTACAGTTGGTAATCACATCCATAATTTCACAAAAATTTAAACCAAACGATTCTTTGTATTTAAAACCAGTTCAGAGTAAATAACAGCGGAAAAGTTTAAGTATTAAAAATCCCAAAACACGGGTACAGGTGTCCAAAATCAAATGTAAATAAAATATTTGTTTTATTTGAATTCCTCGACCAGAAATGCCTTCAACCTCCCGAGTAGCATCCAGCACGTCCAAGCGGTAGCATCCACTTCTTAACCTGAAAGTCAATCTAACATACACACAAAGTCAGCTTGAGCTGAGTGAGTTCAAGTTTTCATAAACAACATTCATTAAAAATTTAAATTCCATAAGTATGAAATGTAGTGAAAAATCATGAGACCAAAAAATCATAAATAGCCTTTCTTAACCAAATCATAAGTGAATAAAACATTAAACATCTTTTCACACAGCATGGGCCTCCTCACCCCGGGTCTTCCCCGAGTAATATATTTGACCCGACCGCGGTTTAACAAAACCGTTAAAATCATGCAACACGAGCCTCCTCACCCCGGGTCATCCCCAAGTAATATATTTGACTCGGTCACAGTTTAATAAAACAAAATCACGCAACACGAGCCTCCTCACCCCGGGTCATCCCCAAGTAATATATTTGACTCGGTCGCGGTTTAACATCCAAAAACGTTATACGGGCCTCCTCACCCCGGGTCTTCCCCAAGTAATATATTTGACCCGACCACGGTTCATAATACGGCGGGCCTCCTCACCCCGGGTCTTCCCCAAGTAATATATTTGACCCAGCCGCGTCAATAATAACATTCAGGGCCGAGAAAACGTACAACCCAAACACGTAACATTCAGCGCATGAAAACACAAAGTAGGCATACACAACATTCAGTAGTCGAGACGAATACAAACATTCAGGGTCGAGCAAACGTACAACCCAAACACGTAACATTCGGCGCATGCAACACAAGGTAGGCATACGCAACATTCAGTAGTCAAGACGACTACAAACATTCAGGGTCGAGCAAACGTACAACCCAAACATGTACATTCGGCGCATGCAACACAAGGTAGGCATACGCAACATTCAGTATTCGAGACGACTACAAACATTCAGGGTCGAACAAACGTACAACCCAAACACGTAACATTCGGCACATGCAACACAAGGTAGGCATACGCAACATTCAGTAGTCGAGACGACTACAAACATTCAGGGTCGAGCAAACGTACAACCCAAACACGTAACATTCGGCGCATGCAACACAAGGTAGGCATACGCAACATGCAGTAGTTGAAACGACTACAACATCGCCAAATATAGGCCAAGCAATAATGTATATACATATATATATATATATACATACATATATATATATATATATATTTAACATCCCAAGGCCTACCATTGCTAGCAAGCCTATATAAATTCGTTTAAAAACATTTCAAGAGTTTAGATATCAAAACGGAATTATAAAACATTCCAAGAGTTTAAATATAAAAACGAGATTATAAGACATTCCAAGAGTTTAAATAGAAAAACGGGATTATAAAACATTCCAATAGTTTAAATATAAAACTGGATTATAAAACATTCAGAGAGTTTAAAATATAATACGGGACACGAACAGTTAGGCCATCATCAACACTAAGTATTCGTACTTAGACATCTATATACATCCATATATTTATATCCCTATAAATACCATCCCAATAATAACATCAGGGTCGAGCACACGTACAACCCAAACACGTAACATCTCATCCAAGTAATAACATCAGGGTCGAGCACACGTACAACCCAACACGTAACATCTCATCCAAGTAATAACATCAGGGTCGAGCACACGTACAACCCAACACGTAACATCAGTGCATGCAAACATAAATAGGTCTACTCATATTCAATTACTGCCAAGTCCACTAACATCCTCGAGTCTAGACCATCAATAATGTATGTAACCTTAAGGACACAAGACCACGAACGAGTCTAAAATATCCTAAGGCATATAAAATAATTCAAATATAGTTTTCAAAATGCACCATCACGAGTGAGACCATGTAAAACTATTCAATTCACTGTAACGAGTAAAATCGTTTAAAATTGTATTTCGGTGTGTATGCTAGCCCAAAACGTAAAAGAGTAAAAAGGGCATCATGAACTCACCTGAATCAACCGAACACCTGCAATGAGCTAGGAAATCCCTAAGTGCACAATCACAAGCAAGGGCCTGTAAATTATACACAATGCGTTACTAAACTAGACTGTAAGAACACTCTAGCCTAATGGGCCGTTCAAGCCCAACAACTTGGCCCAAGGCCCAACACTTTGGCCCAAGGCCCAAACACTTGGCCCAAGGCCCAACACTTTGGCCCAAGGCCCAACACTTGGCCCAATGCCCAACAACTTGGCCTAAGGCCCAACGATAATCAAATCGGGTCGAATGCGCGCGAAATAAACCTTAAAACCATTTGTTAAACGAATCAGCCCCGAATGGACCAAATTCCATTTTAAATCTTTTCATTCATCAAGATTATGTCACCGGGTTGATAGGGTTAACGGTTCCTTTTTACAACTCTTACTTTAACGCTTAAACGAAAATTCGCGCACCGCCGACTCGATTGACGAAGCACTAACCACAACAGCCCCGTGCATCAAAAATATAATTTTCCCACAGCCCTTAAACCCCCCTAGGGCTGTACAAACTGATTCGGTCGGTCATCCGATCGTTTAATGCATCAAACTCAACAATTGCCAATCCTACACCCGATAAACCATAGTTTTTGAACTAAAATCGATTGACCGACCTAAACACCTCCATTGGCCATGAAATTTTAGTATGTTGTAAGTGACATACCTAAGAATATGACGGAGTACGAACTTCAATTATAACAGCCCCGAAAGATGCGAGAAAGGGCAGCCACCGGTTAAGCCTAAACGAACTTATCGATCAATAACGAATATAACATGCAGATTTTAGCATGCAAAGATGTATTTTATTACATAGGAAAACCATGGAATTAAATTATTAAATTTTTACCAGTGTTGCATAAATATCTTAAGTTTATAAAAATATTTTTACTATATTTTTCTAGTGGACACAAAAATCATAAAAATTCTTCCAACACAGAAAGGTATGTGCAGCTATTTCAGCTGCACAACAAAATGGTTTTATTTTTATAAAATTCATTACCCAGCCAAATTAAACGATTCTAATTGGGTTTGGTTCCTAACTCGAAATATTAACTTCCAGAAGTAGAACCAACCAATTTAGACTTGTCGAAAAAAGGTTATGATGTCGGGAAGACGGACCAGAATCCGTCGTCTCGCATCAGGTTTGACACTCGATTTTATAAAATCATAAAAATTATTCAAATCTCGTCCAAAAATTACGTATTATACCTTTCTGGAAACTAGACTCAAAGTAGAACATCATGGACTCAATAATCGATCAAAAAAAGTGGATTAACATCGCGTTACAGACCCTACAATAAACGTATACAAATCTGTCAGCAAGCTGTTATCATCAAAACTCAATCTTAACGACCAATAAACGCTTTAATATGATCAATTAAGGTGTAAAAGACATGGGGAATCATAAAACCGACCTTGAATTGAAATTTTCACGGCTGAAACTTGGCTAGACAGAAGAAAAACGAGCAGGGTGGGGGGGGTGTCCAGGTCCGACGGCTGCAAATAGGTTTAGGGTTAGAGTTTTCTTTTGTTTTATGATATAAAATAGTTACATCCAAGTCCCTCCAAATTGAAGTATGTAGCAACTTGGGTGGAAAGTTAAATGAGAACGTTTACGAGGTTTGCAAGGAGCTCCCGGGAGAATGTTGGGTCAAGCCCGAAAGGTGTACATAACACTACACAATTAAACCTTTTGTCGGAAATTAACGGGCGTTACAAAGGGTTAGGGTTAGGCTTGTTTATGTTATAAACATTTTTCACATCTGGTCCCTCCAATTATAAAGAATTAACATTTTGGTTGAAAAGTTAAATGATATAACGTACCGGGAAGATGGTCGAGTCAACGAAAGATGCCGGATAACTCACGAGAAATATACATACTCTACATGCTGAAAATCTTTAAACCGAAAAATTAGCGGGCGTTACATTGTACTTCTTCATTTGGTATGCTGATGCTCGAGCCTTGGCCAATTTCACTTCCTCCTTTCATGATATCGAAAGGCCT
This sequence comes from Bidens hawaiensis, assembly GCF_021521415.1. NCBI lineage: Eukaryota > Viridiplantae > Streptophyta > Magnoliopsida > Asterales > Asteraceae > Bidens > Bidens hawaiensis. The sequence continues at coordinate 192,193 of NW_027492745.1, read as the reverse complement.
CGATCATCTTGTTCATTCTCTAAATATCATGCTCAAGCATACCCTCCAAAGCACGCTTCTGTTTTCTTTCTTTTGCCGTGAGGTGACTTGTTTCAGCATCTTTGTTCCATTTTTCAATCTCTTCACGTAAACGACGTTCTGCTGCATCAAAATGTTCAGTAATGAAAAACGGAATACCTGAGTCGTTGTTGTTGTTGTCGGTGTAGAACTCATGATACTCCTCAGCAGTAACGTATTCAACCTCTACCTCATCAAAATCAGGCACATTCCCGCGTGGAATGCCTATATTCGTACTCTCTTCCATCTCAATATCCACGTCCACACTTTTGCCCAACACTTCCACTTCCTCTTCTTTTAGATCCAGAAGCAAGGCTATCTGCTCTTTGGTTAATGAATGATCTACAAATCGCCTTCCTCGATCTCATCTGCGTTCACCATACTATATACGATTCCGTTCTCCCCACAAACAAAATCATGTTTGTTGGAATGATGTCAATCGGTTTAGCTCTCGTATAATTCTTATATGGCACCATCTGCAAATTACTATCTCCAAACCCATCACCAGCACTCGTATCAGTCTTATTACCTGCCGACGGTGCAGAACTACAGCCCGGTTGTTGATCTACCCCACCTGTTCCATCCTGACCACCTTCATCATTCTTTAATTTCTTCAACTCATCATCTTTACACGTCAACTGAAGAATGATCTCGTCCTGTTTATCCATCCTCTCCCCCTCAGCAGCAACAAGGGCTCGAAGTTCCCTGTTTTCTCGTTGAATGAACTGAACATGTCAATACATATTCCGTTGCACCAGCTCATGTGCAGCTCTTCCAGCCTGCATCTGTGTCTGTTGAAGATGCAATAGATTCATCATGTGAAATCATTGAGCTTGGGGAGCCATGCTGTAGAAATTAGGATGAACTGGTTGCATGGGACCCTGAGGACGACTGAAAGTCATGAAAGAATACTCAGGTCTTGGCAACTGTGTTGGAGTAACAGGAGTCACTGGAGTAGTAGGCTGCAGCGAAGGCATTCGAGCCAATACCATTTGAAGAAAATCACCAAATACTTGATCTGGTCTTGAAGTAGTAATCAAGGTTATAGACGGAGGTACCGGAGACACTGGCATGTGAACCGGAGTCGGTGACCTTGGAATATGTTAAGGCAAAGGAGATGTGTGAATAGGATCTGAAATAGATACCGGAGGAGTCGAACGGACAAATGGTTGACTAGGAATCTCAATCCCGGAACCACGTCGAACCCGTTGCTTCTTTACCTTCTCACTCTTCTCAACCATCGGTTCTTTCCCTATATGCTTACGTTTCTGCTCATAAGTTACCTCAGCTTGTGGTCCTGGACCACCATCACCACCATCATCTCCACCATTTCCACCATCACCACCTTCACGCTCAGAGTCGGAATCATCATGAGCCCAACGATCATTAGGTGGTGCAACATAATCAATATTCACCAAATGACCAATCAAACGCTTAAACTTTGGTCGATCTGCAAGACGCTGACCTCTGTAAGATTTCAAACGTCTCATTGTCTCGTCATCCATGTGCTTAAGCTTCAAAATATCATCCTGATCTTTAATCAACTCAGGCTGTAGATCATTGATTATCATCTGCAGAAATCTTGGATACATAAGGAACTTATGACGGCTCGTAAGGTTTTCCTTCAAGTGAAAATAAACCAATTCAGAAAAATTGAATGGTTTATTCAACACCAAGGCAACAAAAGCAGATTGCAGCATCGCTCGGCATTCATCGAATCCACCCTTACTTCTTCCAATACACTGTATCAACACATGAAGCAAGTACTTGTATTGTTCACACAAGTTTGCTTTGTTGTACATAGATCTACCTAAATCACCATTATACTTTACTCAGCCAAATAACCCTCTAATCAGGTCTTTATCAAACTCACACCTATCGTCAATCGTATCAATAAAGCCCAAAGAATCTCGAATCACCCTAACATCGATCACTACTCGTTTATCTTGAATTACTGCCTCCATCTGATTCTCGGCTTCATTCAATCTAGCAGTATCCCAGAAAGCACGAATAATCTTCTGATAAACCACTGTACGAGTAGAGATGGCTTTGTAGATTCTCGAACGAGTCAAGAAACCAATCATTCCTCCAAAGATAGGTGAATCATCAAATTTTGGCTCTAGATAGGCACATATATTGTGGCTTTCATTCCAAGACAACAATACTGGAGCTTGTTCAGGTTCAGCTTGAGCAGGGTTAGCCTCAGGGTTTTGCTCGGGAGCAGGATTTTGAGCGTTTTCGTCAGCCATTACTGTTAAAACCAGAATAAACATTAGAATTATATTCAAAAATTATCTTCTAAATAACGAATGTCTATCTCATTCGCTTGATGGTTTAAACGAATGAGACATTCGTTATACATTAAATGTTTTCATTCGTTACATGTAACGAATCAAACTTATATGTTAACTTATTTGTCATACGAATCAATGATTAACACTTTAACGAAACAAACCTGATTCGTTATTATAATTCGTTATCATTGAAGTATTCATTCGTTACTTTTTTACAAATCATGTGAGCATTCGTTAAAAATTTAACGAATATTACTATCATTCGTTAACACGTAACGAATCTGTCATAAACTATTACTTTGACCATTCAGAGTCAAACCTTAGACATAATTTTGACTTAAAGAAGTCAAAGACGATGAAAATCATCGTCTAACCCGTTAAATTCTTATGGCTTTTAACAATTAATCAAAACAACGAAGATCGATAATCGATTTAATGCACTAATATATATCATATGTTCGAGAATCGATTTGATTAGAAGGTTTAATCACTGCTAACTGTTCGGTTAACATGCAGATATCAACCAAACCCGTAAAGCCTTAAACCTCCGAAGAAAATCCCTACAAATCATATGTGTGAGACCGCTTGTACCTGTAGAACTCAATGATGTTAATCAATTAATCTAATAAGCAATCAATTGATTCTGGGAAAAATTGGCAAGAGTTCGTTTAGGTTGATGGTGAAATAGGAAATGGCGAATGAAATAACATTCGTCTAACCTTGGGATTATAAACCCAATAATTTCACACAGCCCGAGGTCATTCGTTCAAATTTGAACTACCGAATGGCTTCATTCGTTAAATTAATAAGCCTGATTCATCAATCCTTTAGATGAATAAGGATTTCATTCGTTAAACTTTAAAAAATATACATTAACTCTTCTTATTCGTTAACTTTTCTAATGAATATCAGAGTCATTTGATAAAATTTTAACGAATGATACATTTAATTCCATTCATTAATGGTTACACAAATGTCTTCCATTCGTTATGCACAACGGAAGCGAATGTCAGTATAAAACGAGTGAGAGACCTCATTCGTTAATCTTTAAATAGTGAAAGGCTTTACAATCGTTAAACCAATTAATGAATCCCCAAATATCCTAAGTTAATGAGACAAAAATGTCATTAAGGAATTAAATAATATTAAAATCCAATTAGGGTTTTAATCACATAATAAAATAATCAATCAAATCCAATTAGGATTTTGATTTTATACATTAAAAATATCCGATCAACCAAGGATCGGTAATGTTTAAATTAAACGGATTTTTACGTTAAATCACAATTGATACCAGTTGTACATACATTAAGCACAATTAACTTAAATTTTTGGGGATCAACCTTTTTCTTTTTCCTTTTGAATTATTCGCCAGCTTGGTAAATCGAAACTAAAACAGAATTGAAAAAAAAGAAAAATCTTTTTGGATTTTCGAAAATATTCAATTAACAAATAACGAAAAGCAGTAAACAACTAAACTATCAAAGCAGTACATATTTTTGTGAGTTGAGCAGGGAATCTTATTGACGAAAAGGTCACTAAGTAACACTTCAATTTCGATGATTATTATAAACGTAACCCAACGATGATTGCAGATATAATTGTCCTCTTAAACTTTTCACAGACTTTTCAGAAACTTTACGATATGCTTTAATTTGGTTCAATTAGGCACGAAACCTTATGTGGACCCCATCAATCAGATATAACATTTCTATCTCTTATACAGTGAATTTCACATGTACGGTTTTTTTTTTTTTTTTATTCTTCAAATTTTGATTAACTGTGACTCATGCAAAAATAATAAAAGGAAAATAAAGAAGAAAGTTAAAATTTTCCCTTAAGATCGGTATTACTACACGCAGATAAGGTTTCATTTCAACAAAATAAAAAGATAAAAATAAGTTGAAGTTCTAAAAATCTTAACTCTCAATTCGGATAATCCCGTATTATCGCACGGAGAAAGTCCAAGATTTTATACGAAACACCAAGAAAATAAAGTAGAATATTCAAATACTAACCCTCAAGTTGGATAATCTTATCGCGCAGGAGAGGATCCAATATTTGAAAAAAAATAAAGCTGAATTTCTTTGCAAAATAAAATAAAAAAAAAGCAAAATTTTCTTCAAAAAATGAATGCATGCACACACAGTAATCATTTTGACTTTTGACTTTTCTTAAATCAGATATAGTATCAATCTTTCAAGATGTTATACCACTAGGTTCGGAATTTATTATCTTTATATCTTATCAGTTCCTATATAGTCTGTCAAGCCTATCTTTGCATATCATATTGCTGGCCTTACGGTAATTTTTAATCTAGTTTATTCATGTACTAGATCAATCCCGTCAATGTACTATCATTTTCCCTTTTTGCTTCAAAACTCATTTTGAGGAGCATTTTTTTCAATGTTTTTGAATTTTTTTCAATATTTGAATGTTTTTGGAGTTTTTAAATTTTCCTGTACAAACTGAAAACAGAATATTTTTAGATTTTATGTTTTCTCCCCCTAAAAATAAAATGATTTAATTAAGCTTTTGAATATCTTTTAAAGTTTTAAAACCATTTATACCCAACAAGTATTGAAAACGTGTTTTGTCAAACGCTTTGGTATAAAGGTCAGCCTTTTGAAAATCCGTGTGAATTTTATCAATTGAAATTAATTTCTTTTCAAAGCAATCACGTATAAAGTGATAACGGATTTCAATGTGTTTGGTTTTTGAACGGTGAACCGGATTTTTGGTGATAGATATTGCAGCAGAATTATCAATGTAAATAGGAGTAGTGAGAAACTTCAAACCGTAATCCCGCAAGTGTTGCTGGATCCAGAGAACCTGTGAGCAGCAACTCGAGGCCGCCACATACTCCTCTTCGGTTGTTGAAGTTGAGACCGTTGTCTGCTTCTTACACTGCCAGGAAACAAGCCAGTTTTCTAAGAATTAACAACCCGCTGTTGTTGACTTGAAGTTGATCTTGCATCCTCCGTAGTCCGAATCAGTAAGCAGTGAGATCGAACATATCGTCTTTGGGGTACCACAACCCGATGTCTGGATTTCCCCTCAGATAATGTAAGATGCGCTTTAGTGCCGCCAGGTGAGTCACTCGGGGACTCGATTGGTACCTAGCACACAAACAAACAGCAAACATGATATCAGGTCGAGATGCAGCCAAATACATGAGAGATCCGATCATTGCTTGATACAGGGTTGAATCAACGGTATCCTCCAATTCATCCGGTGATAAATTGTGACCCACGGGAAGAGGTGTCGAAGGAATTTTGCCGTCGGATATCTTAAATCAGCTCAAGACATTGTTCACATATTTCGTCTGATGGATAAAGATCCCGGAATCAGACTAATGAACTTGCAATCCTAAGAAAAGTTCACCTCTCCCATTGAGCTCATCTCGAATTTGGTTTGCATCGTCTTCTAGAAATCTTTACACAGGCTTTCGTTCGTCGAACCAAAAATGATATCGTCCACATATATTTGGACGAGGAGCAGATCATCACCCACGTTCTTATAAAATAATGTACAATCCACAGTTCCCCTCGTGAATCCGCTTTCTATCAAATGGTCAGCCAACGTGTTGTACCAGGCTCTCGGGGCCTAGTCTAAACCATAAAGAGCCTTGTTTAGTCGGTAAACACGTTCTGGAAAGTCTGGATCCTCGAAACCGAGAGGCTGCTTCACATACACTTCCTCATGAATAGCTCCGTTTAAGAACGCCGATTTCACATCCATTTGATAAACCTTAAAATTTTTATAGGCTGCATAAGCAAGAAAGATACGTATAGCTTCCAGTCGTGCAACAGGAGCATATACTTCAGTGTAATCGATGCCTTCTTGTTGATTGTAACCAAGAACGACCAATTGTGCCTTGTTTCTCACGATTACCCCGCAGTCATCCTTTTTGCACTTAAAAACCCATTTCATCGGAATTGCCTTTTTCACACGATTGGGTTTATCAATTAGGTCCCATACACCCAGTCAAACAAACTGTTGCAGCTCCTCCTGCATAGCTTCAACCCAATACGGTTCCTTGAGTGCCATTATGACACTTGTTGGTTCAATCTGTGATAGGAAGCAGGTGTATTGTGCAATACTGAGGATACCCGAAGAGTGCAAATCCGCATAAGCACAAGCTATCGAATCCTCAGTAGGAGATACGTTACTATCAATGTGATCATCACATATATTAGCTATTGGTGTCTTGTACGAACCCCATAGTTCACATCACCAATTATCTGTGCCTGTGGATGATTAGAATGAATCCTTAAGGAAGGATTAGCAGGTACAGATACATTATCACCCAGATTGGTGATATCTTCCTCCGCTGTGTCTAAAGAGACTGTCGGTGATTCATCAACAATTAGAATTGGCTCGTTTGTCTCTGGAGCTTCATCCAAAAGAACTGACGATGAATCCACAAAATTAGCATCATCGGAAGATTCAGAAACTTCATTTGACGTTTCTGATACATTAGGAGAGTCATCTACATCAACTGAAGAAGAACTTGGAATAGGAAGACATTGTTCCTCCAGAAATGATTTAACAAAATCCTTAGGTACTTCTTCAACCACCGACGTAAACGAATTAAATAACCCGTCGTAATCAAACATCCAATCGGGTCCCGTACCAGTTGGCGGAATAGTATAACTTTGGCAATCAACGTGATACCATTCTTCCACACAACCCGAAGAGATATTGAAGATCCGTTTCTTAGGAGAATTGTATCCCAAAAAAATAACCCTCAAATGCTTTTTCATCAAACTTTCCAGCATCTCTCTTCAAAACAGTACAAGGACACCCGAACAGGTCCAAATACTTTGTTCCAGAATTGAACGGGTAGCTTTGAATCAGCAAGCATCGTTCTCGCAGCTTCAATCAACGTACGATTCTTTCTTTCAGATACACCATTCTGTTGAGGAACATAAGGCGCACTGAATTCCCGATGAATTCCTTTCTAAATGCAGAAGAAATCCAATACATTATTCCTAAATTCAGTTCCATTTTCACTACGAATTCGTTTCACTTTCAATTTGTAAAGTGATTCGATCTTCGTAATAAGATTCTGAATTAAGATAGGCGTCTGATCTTTCGATCCCATAAATAACACCCATGAGTTACATGAGAAATCATCAGTAACCACCAAGCAGTACAAGTCTCCAGCAATACTAACACGATTCACTGGACCGAAGAGATCCATATGAAGTCGTTCCAGTGGTGTTACAATTGTGTTGATTGACTTGCTTGGATGTGATTTCTTCTTTTGTTTCCCCTTCTTTCAAGAAACGCAATGATCATTGATCTTGAAATTCTTAAGGGATACACCACCCACCAACTCATTTGAAATAAGAAAATTCATTTTACGTATGTGAATGTGTCCCATGCGTCGATGCCAAAGGATAGACTCCTTTTCAGTAGCTTTAGACACAACACATGTAGCCGAGGGTGAAACATTTTCATTATAACTCATGTCCAGTACATAAATATCATTCGATCGAGGTGATCGCATGGCAACCATTTCTTCAGGTTATGATCCACCTTCTCACAATAATTAACTTTTTCAAACGTCACTTTCCCGTTTGAAACTTCTCCCTCCTTAGTAATCATTCCCCCGTTGTTACCAGCAAATGCAACATAACCCCCTTTAATATCTTTAACATTATTCAGAAGATCTAGGTTGCCAGTAATATGCCTAGAACATCCACTATCCAAAATCCATTTTTTGAGTTGACACGGACCTGGATGAACTCTACATAAACAAGTAAAATGATTAGTTCAAAAAAGCAGCCCAAGCCTCAGCCTTGGGCTCTCTCTTTGATACTTTCGGAGAAAACGATAACTTAACACTCGCATTCGGTACTTGAGAATAGGTGACCGGTTTCTTGTTTTTCTTCTTTAAGTACGCGTCACGTATAATTCCCGAATCAGTGTTTGAACAAATGGTTGAGCACGATCAACACATTTGTTTGTTACATTAAACGATACAATCCTAACGACTTTTCTTGGATTGATATCAGAATACATTATGACACACTCATCAACTTGTTTTTCTTTTGATTTTAAATTCAGTTCAGTCTTACCATTTGATGACAATTTGATCTCATTAACCTTTGCTCGACATTTTTTAGAAACATGGCCCGGTTCACCACATTTAAAGGATAAACGTGAGTCTAAAGACTTATGTGGTGAGACACTTGGTTGACTTTCATGCACAGGTTGAGCCTTAGTCTTAGATTCTTCAAAAGTCACTTTCTTTGTACCAGCAGGTTTAAATCCCTTTTTATTTTGAAAAAATTCTAGGTTGGTAGAATTAGATGAATTCTCCATCCCAGATGATTTTACAAATTTTATGGGTTTAAATGTGGTGTTCTTTGCCTTTTCTTGAACATTTTTGAATTTGGATTTGTTAAATTGTTGTTCAAGTTTTGTAACTTCTGAAGTGTAATCTTGAAAGACACTATCGATCAATTCTGGATTTAGAAGATTCAAAGGAACTTCCTTATCCAAAAAAACTTTTGACAAACCTTTTCATTTAAAAAATCTTCCCACTTGAAGATTTAGGTTGAGGATTGATGAACCTCAACAACTCCTCGTCAGACACAGAGGGTTTGTCTGATTTAGATACTTTAGGTGATACCTTAGGAGTTTTTGAAGTTTCACCGGAAGATTTTAAACCAAAGTCTGCCTGTTCAAACTCTTCAGGTTCACATAAGATGTGATTGTCAGCAGGGATATTCTTGTTTTTGACAATCTCATCTAGTTCAACTAACTCCTCAATAGAACCATCTAATTCACTTTTGGTAAATACTGATTTACTTTTGATGTGAATCGGTTCTTGAGTTGATTTGTTTTGATCAACAATTTCATATTCAACTGTAAGCACTTCTGGACATTGTTTAACATCTGGAATGCTACAATAATATCCTTTAAAAGGAGGAGGAATCTCAACATACCCTAAACCTGCTTTCCCATTTTTCTTGTGGGAATTGTTTACTTCAATTATTTCATTTAACAAAAATGAGGAATCTCGAAATTTCCCAAGTTTATTTTTCAATTCTAGAATTTCATTTTCCAGATTAGAAATGCAGGTTCGGAGTCTGAGAATCTCCTTAAAATGTTGTTCAACCATAATAATCTTACACTGAACCTCAGCTTTGAGATCATGATTGCTTTCAGACAAATTTTGGATTTTTAAAGTAGATTGTTCCAACAATTTAGATTTCTGTCTATAGCATTCATTTATCATAAAAAGCTCTTTTGTGAGAGAGGTGTTCTGATTTAAGGCTAATTCAAGTTTGGTTTTGATTTCAGCACATTCAGTACACTCTAACACAATAGTTGAGGGTTCAGTTACATTAACTTGAGGTTTAGGACATACCTCTTCGATTTTAGCCATGAAAGCATAAGATTCAACTTGATCAGGATTTGAAGTGTCAGATTCGACTTGCACAGATGAATTATCAGACGAACTCTGATCAGAATCAGTTTCAGAGTCTGATGTATCGCTCTCTTCAGATACTTGATCACTGCTTGCATCTTCAAATTGATTAACTGGTTCAAACACCGCAAGGTTGGCCTGATTTCCCAACAACCTTTGTGCCCAATCAACCCCTTCATTTCCAACAAGAGCTTGATTATTGTTTAACTTATTCTTCTCACCTTCAGAAGAACTCCTTTTACTTTGATCATTACCCGATGAATTCTTTCCTTGAGATCTCTCAGCATTGCGTGGACCAGAATATTCTTTTCTTGGTTTGTCACATTCTTTGGCAAAGTGGCCAAAGTCCTCGCAGTTATAGCATTTAACCTTCAATTTATCAAAACCAACTCGTTTATTCAGAGTCGGAAGGTCTTTTCCTGTTCTTTGCATAAACTTCTTGACCTTTCTGATAATCATTGCCAATTCCATTTGAGATCCATCAGTTCAAGATCATCAGGATCAATTTGATCATAATCTTCATCGGTTAACTCACTTATGGCAATTTTGCTACCAACCAATTGTTCGTATGACGTCATGAAAACACATACAAAAGCAAACTGCTGTTCGGCTACTTGAAGGTTTACTTTTGGTAATGAACTTGAAGCATTGGCAGTAGACTCAGATTTTGCACCTGTTGCCATAAAGCATACATTAGGTGAGTTGTTTACATTAGAAGTCTCATCTTGAGCTTGAGTGAAGAAGGCAGTGATTGTGACAGAACTTGAACTTGAAGAAGTGTTTGCTGGCATTGCTCCACCATAAATTGAAGGATTCTGGTTTTGATTGTCCTTCAATGAAGTTTGGCACTTTAACTCAAATTCTATTTCCTCAATTTTGTTGATAAATTGCACTGCAGTGAGTTCTGTGTTATGAAAGAAACCGTTTTCTTTCAACACAAAGAGAAAAGTTGAATATGACGAAGGCAATGTATTCTTCAAAGTACCAATCTTGTCAATCTCAGTTGGCTCAAGGTTCACACTTGCCATTTCAACCACCAGATGACTAAAACGATTTACCATCTCTTCAACCGTTTCATTCTTCATCAAGATAAAGTTTCTAAACTGAAACTTCACAAGTGTTTTCTTGCTCTCAAGTGTATTACCCAGGCTTCTTCTTTTCAGTGTATCAAATAAGGAGGCACAAATCTTTATGGTGCTGTATTGGTGAAAGATTTGTTCTGGTAGAGCCATTGTGAGAGTTGAATAAGCCTTTGTCTCACCCTCAAAGTCCTTCAGTTCTTGTGCTTCATAATGCTTAAACTCTTTTGGAGTCCAACCGAGATTGTCACTTCCAACCAAAGGTGCAGCATACACAACATCAAGATAACATACACTACTTGGATGAACTGATCCCAAGTGAACACGAAACATCGGTTCCCACCGAGCAAAATCTGATAATTTCAGCAATGTTGGACACTTGTTGTGGCTCCCAATTTCATTGTCCATTGTAAGCATTTTCTACATTAGAGCATTCTGGGATGCTAAAGCATAGAATGAAGCATTTTGAGAAGCCATGATAACACTTTGTGAAACTAAGAGGATTAAACTTGTAAACACTTAAACCTTATGGTTACTGTTCACACAAATGGAAGAACAGTAACGAATGTGACACGAATAAAGGATATTCGTTAAAGAGAATACTGTTCAGACGAATGGAGTTTAACGAATGAGCGATATAGAGAATGAGTATCACGAATGGAGAATGAATAGCGAAAGGGGAGAACGAATGAGCTTTTCAGCGAATGAAGTTTGTGTAACGAATGTGGTTTTAGTGAAAGTAAGGAATTAACGAATGAGTTGTTAAAACTTTAGCGAATGAGCAGTTAAGGATTAACGAATCAGTCTTCATCCCTTAACAAAACAGAACACATATCTTCAAACTTTCAAACTTATTCAGTTCTTAGTCCAAATCAGTCCTTATTAGTAAAATCACTAAAACAACTATCAATCTGTTCGTAACTTGATTCCGAACCTTATCGCATTTGTCCGGATTCACAAACAACAACTAATACGATCAATTAATCATTTCTTCATAAACCAGTCCGTAACATTCAAGTCACACCTCAAGCAGAACTTAATTCGAAATCAATCCAAGCTCTAACCAAACTCAAACCTCCATAACTAGTTTCAGTTACTTGATTAACACTCCTAATTACGTTAAGAACAGTTTCAATTTCAATGAAAACAGACACTCTGTTTAACTAAAACTCCGTTAATATCAATTCATCCTGAAATTGAATCAATTATTGATGAATTCATGCAATTAAGCAACGAACAACACCGAAGATCAGATCAGATAGCTCCGATACCACTTGAGAGAGTCGGTAATGGATCTAGATCTGTGATGACATCGATGATATCGTTAATTAGGTATACGATTAAGAGCAATTATGTTAAGTGTGTGTAGTGTGTATGTTGAAAGAAGATTTGGACAGCGTAACGAAAGGATATGCGGAAATAATCAGAACTATTACATTAGAATAGATTACAGGGGATATTTGTAGAGGATGACCTCATTCGTTAAGATAGACTTAATGAATAGGTCATTCGTTACAGTTACTTAACGAATAACATTCTTATTCGTTAATACATAAAGATAGCGAATAGCCTTCATTTTTTATGTTCCATTCGTTATGTTGGGTTAACGAATTGTAACGCCCGTTAATTCCGGTTTCAGAATTAAAGCTTGTAGAGTATGTATAATTCTCGGGATTTATCCGACGTTTCTCGGAAGCCTTTGCGTCATCGCGGTACGTTAAACCATTTAACTTTCCTTCCACTTTTCCTTACACTTCAATTTGGAGGGACTTGGATGTAACTATTTTATTTATATCATAAAACATTAAACCTAACCCTAGCCCCCCTTGCAGCAGCGATCAGCCGAGAAACCCCCCCCCCCCTCCTGCTCGTTTTTCTTCTGCCCAGCCAAGTTTTGGCCGAGAAAACTTCAATTCAAGGTTGGTTTTATGATTTCCCATGTCTTTTACACCTTAATTGATCATATTAACGCGCTTATTGGTCGTTAAGGTTGAGTTTTGATGATAACAGTTTGCTGACAGATTCATATACGTTTATTGTAGGGTCTGTAACGTGATCATAATCCATTTTTTTTAATCTATTCTTGATTCCATGATGTTCTACTTTGAGTCTAGTTTCCAGAAAGGTATAATACGTAATTTTTGGATGAGATTTGTATGGTTTTTATGAATTTATAAAATCAAGTGTCAAAGCTGATGCTAGATGACGGATTCTGGTCTTTCTTCCCGACGTCATAACCTTTTTTCGACAGGTCCAAATTGGTTGGTTCCACTTCTGGAAGTTAGTATTTTGAGTTAGGAACCAAACCCAATTGGAATCGTTTAATTTGGTTCGGTAATGAATTTTATAAAAATAAAACCATTTTCTTGCGCACTGAAATAGCTGCACGTACCTTGCTGTGTTGGAGGAATTTTTATAATTTTTGTGTCCAATAGAAAAATATAATAAAAATATTTATATAAACCTAAGACATTTATCAAAGTCTGGTAAAAATTTAATAATTTACTTCAAAGGTTATCCTATGTAAATAAATGCATCTTCACATGCTAAAATCTACACGTTTTACTCGTTATTAATCGATAAGTTCGTTTTAGGCTTAACCGGTGGATTTGGTTAGTTGAAAGGTTTTAGGGGCTGAGGCCAAGTGGTTGGGCCTTGGGCCAAGTGGTTGGGCCTTGGGCCAAGTGGTTGGGCCTTGGGCCAAGTTGTTGGGCCTTGAGCCAAGTGTTGGGCCTTGGGCCAAGTTGTTGGGCTTTGGGCCAAGTGTTGGGCCTTGGGCCAAGTTGTTAAGCCTTGGGCCAAGTGTTGGGCTTGAACGGCCCATTAGGCAAGGGTGTTCTTACGATCTAGTTTAGTAACGTGTTGTGTATAATTTACAGGCCCTTGCTTGTGATTGTGCACTTAGGGATTTCTTAGCTCGTTGCAGGTGTTCGATTGATTTCAGGTGAGTTCATGATGCCCTTTTTACACTTTTTACTTTTGGGCTAGCATGCACACCTAAGTTTTTTCTTACATGATGAAAGGTTTTAAACGAATTTATATAGGCTTGCTAGCATATGGTAGGCCTTGGGATGTTAAATATATATATATATATATATATATATATATATGTATATACATTATTTCTTGGCCTATATCTGGCGATGTTGTAGTCGTTTCGACTACTGATGTTGTGTATGCCTACTTTGTGTTTGCATGCACTGATGTTACGTGTTTGGGTTGTACGTTTGCTCGACCCTGATGTTATACGTGGATGTTATATATATATACTGTGATATATATAGAGATGTAATTGAAAGAATGTTTACATATACATTTTGTATATGTATGTATGAGGATTTAGTTTTTGGTAATGATGATTTGATGGATGCACCCTTTTATTTTTTTAAACTTTTGGTATGACTATCATAACTATTATTTACTGATTTTATTTACTTAAAACTTGAACTCACTCAGCTCAAGCTGACTTTGTGTGCATGTTAGTGTGAGTTTCAGGTTAGGAAGAGGATGCCTTATCGTTTGGACGTGCACGAAGCTACTTGGACGGTGAAGGGCATACGGTAATTGAAGATTTACTATTAAACATTTATTTTTGAAAGTTTTTATTTAAAGATAACTATGTTGATTTTGGGCAAAATTCCCGGGTTTTGGGAACTTATTTTATTATTTATGTTTTCCGCTGAATTATACTCTGAATTGCTTATTTTAATGAAAATAATTGTTTTTAAGTTTAATTATTTTACTAGTGTTTTGAATGAATACCAACTGTGGGGTTCCCGGGGTTCGGGGCCTTACAAGTTGGTATCAGAGCTGTGGTTCGAGGGATCCGAGCATCCCCGAATGCTTGGACTCGAACTGTAAGAAAAGAGACCAATATGCCCACCGCGATTAGCTGCACGCCAAGAGGTAACTTTAAATTATTTAGTCATTACCTTAAATTTAAGATTTCCAGTATGTGATTAATTGTTAAGTGTTAGATAGAATGCTACTGTGGTTAGGGGCAGGGGGGAGCTTAGAACGGGCCGGTGAAGTAAACGACTAATAACACTTGATCAACGTTATTAGTAGTTTACCCTTACCTTCCATGTTTTAAATACCACTTGTGTCTGACTATGTTAGGGTTCCGTCTTTGTAGGGATAAGATTTGGCTAACTATCGAGTCGTTAGCGTTAAAGTTTATCTTATTCCCTAAATTCCCCTGTTCGTTTCCCATCCTCTCGAACGCTTTGCGCGGAATTGTTTAGCTGAGGCGTAGCATACTGTCACTCTGGGTTCCTTGGTACTTGACCGCTTAAACTCCTTGCTCCTTCAAGAATGTATGAGCAACTGTTTAGCTAAGTAGGAGCGTGATGTTATCCCAGATACCTTTCTACTTGATGAATTACCGGCATCAGTCTTATTTGATTCGGGCGCCAGTAGAAGTTTTGTGTCTACCGCTTTCTGTTCCTCGTTGAATAAATCACCCGAGCGCGTAGTCGATGTGTTTGAGGATGAGGTCGCCGTAGGAAAATCCGTGTCCGTGTCTAGGGCTATTCAGGGTTGTTCCATCGAGTTGTCTGGGAATAGGTTTCCTGTGCGGTTGTATTTGATGCCGCTTGGTTGCTTCAATGTGGTGCTCGGGATGGATTGGCTCGCGAGTGTTGACGCCCAAATCATTTGTGGTCAGAAGCTTGTTCATCTGAGGGCCCTGGATGGGACCCAAATCACTGTCTTCGGTGATCAGAATGGTGCGACGCCACTCATCATATCTATGCTTAAAGCGGGGAGGTTGATGCGGCGGGGTTGCGGAGCGTATCTGGCATATGTTATAAATATGAAAACCGAGGTGGCTACCGTCGGTGATGTTGCTATTGTTCGGGATTTCCCGGATGTATTTCCAGATGATTTGTCAGATGTGCCACCGGACCTCGAGGTCGAGTTCCAGATAGACCGTGTGCCGAGCGCAAAACTCGTAGCTCGAGCCCTTATCGTCTAGCACCGAATGAGATGAAAGAACTTATGGCCCAGATGGAAGACTTGCTCGGCAAGGGCTTCATTCGACCGAGCATCTCACCTTGGGGTGCCCCGGTCTTGTTTGTTAAAAAGAAGGACGGTAGCATGCGGATGTGCATTGACTACCGTGAGTTGAATAAGCTCACCGTTAAAAATCGGTACCCGCTCCCGAGGATCGACGACTTATGTGACCAGCTCCAAGGAGCTAGTTGGTTCTCGAAGATCGACCTTAGGTCCGGTTATCATCAGTTGACGATTCGGGAGGAAGATATTCCTAAGACTGCCTTCCGCACTCTTTTTGGGCGTTATGAATTTCTGGTGATGTCTTTCGGTTTGACCAACGCACCGGCCGCGTTCATGGATCTTATGAACCGGGTGTGCAGGCCGATGCTCGACCGTTAAGTTATTGTATTCATCGATGACATTCTGGTATATTCCAAAAAATGAATCCGATCACGCCGGTCATCTCATGGAAGTTTTAGAAGCTCTGCGATAGAACAAGTTGTATGCGAAGTTTTCTAAGTGTTCTTTTTGGTTGCGCGAGGTTCAGTTCTTGGGGCACGTTATTAACCCGAGTGGTATTTTGGTTTATCCTGCAAAGGTGGAAGCCGTGAATGAATGGGAGTCTCCAAAGTCTCCATCTGAAATCCGTAGCTTTCTGGGTTTGGCGGGGTATTACCGCCGCTTTATTCCCGACTTTTCGAAAATTGCTTCTTCGCAGACCTGGTTGACTAAGAAGAGTGTTAAGTTCATTTGGGGTACTGAGCAGGAGGAGGCTTTTCTCGAGTTGAAGAACCGGTTGACGCATGCCCCGATTTTAGCTCTACCTGATGGCACCGACGATCTGGTGGTTTATTCCGATGCCTCTTACCAGGGGCTTGGGTGTGTTCTGATGCAACGAGGTCGAGTCATCGCGTATGCCTCGCGGCAGTTGAAGCCTCAAGAGGCGAATTATCCTACACAAGATTTAGAGCTGGCGGCGGTTGGGTTTGCGCTTAAGTTATAGAGGCATTATTTGTACGGTGTTCCTTGCGTTATTTATACCGATCATAAGAGCTTAAAGTATTTCTTAGAGCAAAAGGAACTGAATATGCGACAGCGTCGATGGTTGGAGTTTATTAAGGACTACGATCTGGAGATCATGTACCATCCGGGTAAGGCTAACGTGGTGGCCGACGCGTTAAGCCGGAAGGAGAGACCAAAACCTATCCGCGTGAAATCCTACCAGCTTATTCTCAAACCCGACATTTTGAAACAAATAGCCAAATTCCAAAATGAAGCGTTACAGGTGGAATGGATTATGTCAGAGCGTTTTTGGGGTCAAGAAAAGTTGTTAGAAGATGTAGGTGATGGGGTGAAGTATAAGGATGGGCGTTTATGGGTACCGAGGTATGGAGATTTCAGAGGTAAAATTTTAGATGAGGCGCACAAGTCGCGCTATTCCATTCATCCAGGCGCGACCAAGATGTACCAAGACTTGAAAAAGAATTATCGGTGGCCTGCGATGAAGTTTGAGGTGGCTCAGTATGTAAGTAAGTGTTTGACATGTCTGCAAGTTAAGGCCGAGTATCAGAAGCCGTTTAGGAAACTTCAGCCATTGGAAATACCTGAGTGGAAATGGGAGCATCTTACTATAGATTTCGTAACTAAACTGCCTCGTACTCCTAGGGGTAATTATGACACCATTTGGGTAACCGGGGATAGACTGACAAAGAGCGCTCACTTCTTGCCGATTCGAGAGACTTTTAATTCTGAGCAGCTGACCGATGAGTTTATTCGTGAGATCGTCTCTAGGCACAGGGTTCCAGTATCTATTGTTTCGGATAGGGATAGGCGTTTCACCTCTAGGTTTTGGAAAAGGTTTCACGAGGAGATGGGTACCAAACTCCTTATCAGTACTGCCTATCACCCGCAGACGGATGGTCAATCCGAGAGGACCATTCAGACTCTTGAGGATATGTTGCGGGCCTGTGTAATCGATTTTTGGAGCAGTTGGGATCGTCACTTACCGTTGGTAGAGTTCTCGTATAATAACAGTTATCGCGCCACGATTGGGATGCCACCGTTTGAGATGTTGTATGGTAAGAGGTGTAGGAATCCAGTTTGTTGGGGTTCCATTGGTCAGAATCAGTTGGGTAGTTTGGAGGTAGTTGAGGCTACGACCGAGAAGCTCGATAAAATTAAGGCGTTGATGAAGGCTGCATAGGATCTTCAGAAGTCTTATGCAGATAAAAGGCGAAGGCCTATTGTGTTTGAGGCTGGGGATCAGGTTATGTTAAAAGTTTCTCCCTGGAAGGGCATTATTCGTTTTCGTAAGACGGGGAAGCTCAGTCCAAGGATTATTGGCCCGTTCCATATTTTGGCCCAAGTTGGTGAGGTAGCATATTGGCTGGAATTGCCTGAGGAGCTCGCGGGGATTCATCCAACTTTTCACGTGTCCCATCTGAGGAAATGATTAACGGATGAAGAGGCCCGTGTGCCTCTTGATGATATTGAACCCGATAGTAATCTGAACTACGTTGAACAACCGATTGCTATTCTTAACCGTCAGGAGAGGCGTTTGAGGAATAAGGTGGTTAGACATGTGAAGGTGCAGTGGAGGCACCGTAGGGGTTCCGAGGCTACTTGGGAGTCCAAAGACGAGATGATGAAACTCTACCCGCAGTTATTCCTGTCGCATCGGGATTCGGGGACGAATCCCATTGTAAGGGGGGTGGACTTATAACGCCCGTTGATTCCGGTTTCAAGAATTAAAGCTTGTAGAGTATGTATAATTCTCGGGATTTATCCGACGTTTCTTGAAAGCCTTTGCGTCATCGCGGTACGTTAAACCATTTAACTTTTCTTCCACTTTGCCTTACACTTCAATTTGGAGGGACTTGGATGTAACTATTTTATTTATATCATAAAACATTTAACCTAACCCTAGCCCCCCTTGCAGCAGCTATCGGCCGAGAAACCCCCCACCCCCTGCTCATTTTTCTTCTGCCCAGCCAAGTTTCAGCCGTGAAAACTTCAATTCAAGGTAGTGTTTATGACTCACCATGTCTTTTACACCTTAATTGATCATATTAACGCGCCTATTGGTCGTTAGGGTTGAGTTTTGATGATAACAGTTTGCTGACAGATTCATATACGTTTATTGTAGGGTCTGTAACGCCATCATTATCCATTGTTTTTGATCTATTCTTGATTCAATGACGTTCTACTTTGAGTCTAGTTTCCAGAAAGGTATAATACGTAATTTTTGGACGAGATTTGAATGGTTTTTATGAATTTATAAAATCGAGTGTCAAAGCTGATGCGGGATGACGGATTCTGATCTGTCTTCCCGACGTCATAACCTTTTTTTGACAGGTCCAAATTGGTTGGTTCCACTTCTGAAAGTTAGTATTTTGAGTTAGGAACCAAACCCAATTGGAATCGTTTAATTTGGTTCGGTAATGAATTTTATAAAAACAAAACCATTTTGTTGCGCACTGAAATAGCTGCACGTACCTTGCTGTGTTGGAGGAATTTTTATACTTTTTGTGTCCAATAGAAAAATTTAATAAAAATATTTTATAAACCTAAGACATTTATCAAAGTCTGGTAAAAATTTAATAATTTACTTCAAAGGTTATCCTATGTAATTAAATGCATCTTCGCATGCTAAAATCTACACGTTTTACTCGTTATTAATCGATAAGTTCGTTTTAGGCTTAACCGGTGGATTTGGTTAGTTGAAAGGTTTTAGGGGCTGAGGTAAAGTTGTTGGGCCTTGGGCCAAGTGTTAGGCCTTGGGCCAAGTGGTTGGGCCTTGGGCCAAGTGTTGGGCCTTGGGCCAAGTGTTGGGCTTGAACGGCCCATTAGGCAAGGGTGTTCTTACGGTCTAGTTTAGTAACGTGTTGTGTATAATTTACAGGCCCTTGCTTGTGATTGTGCACTTAGGGATTTCTTAGCTCGTTGCAAGTGTTCGATTGATTTCAGGTGAGTTCATGATGCCCTTTTTACTCTTTTTACTTTTGGGCTAGCATGCACACCTAAGTGTTTTGCTTACATGATGAAAGGTTTTAAACGAATTTATATAGGCTAGCTAGCATATGGTAGGCCTTGGGATGTTATATATATATATATATATATATATATATATATATATATATGTATGTATGTATATACATTATTTCTTGGCCTATATCTGGCGATGTTGTAGTCGTTTCGACTACTGATGTTGTGTATGCCTACTTTGTGTTTGCATGCACTGATGTTACGTGTTTGGGTTGTACGTTTGCTCGACCCTGATGTTATACGTGGATGTTATATATATATACTGTGATATATATAGAGATGTAATTGAAAGGATGTTTACATATACATTTTGTATATGTATGTATGAGGATGTTTAGTTTTCGGTTATGATGATTTGATGGATGCACCCTTTTATTTTTTTAAACTTTTGGTATGACTATCATAACTATTATTTACTGATTTTATTTACTTAAAACTTGAACTCACTCAGCTCAAGCTGACTTTGTGTGCATGTTAGTGTGAGTTTCAGGTTAGGAAGAGGATGCCTTATCGCTTGGACGTGCACGAACCTACTTGGACGGTGAAGGGCATACGGTAATTGAAGTTTTACTATTAAACATTTATTTTTGAAAGTTTTTATTTAAAGATAACTATGTTGATTTTGGGCAAAATTCCCGGATTTTGGGAACATTATTTATTATTTATGTTTTCCGCTGAATTATACTCTGAATTGCTTATTTTAATGAAAATAATTGTTTTTAATTATTTTACTAGTGTTTTGAATGAATACCAACTGTGGGGTTCCCGGGGTTCGGGGCCTTACAAGAATGGGACTTACATTAACACGAATGTGACACATTCGTTACAGAGTAACGAATGTGCCTTACAATTAGGCGAATGGCATATTTACATTAACAACCCCTATAATACTAAACTATTACATTATCAGACGATAAAGACCGAGACGTACAAAACATGTATCAACACGATGTCAAGAAGTCGAGAATTAATTTGGTTGCAAAACAATTTGAGAAAACAGTGAATACACTTCAGATTCAGGTAATGCAATGAACGGATTGACGATAATTTATAACAATTGGGAAATCACATAGACATGATTCGTTTATTAGACTAGATAAATGATTACTAGACACAATAGTTTGGTTATGATGATTCACAAAACTTAATCTGAAGAATTGACACAACTGAACACAGTCTATCTAATTACCAGTTCAGTAATACAAAACTAAGCATCTATCAATGATTAATGGCAAACGGTTCAATGACGATAAGAACTTAATCCTAAATGTTGATGAACACAAACCAAATAATTGATGATAAACCAAAGTCCAAGAAAAACAACTGTTAATCGGTTCCAATAAACAAAAAGATTCAATCAACCAAAAGATTAATCAAAACTAAATCTCAATACAAGTAATGTTCATAAAAATAATCAGTTCATATGCAACCCTACACCTGAAGTGGTCACGAGTGGTTTAGCCTTGCCTCTTCATCATGATTGGCTCGATTATGGATTGGAAGGATGAAACCATGGATGATTATGGTGATTGGTAGGTGTTAAGATGGTGAAGAATGGCCCCAAAATCGCCCAAATATGTTAGGGTATGAAGCTTAGCCATCCTAGGGTTGAACCGGGCTTAAATATGGAAGAAAAACCCAAAAAATCGTGTTTTTCCGCCCAGGAGACCGTAGCCTACGGTCTTCCCACCATAAGCTATGGTGGGTCACCGTAGGCTACGGTGGCAGTCCCACTATAGGCTATGGTGGGTCACCGTAGGCTACTGTGGGTCTATCACCCACCATGGTGTTTCGCCTGTAACTTCTTCGTTTGAACTCCGATTTATGCCCCATTTTCGGCCACGTATTCGTCTTCAAATTCTCTATCATTTCATGCAAAAAACCTTCATTTACATTCCATCTCCTATGCTCCAATTTAGCTCCTTTAGGCTCCGCACACCTATAATCATAAACTCACACAAAGTAATCGTGTTTCCGGCATATAAACACACAAAACATGTGATATAAGTCATTTAGCACACAAGATTTCACCCACACATCAATACTAACATGAGAATTATAACGTTTATGGAACATCGATTTTAACGGTAATTTTATCTATAAAACAATTAAGTTAGCGTAATATAAAGTTAACGAAATGGTAATTAATAATATAATATTAATCTGGTTTTCACGAAACATAACGGATATGAAAGATTAGTATTTAGGTGAAAAAATAATAAAATATAATTTATAATTAATTTTAAAATAATGTTGTTTAATTTATAATAATTATTAACAATTTAGTTTAGTTTATATAATAAAAAAATTATTAAAAAATAAAACAATAAAAATGTTCTGAACCCCGAGTCTTACAGCCCACGCTCAAGTGAGTTAACCAATGGACTAAGCTAGTTTGTTGATTTAAGAACAGAAACAAAAATATGTATATAATTATTGCAATGTTCATCTTCAACCTACAAACTCTAGGTTTTGATTTAACAAAACAGTTCCATGTTTGATAAAATAAAGTTAGGGGTTTTGATTTGTGGCTAAAAGTGATTCAAAAGCATATAAAAATTACCTGAAATGTTATGATTTGATGGTAAACGGTGTTTGGCCAGAGTTGAACTTTGATGAACAATTTCGTGATTAAAAAGCATGTTTTAGATGGATTTGAAGGTAGATATAAGTTTAGTTGATGATTTACATCATTTTTATAGTCACAATTGGAGCGTTTGATAGTTTGATGTTTATTGATCATAATTGTGTTTTTAATTTATTACGGTCGGTTATCAGTGGGTTACAGGATTGATTACTCATTATTTGTTGTTGTTACAGGTTATGAATGATAATATCGAGTTTTTGTTATGGTCTATGGCCATTACCAGTTTTAATTGAATTAATTTGTGAGTTTAATGATGGTTTTTGGGTTCGCCGGAGGTGTTTCTGGCTCGCCGGAAATTCGCTGCCGGAAAAACTTGGGTGGGAGGACGGCTGGGTTGGGTTTTTAATAAAATATTAAAATTTAAATTAATTTACAACTTCAGTCCTTCAAGTTTCATATTAGTTTTAAAAAAGAATTTAAATATAATACGAATTGAACCCTAAACTTTGAAATGTGTTAATATTGAAATGAAAGTTATAGATATTAGATATTTTTCATATTATACCGGGATAGTTTTTCAAATTGTTTAAACCTTTAAAACTTTAAATCTCAGATTTTCGTTAATAAATTAAAATGAATAGGAAACGAACGAATGATAACCGTAAATCCTCGTGAATACTATATTAATGATGAACGACAAACAAGAATGCATTGAAACGATAAAAGGGGTCGCTTTAACGAATATAAATTCAAATACAAATAAAAAATGACAAACATCACACAAAATACATGAAAAGAAAAAGATTATGATATATATATATATATATATATATATATACAAAACCAAAAATTTTAAATGGTTCAGGTTTTCGAGTTTGAAAATTAACGAATGTTACATAAAAGTTAGTCAAAGTAAGATGGAACTCCCGAAGAGTCCAGAGTTAGAATCAAAAATGAAGAAGAAATGCCCACATTTGTTTTCAGGAATCTCGAAGACAATATTCATTACAAGGTGGGGAGGATGTGACATGCCGAAACTTTCGGGCCAATTTTGACAACTTATGAATGTAGAAAGACCACAAGTGAAAATCTGAGTTCTTAACTCGTCACGCTACGCGGTGGACCAAGACCAAGTCCATCGCGCTACGCGTAGGGCTTGGGAGGAAACCGAAGTTTTGGCGGTGTCGCGCTATGCAACAGTCAGACCCATTAGGCCATCGTGATACGCGATGTTCACATTATGTATATAGAGACACGTGTCGGACCAAGTGTTAACTGGTGGCACAATGGGACAAGCCACGTGTCGCTACGTGGCAGCTTCCGGAGAAGATGAGTCATCACGCTACGCGACGGCTTGATAATCAGCCCATTGGGACACACGAAGGAGCCCAACATTTTCCTTTAAAAAGGGGATCCGGGCATTGCATTCTCCATCCCAAACACACCTTATAAACACACACGCAACCTCTATGTGCATGCCCGAGTCCGAAAGCCCTTAAGTTCTGATGGTTTAAACCCTAACACATGATATAGAATAGAAGTTTTGCTCGATCAACCTTAGGCGTTCAACTCCAAGTACCCAATCAAGGTAGAGGTTCCGCTTAGGTATTTTATTTTTATGGCTAAGACCATAGTCGGAGGTATAGCCTAAACTTTAATCAAATTTAAGTACACATAAGCTTTACATGTACAAAAGTTAGTAGTCAAAATAATGTTTCTTCATGAAAACAAACATAGAGTTTTAAATACAAGGGGTATAGTTAAATTGACGTTTCTTCTTGAATAAGAAACCTAACATAGACGTTTCTTTATGGAGAAGAAATGTAGCATAGAATTGGTAAATTAACAAAAGAATAAAGGTCTAAGTGTTTTATATAAACAAATGGTTTATCAAGGTTAAAGTTGTGCGAAACAGACTAAAGGTCTAAAGCTAGATTATTGATCTAGATATTTATACAAGGTTATTCTTGTACTATAGGTCTGATGTAAATCACAAGCATAAATTAGTGGAAGTACTGATCATAACAAAGGTGAATACGTTTAATCTTTTTACAAGCATAAATACAAATGAGTCATTTATATAAAAGTTTGCATGGGATTAGAGATCCCAAAAACTTTAGTATTTGTTGCCTTGTTGGTATTCAGGTTAGTCTATATGACTATGTGCTTACGCTTAGCATCATATCACCGTCTCAATGAACTAGTCTATATGGCTGTGTGGGCTTGACTATGTGCATATAATTGGTATGCCGGTCAACAGGGTCGCTGATTGTTTCGAGCATGAACTAAAGGTTTACATAAAAATGTTTTAGCATCAGTGTGTTCACCAACATGTCTTGCTAACGTATTTTATAAACTGTTTTATAGGTAATGAGGAGTTGATGGTAGAAGGTAATGCTTATTAGATGATCAGATAGCTCAGATGGTTTAATATTATAAACAGATGTACATTTATGTTTTTATCAAGATAAACTCTTTTATATCAATGATGGGTATTTAAGTCCCGGGTTTCTTAATATAATAATATTTTTTTAAAACCGAGACTTCCGCTACTCATACAACTTTGATATATTTACAAAAACAGGTGCCATTGTTGGTCACACGCCTAAGTCCATGAATCCAGGTGTGACGATTGCAAGTTTCTTCTACATGCTTGATATCTTGATGATGGGACTATCATTGATGATACTGTTAAAGTGGCTAGAGAGTTGGATTTCATTAATGTAATAGTTCCAATATTGGGTCTTGAACTAAAGAGTAAGAAAACTGAGTTATTTTAGTCTTCATGTAATGGTGGGAAGTTTCATGAGGGTTTATTCCCTATAGATAATGAGGGGTCATTATTTGGGGTGAAGCTTCTTACGGGGGGGGGGGGGGGGGGGGTTGTTAGCAAGGAAGCAAGGTTTTTTAGTATATTGACAAAGAAGAGAATCGTTGTCACACCCCGACTAGCACAATGCGGAAGCGTAAAACAGGAATGTAACAGACACCTCTGGTATCAACACATTGTTTATAAAGAAACATTACAAACTAATTTACAATATATTACATCTCCTTGTTTTGTCATCGTTTTACAGTCTAGGTGATACAAACCAAACTAGTTCGTTAACTATACGATCTTACTACTAACTTCCTTGCTTCTATTCACATAGCATCAACCACACACTTTGGACGAGTAACAGATCACCAAATCATTCCGATTTAGGTACACCTGAAAAGCAGTTTAAAACGGGTCAACTACTAGAGTTGGTGAGTTTCACGAGTTTCAAGAAAACAGTTATGAATATTCACAAGTTAACACTTGTAATTATGATATAAGTATGTATGTATGTATGTAAATGATGTAATTATGCTAAGCTACAGTGAAGCCTTGACTGTATGTGCTGCGTGCATCCATTTCCCACGCTCAATCAACCACTTTGGCTCCCCTTCCGCCCACAACATGCCCCTGTAGCTATGTCTAACACTACATAGCCTGTTTGTATAAATATGGTCATGTGCAAACGGCGCTATGTGACACGGCAACCAGGCCGATTCTGTTTGGGTTTGTCAAACCAATAGTACTATTCACAAGCCACCGGCTCGAAGTTAATCACTGTGATTGTGGGGACTTTCGTGTGTTAGCACTTAGATAATTCACATCAATACATGTTTCAGGTATGTATATGTAATCAAACATGCTTTTCACCCCAAAAGTTCGTAAAACAGTTTAGAAGTGGGGTCATGAAACTCACTGTTTAGTAGATAATCATTAGTACGTCGGTTCGAGGTTTGTATAACTTGCAATCACGGTTTCCTATAATCAATATTATAATAATATTAATAGTTTAATATTATTATAAACTTAATACTAAACTGGGCTGTATAACTAATCTGGGTATAGTTGGACGCCCAGAAAGTAGCAATAGGCTTAGGTTGTGATGTTGTTCAATGTCTAATACTTAAAACCGAACTTGGCTCAGATTCCCGTTTTCCCAGCTGGGCCAAGTTGTTCGTTTACGCTTTTAGAAAAAAATTATGGGAAAATAAGCTTGGGTAAATGTATAGGTTAATAAAATGATTAAGTTATAAAGAATGATCACCAACTGGGGTACCGGATTAGCCACGGTGCCCGTTTCCGTTTATTCAGTTTGATTTAAGAAGAAACGAGTACAATCTATCCGGATTGTCAAGGTTTCTCATAGAAAAGTTCGTTTTTACTTAATTAATCCAAAAATATGATTTTTGATCACTCTTGGTGTTTTGATATTCCCGTAGGTTCGTTAATTGCGAACTTGCCAGTTTTTATAAAAACTGAATTTGTTTAATCTTCAAATTAGCATAATTAATTAACCGTTAATCATCAAATTATGAAACTTTAGCCACTTATTAATTAAAATATGTAGATTTTTATAAAAATATTTCTGGAATTATTTACTGATTTATTAATCTATAAAAATTCATTTTATCAGCTATATTTCGCCTGAAAATCGTCCGTTTACCCCAAACAATTTCCAAAAATTACACAAAACTTTCTGAATACTCAAGTTATGTCCCTAAACAACCTGTATCAATTCCAGTATGTAAAAAGCTTGTGCAACATTCTTTTCGGCCCAATTCGACTATAAAAATTCACATGAACGCATATACACAAAACACCTTTAGAATTCTCCAAATTATCCCAAACATCATATGTGATCAAAATACATTAAATATGAGTTCCCAGAAAAATTTCATAATTTTTGAAGTATTTTAGCTATTTTTCCCAAATAAACATCCCAATTCGGTAATAAATTCGCCAAATATTCTCGAATTGTCGAAAAATTACCAAATTTGAACAGGGACTCAATGACATGGTTCCTGATGTCTCTGCAAAATTTCAAGGCCTAATAATATGCACATCACATCCTTTACCTAAACAGCCAGTAAGCAAGTGTTTCGGCATTACCTTAGCGGTTTTGGTTCGTTTCCGCCTTTCTAATCAACTTTTCAAGATCTTGTGCTCCTATGTAGGCTAGATACAAGTCCTATATCACAAACCAAGCAGGTTTCATCAATAGAACAGCCCTTTAACATAGGGTTTCGGCTAGTGCACAAAAACGAACTTTTGAACCGTAAAAACGCCGTTTCAACCCTTTAATCCGTGTTTATGGCTAAAAAAACTATTAAACCAGGTTCCTCACCATGTGTATGATCAAAACATGTTTATGGACCATTTTTAGGGTTTTTACATGGTTAGGAATGATTTTTGGCAATCAAGCTATGTTTATATGGTATTAATCGAGTTTAAACGAGCCGAAAATCGATTATCTATGACATTTTTACCTAGTTTCTTGCTGGTTTTTTATGGAGAGCAGCTTGTGTCTAGATTTTTCATGAAAGGGATGTTACAAAATATCTTAGAATTGTATTATATTTAAAGGAAAACCAATGGGGGGAGGGGGTTTCCCCTTTTGCGGCCGCCCCAAAAGGTGGGGTTCATGGGCCCCCCTCTTCCTCTTTTGTCTCGTTTCTCGTTCCCTTACGTGAAATCCCAACCCCAAATTTATATCGGGTTCGGTTTTTGGCGCTAAAAACTTATCGGGTGCGACAAACAGCGCGAAAACGAGTGTTTTTCGGCTAGTTTTGTGTAAAATAATAAAAACATACTATACGTTTGTAAAAATTGAAAATATTTTCATGGATCGTTTAAAACATTTCAAATAAGTTTTTGGTAAGTCTTTTTCAGCTTATCGGATGATACAGTGCTTGGTTTGTAACTATCTTTCGCGTTTAAATCTATAGCGGGTAGTTAAACGAGCATGTTTTCGTTTAACTTGTTTGCTATCAAACTCAGGCCATATTACAAATATTTTAGCTTGTATTAAACGTATATCACTTATAGATGGCCCCCCGGGATTTCTGGGTCATAACTCGACCCGTTCGGTTAATTGTTCGTATGTTACGCAAAAGCGTTTATTTGCTTAATCGGTAAATACATACTGAGGTGTACCTTGTTTTGGCTCAAATGTCACATTCTCCACACGTTAGAAAATTTCGTCCCCGAAATTTGATTATTCAACTTTGTCTTTATTTGGAAACAGGTGCAGGTATTTCTTTTTAAATTCAGATTTCCGCTCCCACGTGAATTCGGGTCCCCGTTCTGAATTCCACCGAACCTTGACTAGAGAGATTTTGTTGTGTCTTAACTGTTTTATTTTTCCCTCTAATATTTCCACTGATTCTTCGACGAAATTTAGTTTTTCGTTTATGTTTTAGTCTTTTAGTGGCACGATTTTGGATTCGTCAGTCAGACACTTTTTCAGGTTCGAAACATGAAAAACATCGTGAATGGAACTCAACTCCAAAGGTAATTTCAGTCGGTATGCTACAGGACCGATCTTAGAAATTACTTCATACGGTCCAATGTATCGCGGAGCTAGTTTACCAGTTTTACCGAATCGAATAACGCCTTTCCATGGGGATACCTTGAGGAATACTTTATCGCCTATTTCAAAAGATAACGGTTTCCTACGAACATCAGCGTAGCTTTTCTGTCGATCTTGGGCGATTTTTAATTTGCTTGTGAT
The DNA here is from genome assembly GCF_021521415.1 of Bidens hawaiensis. Taxonomy (NCBI): domain Eukaryota; kingdom Viridiplantae; phylum Streptophyta; class Magnoliopsida; order Asterales; family Asteraceae; genus Bidens; species Bidens hawaiensis. Next base: position 163,145 of record NW_027492745.1, on the reverse strand, counting down.
TTTATGGATTTTGTCAATGGTTTCTTGAATCAAGTCAGATCGTGTAATTTGGGTATCTCCCACCTCAGTCCAGCACAAGGGTGATCTACATTTCCGCCCGTACAGCGCTTCATATGGTGCCGCTTGAATGCTACTGTGATAGCTATTGTTGTACGAAAATTCAACCAGTGGGAGATGTTGATCCCAGTTCCCACCAAAGTCTAGTACACAAGCGCGAAGCAAATCTTCTAAGGTTTGAATGGTTCGTTCAGATTGACCGTCGGTTTGGGGATGGTAGGCGGTGCTTAGGTCAATTCGGGTTCCAAAAGCTTATTGTACGGCTTGCCAAAAACGAGAGGTGAAATGGCTATCACGATCAGAAATAATTGAAACAGGTACGCCGTGTCGGGATACGATTTCATTTATGTAAATGTGAGCAAGTTTTTCGGTTGTGAAGGTGGTTCGGATTGGAAGGAAGTGTGCGGATTTGGTTAGTCGGTCAACTATTACCCATATTGCATCGTTTCCTCGGGAAGTTTTAGGGAGGTGTGTTACAAAATCCATGGTAATTTGTTCCCATTTCCATTGCAGTATTTCCGGTTGGTGCAACATTCCCGAAGGCTTTTGATATTCGGCCTTAACCCTCGCACATGTTAAACATTTACTGACGTACGTGGCTATATCCTTCTTCATACCAGGCCACTAATAATACTCCTTCAAGTCCTTGTACATCTTATCTGTTCCTAGGTGAATGGAGTATTTGGACTTATGGGCTTCGTCCATGATCAAGTCACGCAGGTTGCTGAAAGTGGGAATCCAAACTCGGTTTTTGTAGTATAGAATTTCGTCAGTTCTTTCTTCAAAGTTTTGTTCAGTCCCATGCAAGTTTTCATCTTCCAAGTGATCTCTTTTCAGAGCTTCATTTTGAGCAATATAAATTTGTTCGGTGAGACTGGTTTGGACAATCATTCCAAGTGCTCGGTCCCGTAGTGGTTTGATCCTGTCTTTTCTGCTCAAAGCATCTGCTACTATATTAGCCTTGCCCGGATGGTATCGAATCTCACAGTCATAATCGTTCAACAGCTCTACCCATCTCCTCTGCCTCATGTTTAGTTCTTTCTGTTCGAAAATATATTGTAGGCTCTTGTGGTCGGTGTATACTGTACATTTGGTGCCATACAAATAGTGCCTCCAGATCTTAAGTGCGAAAATAACCGCGCCCAGTTCCAAATCATGGGTGGTATAATTCTTCTCGTGCACCTTTAATTGTCGAGAAGCGTATGCTATGACTTTGTTTCTTTGCATAAGTACGCACCCTAAACCTTTCCGGGACGCGTTACAATAAACAATCAGATCATCAATTCCCTCTGGAAGACTCAGTATCGATGCTTGGCACAGTTTCTATTTTAGCAATTGAAAAGCCGCTTCTTGTTCTTCTCCCCAAACATAAGCACGATCTTTTTGAGTCAAAAGAGTTAAAGGTTGGGCTATGCTGGAAAAATTAGTAATAAAGCGTCGATAATACCCAATTAACCCAAAAATTGGCGGATTTCTTTCGGTGACTTTGGGGCTTGCCAATTTTAATGGCTTCAATTTTACTCGGGTCTACATGAATACCGTGTCGGTTAAAAACGTGCCCTAGAAATTGTACCTCTTGTAGCCAGAATTCACATTTTGACAGCTTGGCATACAACTTTTCCTGCCTCAACAGCTCCAAGATAGTTCGTAAATGCTGCTCGTGTTCCTCCTTGGTTTTCGAATATATCAAAATGTCATCAATAAACACGATAACAAATTTGTCGAGATACGGTTTACAAACTCGATTCATAAGATCCATGAAAACTGCGGGAGCATTAGTCAGTCCGAACAGCATAACTAAGAATTCTTAGTGGCCATAACGAGTTTGGAACGCCGTTTTAGACACGTCTTCCTCTTGAATTTTAACTTGATGGTAACCAGATCGAAGGTCAATTTTCGAGAAGTAGTTTGCCCCTTGAAGTTGGTCAAATAAGTCATCTATTCGTGGAAGAGGGTATCGGTTTTTGATGGTAACTTTTTTTAATTCCCGGTAATCAATGCACATTCTAAAACTTCCATCTTTTTTCTTCAGAGGACTGGTTAGATAATTCTTGCATTTCAGAGGGTACCAATCGGTAAGGTGCCTTAGCAATGGGAGCTGATCCTGGGATTAAGTCAATAAGGATTTCAACCTGTCGGTTCGGTGGTAATCCAGGTAGATCATCGGGAAAGACATCGGGGTATTCACGTACAACGGGAATCTCTTCTATGCATTTCTCATCAGGGTTCTTTATAGTCACATTTTCCAAGAATGCCATACAACCTTGGCGTAGACATTTCAACACTTTGAGATGAGACACGAGAGGTAATATCGAACCGGACTTCTCTCCTTGTACCACAATCACCTCACCATTCTAAAAGGGAATTTTAACTGTCTTGTCGTTACACACAATCTCTGCCTTATTCTTGGTTAACCAGTCCATACCAACAATAACATCAAAACTTCCTAACTCTACCGGGAGTAGGTCAATAAGGAATAGGTGGTCATTAAAAATAATGGAACAGTTTTGGACTATTTGGTTGACAGTTATAGAGTTACCGTTAGTGAGTTCTATAGTATAGGGATTTGTTAATTCACTAACTGGCATATTACCCAGGGATACAAAGCTAGTGGAAACAAAGCTTCTATCAGCACCCGTGTCAAATAATACAGAAGCATATTTATCAGAAACAACAAATGTACCTGTTACTACGTTCGGGTCTTGTCGTGCTTCTCCTGACCCGATAACGAACGCGCGTCCTCTAGGCGCACCAGACGTCAATGCTTGGTTCGGTCTAGTAACTGCTCTTGAATTCAACTTGGGGCAGTTTCTTCTAATATGTTCTGTACTGCCACATTCATAGCAGGCACGGTAGGTTGTTGCGGCTGCAGTCTGCTGGATAGGTTGTTGGCGAATTGGTTGAGGTCTGGGTGGTGGTGGATGACGAGGTTGAGTTGTTTGGGTTGATCGGTTCATAATTTCTGTACCTGCTCTGCAATTAGGGGCATATGCCCAGTTCGACCACATTTATGGCATACCGGGAATCTGCATTCTCCCACATGATGGTAATTACACTTATCGCACTTTGGCAAGGATCCCTTATACCTGTCTTGCTTCGTATTGGAACCAATTATAGCATAATTTCTTATTGTTGGACGTGCACGCTTGCTTGATTGTTCTCCTTGTGATCTCGTCCTGTAGTCGATTCATTTCATACCCACTGATTTTCCAGCCTTTTTCAATACACCACTTCTTACTAAATCAAAAGTCACAATACCAGCCTGAGTCACGGCATTCTCGAACAATGTGTGACCCACGGAGTTCACCAAACTCCTCACTTCCGGGGCTAAACCCCAAATATAACGTTCAACTCGTTTGTCCTCGGGAGTTACTAACCATGGTACTAGGCGAGCCAATTAATTGAAGTTGTTGGTATACCCCAAATGATCCGCTCCTTTCATTTCCAGACTCCAGAGTTCGTGTTCTAACCTTTGTATTTCGTTCTTTGGACAGAAATGATCTAGCATTAATGTTTTGAGTTCAGCCCAAGTCATGTGGTTAACTGTATCTTGCCCTTTTATCTGAACTGTAGTGTTCCACCACATCAAAGCATGATCTGTAAAAGTAGAAGCAACATACTTGACAATGTTTTCAGGTGGACAATTGCTAATATTGAGTACAGATTCCGTCTTCTCTATCCATTTAATCAGCCTGTTTGGCCCTTCGATACCTTTGAATTCGATCAGTTTACAGGCCATAAAGTTTTTGATCTAATATTCCCTTTGAGGGGGATTAGGGTTGTTATTGTTGTTGTTTGGGTTCGGTGGAAAATTATTGTTGTTGACATTATTAGTATCCGGTGGGGAATTATTTGCATTAGGAGGGGCATTTGTATTAGGTGGGGGATTATTATTTGTGTCTGTTTCAGTGTTGGTTGGTGGAGCATTATTAATCGGTTGTTGGTTTGTTTGCATATTTGCATTTACACCGGCAGTCACCTGTGTTACAATAAGTTGAATTACTGCCTGCATTTGCCGAGCAATCATCTCGGCTATTTCTGCCTCAGTCATGGGGGTTGCTTTCTTTGGGGTCATTCTATAATGATAAACAAATATAAGCCAATTAATACTAATTCCAGACTACGGCACTGTGTAATAATAATCACAATAAATGTTGTACAGGTAAACCAGATAACATACTGACATTTCACAAATTGGTCTGTACATTGATAATAAAGGGTACATAGACTTAGCCTGATAAAGGCCAATGCTTGCATGTAAATATCAAAATCTGTCACTAAGTGACTGCTAGACTTAACCCTGTAAGGGTCAGTGCTTGTAATAATGTACAAAATTGTGCCCCATGTTAACATAACATACTACTATATACATACATAGAGTATCAAAAGATCATGTACACATATCTGTAACATCTTGCATCTATCCATACAAACGATAGGCTAACCACAAACATAAAAACAACAACACCGTAATCATCCAGTAACAGTTCCACAGCCGAACTGTCACCCTATCCAAACACCAACGATGGTAGCCATCTGACTGCTGCAAGTTTAGTACTATCTGCTGTGACGTCGATAAGCACTGGGTCACGTCCCTCCTCTCCTGGTTAATGTTAGCTATAGCTATAGAGTGGTCTATCACACGGTCAGTCAGGACAGCCATCCAAAAGTTGTTTCCTACGTTTGGGAGGTCAGGGAGAGGAGTAGGTATACTCAATGAACGGGAAGATGAAGTATCCGCCCTACGACGTGAAGGTCCTCCCCGGTAGTGGGTAGATCTGAATGGAATCGAGGTAGGGTCAATCGGGGTTACCCGAATACAAGCAGTCTGTCGGACTCGCACAGTAGCTGAAGTCGTCGGCGACAGGTATATAGGTGGAGTGGGTGATCTGGCTACTCTAGCAGGCGAACGATACTAACTGTTAACTTCGTTTTGATCCCTGCGTGGTGACCTAAGTGGATAGCTATTGCATCTATAGCCAGACAGATCAGGCACATTTCTGGGTAGCTCTCTACAAATAACCTCTTCTTCCACATCTTCCTCATCCTCCTCCAGTTCCTCTTCTGGGTCCTCCTTCTCTGAATCCTCCTCTGATTCCTCCTCTGGATCCTCCTCCTCAGAGATTACCGGTTCTTCTTCCGGTATGTAGTCGTTATTTCTTGACATGACTCTGCACAAAAGTTAGTTATAAAAATAATATCTATTGCTAGCACTAACTATTGTCGAGAAGATTAATTAATTAAACCAAATTTAATATTAATTATATTAGAATATAATATTAGTTTTATTAAAATTTTAATTTTAATTATTATTAAAATCAATACTGAATATAAATGAATATAATATTCATAACAAAATTTACCGTCATCAACAGTATCGTACGTACACGTATTCATACACTTTTTTCCAAATAAGCACGTATGGGTGTTACATATATATATACTTACCAATTACCTTTTATACACATATGTTGCCACTTTTACCTAACCACACGTTCCGCGACTTTTCCCCGAATTTACCGTCATTAACAGTATGTTATTATGTTCTGGACCACAATAACTCACTTGCCCTACAAGTTCATCCTGGCATCCATCAGTATATAATATTAATTTACTATTCAAATATTTCCCAAGGGTAATCGAGCCTACGGTTATATTTTAGGTACCCTAAAGGATAACCTAATCCTTTATAACCAATGGCTCTGATATCAACTTCTGTCACACCCCGACTAGCACAATGCGGAAGCGTAAAACGGGAATGTAACAGACACCTCTGGTATCAACACATTGTTTATAAAGAAACATTACAAACTAATTACAGTATATTGCATCTCCTTGTTTTGTCATCGTTTTACAGTCTAGGTGATACAAACCAAACTAGTTCGTTAACTATACGATCTTACTACTAACTTCCTTGCTTCCATTCACATAGCATCAACCACACACTTTGGACAAGTAACAAATCACCAAATCATTCCGATTTAGGTACACCTGAAAAGCAATTTAAAACGGGTCAACTACTAAAGTTGGTGAGTTTCACGAGTTTCAAGAAAACAATTATGAATATTCACAAGTTAACACTTGTAATTATGATATAAGTATGTATGTATGTAAATGATGTAATTATGCTAAGCTACAGTGAAGCTTTGACTGTATGTGCTGCGTGCATCCATTTCCCACGCTCAATCAACCACTGTGGCTCCCCTTCCGCCCACAAGATGCCCTGGTAGCTATGTCTAACACTACATAGCCTGTTAGTATAAATATGGTCATGTGCAAACGGTGCTATGTGACACGGCAACCAGGCCGATTCCGTTTGGGTTTGTCAAACCAATAGTACTATGCACAAGCCACCGGCTCGAAGTTAATCACTGTGATCGTGGGAACTTTCGTGTGTTAGCACTTAGATAATTCACATCAATACATGTTTTAGGTATGTATATGTAATCAAACATGCTTTTCACCCCAAAAGTTCGTAAAACAGTTTAGAAGTGGGGTCATGAAACTCACTGTTAGTAGATAATCAGTAGCACGTCAGTTCGAGGTTTGTATAACTTGCAATCACGGTTTCCTATAATCAATATTATAGTAATATTAATATTTTAATATTATTATAATCTCAATACTAAACTGGGCTGTATAACTAATCTGGGTATAGTTGGAATGCCCTGAAAGTGGCAATAGGCTTAGGTTGTGATGTTGTTCAATGTCAAATACTTAAAACCGAACTTGGCTCAGATTTCCGTTTTCCCAGCTATGCCAAGTTGTTCGTTTACGCGTTTAGAAAACAATTATGGGAAAATAAGCTTGGGTAAATGTGTTGGTTAATAAAATGATTAAGTTATAAAGAAGGATCACATACCGGGGTACCGGATTAGCCACGGTGCCCGTTTCCGTTTATTCAGTTTGATTTAAGAAGAAACGCATACAATCTATCCGGATTGTCCAGGTTTCTCATAGAAAAGTTCGTTTTTACTTAATTAATCCAAAAATATGATTTTTGATCACTCTTGGTGTTTTGATATTCCCGCAGGTTCGTTAATCGCGAACTTGCCGGTTTTTATAAAAACTGAATTTGTTTAATCTTCAAATTAGCATAATTAATTAACCGTTAATCATTAAATTATGAAAATTTAGCCACTTATCAATTAAAATATGTAGATTTTTATAAAAATATTTCTGGAATTATTTACTGATTTATTAATCTATAAAAATTCATTTTATCAGCTATATTTCGCCTGAAAATCGTCCGTTTACCCCAAACAATTTCCAAAAATTACACAAAACTTTCTGAATACTCAAGTTATGTCCCTAAACAACCTGTATCAATTCCAGTATGTAAAAAGCTTGTGCAACATTCTTTTCGGCCCAAATTCGACTATAAAAATTCACATGAACGCATATACACAAAACACCTTTAGAATTCTCCAAATTATCCCAAACATCATATGTGATCAAAATACATTAAATATGAGTTCCCAGAAAAATTTCATAATTTTTGAAGTATTTTAGCTATTTTTCCCAAATAAACATCCCAATTCGGTAATAAATTCGCCAAATATTCTCGAATTGTCGAAAAATTACCAAATTCGAACAGGGACTCAATGACATGGTTCCTGATTTCTCTGCAAAATTTCAAGGCCTAATAATATGCACATCACATCCTTAACCTAAACAGCCAGTAAGCGAGTGTTTCGGCATTACCTTAGCGGTTTTGGTTCGTTTCCGCCTTTCTAATCAACTTTTCAAGATCTTGTGCTCCTATGTAGGCTAGATACAAGTCCTATATCACAAACCAAGCAGGTTTCATCAATAGAACAGCCCTTTAACATAGGGTTTCGGCTAGTGCACAAAATCGAACTTTTGAACCGTAAAAACGCCGTTTCAACCCTTTAATCCGTGTTTATGGCTAAAAAAACTATTAAACCAGGTTCCTCACCATGTGTATGATCAAAACATGTTTATGGACCATTTTTAGGGTTTTTACATGGTTAGGAATGATTTTTGGCAATCAAGCTATGTTTATATGGTATTAATCGAGTTTAAACGAGCCGAAAATCGATTATTTATGACATTTTTACCTAGTTTCTTGCTGGTTTTTTATGGAGAGCAGCTTGTGTCTAGATTTTTCATGAAAGGGATGTTACAAAATATCTTAGAATTGTATTATATTTAAAGGAAAACCAATGGGGGGAGGGGGTTTCCCCTTTTGCGGCCGCCCCAAAAGGTGGGGTCCATGGGCCCCCCTCTTCCTCTTTTGTCTCGTTTCTCGTTCCCTTACGTGAAATCCCAACCCCAAATTTATATCGGGTTCGGTTTTTGGCGCTAAAAACTTATCGGGTGCGACAAACAGCGCGAAAACGAGTGTTTTTCGGCTAGTTTTGTGTAAAATTATAAAAACATACTATACGTTTGTAAAAATCGAAAATATTTTCACAGATCTCTTAAAACATTTCAAATAAGTGTTTGGTAAGTCTTTTTCGGCTTATCGGATGATACAATGCTTGGTTTGTAACTATCTTTCGCGTTTAAATCTATAGCTGGTAGTTAAACGAGCATGTTTTCGTTTAACTTGTTTGCTATCAAACTCAGGCCATATTACTAATATTTTAGCTTGTATTAAACGTATATCACTTATAGATGGTCCCCCAGGATTTCTGGGTCATAACCCGACCCGTTCGGTTAATCGTTCGTTTGTTACGCAAAAGGCGTTTATTTGCTTAATCGGTAAATACATACTGAGGTGTACCTTGTTTTGGCTCAAATGTCACAATCGTTAATGTTTTTCTTTGATGATGCATCATCTTCCAAAACTAGGTAACACATAGAGTGAATTTCTCTTGCTTGGTATTGTATGGGTATTGGCAACTTTTCTTTGGACTGAGGACATGCCAACCTGTACACATGATGGAGGCAAAGTTCTTCTTAAGGATGGCGACGAGAGATTGAGAACAATGTGATTTGTGGAGGTCCATTCTTTTGAGACCTCCACAGGAGACTTACTACCTTACCTATTAAGTTTGTTTGGGGTTATATTCGGTTGTATAGGTTTCATCCTATGCCTTTTTTGCCTAGAGGGCCCAATTTAGGGTGCTTCAAAGCCACATCCTACGAGACAATGGTATTTGTGGTATGGATTATGTTTATAGTTATCATTTGGCTTGTCTACATGATACAATTCCAAGCTTCAACTTTAGAGGTTATAATAACAAGGAGGCCCTACTTTCTTAAAAGCTCAACATGCATTGCCAATTCTTTTTTGCTAAAATTGTTGTCACACCACGACTTAGGGCCTAGGCGTGTGACTCTCAGTTGGTACATGTTTAGTAAATATATAAGAGTTTTTGGGTTAATTTTAGCGGAAAACTTTAAGTTATTATAATATTAATTTACATTGAAAATTTACTCAGGAATTAAATACACGAGTATTCGTTTTACAAAACATTGTTTGTATTACAAGGATTTTATAACCAAAATCGAGCCATCTTGTAATGCGAAATTCTGTCACCATGATGACTCTAATCCTTGTTATTTCCACGGAACTAGTTACCTGCAATGTGGGAATGAAATACGTCAGTTATATGCTGGTGAAACGTCTGACTCTAAAAGCATTTTAAACTACAATCATAATACAAATATAGTTTTCTTGACAAGTTCAGCGGAAATATTTCTATTTCCGGTATCTTGTACCACTGCCCTACACACATACAAGTCTCTTCGAGCCACATAGCCCATACCGAAGAACTAGTTATAACTGTTAAGCCACGGCCACGTAGCCTTCAAATGTTAGGCTAAACAGTTATGTTTATATCCATACACATGTGTAATCGGTCTGAGTTGCTTTTATTCTCTAATTTGTATTATAACATTTTAGAGATCACGTAATCTCATGTAAACGTTTGACTGCCTCTTTAAGACAAACAGCCATTTTAGCTTATAAAGTATAAATCTATTTTGACTGTTTGTAAAGGTTTAACGTATTCACCTGAACCGTCGGTGTGTTGTTGATAAACTTCTTGATATGAATGTGAATGATATTAACCTATAAACAAATAGGTTTGTATGATTACCTGATGGTATTTCTTGATTAGACTGCATACCTTAAGTCTGGTTTTAACCTTGATAAGGTTTGTGCATGTTGTTTTTGAAATTATATCTGTATTTGTGTGACGTTTAATATAGCATGCTCTGGCCTAATAGGTTCTAACACTTTGGTAAGTTTCCCCAGGTAAGTAAACGGGTCCCGCGGTTGATTGGGATTTGTACGAATTACTTTCCTTAGGCAAGAAACCCACTACTAGTGATATCCCTCTTCCAGTTACTACATGCCTGTCAAGATATAATTTTGTTTATTACTTCTTATAGAAGTAAAGTTTTCTTGAAAGTCTTTGTGAATGCTTTAATAATCTTTTCAAGGATAAAAGGCCATAGCCCTGACTGAGTCTAATCTATTCATAATATACTTGAAATAACTTAAACATAGATCCTACCTTAATGGACACTCGAGAACGCTAATAATAAGAAAAGAGTGACAACTTGGTTGGCAGGGTCTTGATGCTAGCACGCTTAAGTGATTAATCAAAGCATCAGGACTTCGATACTTCCACGAACTCCAAGGAAACAGGGTGTCGGCACGTCGCAGCAATCGGGCACGCTTCCCTAGGCTATATGTGTGTTTTTGGAAGTGAGATTTAGGATGAAATGGCTCAAACCCGTCACTCCCTTTTTATAGAAAAATTTGGCTTCTTCGCATAGCGCGAAGGACACGTCTCCGTTCATTCACGTCCCGCGAAGTAGCACTCCGCCACCTTATGACACGTGGCATGTACAATCGTGCCACGTGTAGACATGTGGTTGGACACGTGAACCTGATTACTTAATGAAGTTTTGCGTAGCATGAACTAGCTCTATCTCGGTTTCTGTGATGATTACTTCGCATAGCGCGAAGGGAATCATGGTTAATACTTCGCGTAGCGCGAAGGAATGAAAAATCCAAATTTTTATTTAAGTCCCTAATCTTTTGAATATTGACATTTTTTACTAAATCTTATGTTGGGAATTTTCGAGGTGTTACAATTGTCTGCAACATGGAAGCACATTTTGACATAACCGATGAATAAAAAAACCGTTTTAAGTGTCTATGAGCACCACATGCTCAAGGTTTTCTTCTTAATATCCCTATAGAAGGGTTAGACCAACATATGTTGTCGGTGGAGAATCAGACTGTCCTAGTATTGTCTCATGATTCCTCTATTTTCGATTCATTAATGAGATATTAACTTTTAATCGCGAGGCGTATTTGGACTCCTTTGGAGAGCATGTGGCTTATTGTAGAGAGCTCCTGGGTTCAAGTACCATGATTTTGTTATAGATGTTATTTTTTACATAATCTAGGGCGTCAGGATTTATGTTAAGAAAGAAACATGTGTGAGTTTCTTGACTAATCTTGGAATGGAGCTGAACAATCAGACCAACTTGCATTTTGGTCATTAGATGGATGAGAGAGAAACACATGTATGTGGATCTACCAAAGGGTTCCTCTCTTATAGGCTTGGGAGCTTTGTTTATACATGTAACATCCTAAAATTTATAATGTTAAATAAAGAAAGTTATGTTTAGTGATTTAGCGTTAATAATTAATTAATATCGAGTAAAGAACGGATCATGGACTTAGATTAATTGAGATGGGTTAAATGAGAATGGGCCTTCGGTCCATGGGCTTTAAGGGATATAAATATCCCCTAAACCCTAAACCATCATTCATTTCCATCTTATTCTCTAACACACTCCAAAACACACACACACCACACACCGCCATATACGGCCGGCGGCCGAGGGAGAGAAACGAGCAAGATCCGATAGAGAGTAAACGATTAGTTGTGATTAAACAAGTTAAACGAGATCCAAACGAGCACAAAAGGTATGTTCTTGACCTTTAAAGTTTAAAGATCCAAGCTTTATAGTATATACGGGATATATATATATGACCGAAATGGTTAGGGAACGTTAGTGGGTGATGTCGAACCATAACAAGGGTATTAAAATCGCCAAATGCGTGATAAAAACCAAACCCGTAGAGAACTGGGCAACTTCGCCTGCGAACTGGGCAACTTCGCCTTCAAAACGATAACTTCGCCTTCAAAACGATAACTTCGCCTTCAAAGCTTAACTTCGCCTACGGCCAACTTCGCCTAACTGGTAACTTCGCCTAAGGCCAAGTTCGCCTAACTGATAACTTCGCCTAAGGCCAAGTTCGCCTAACTGATAACTTCGCCTAAGGCCAAGTTCGTCTAACTGATAACTTCGCCTAAGGCCAAGTTCGTCTAACTGATAACTTCGCCTAAAGCTAAGTTCGCCTAAGGATTAACTTCGCCTAAAGCTAAGTTCGCCTAAGGATTAACTTCGCCTAAAGCTAAGTTCGCCTAAGGTTTAACTTCGCCTAAAGCTAAGTTCGCCTAAGGTTTAACTTCGCCTAAAGTCAAGTTCGATTAGAAAATAAATTAAAAACCTAATGAAAAATGTGTTAAGACAGTTAATGTTAATAAAATTTTTCCAAGCTGACTTGGCAGCTCGACCCCAGCCAGGGGCTCTGCCCCTTGGACCCTGCTAGGGGCTGCCGCCCCTAGACCCCGCTGCCAGGGGCGCTGCCCCCGGACCCCCGTTAGTTGTGGGTAGTAATTAAGATTAGAAAGATGATATAAGTAGTGATAGTTAATTGATATGTATACTTGTTATACAGTCAGCCGTGCACAACTGAGGAAAGGGATTACGATTAACGGTGAACGTAACCGTGTTCAGGTGAGTTTCTAGCCCCACTTCTGTGTTATGTTTTCGGGGCTGTGTGCATACTCGATATGTTTGTTAATACACTTATCCTAAGTGATAAGTGTATGCCTTATATGAATGATGTGAAATGTATGAATGATTGCTTGTCAGTACGTGAACGATCTTCGGATATTGCACGTACTGTCAGGTTGTAGTGTTACGTATAAGGTGAGTATAATGTATTTGCTCATATGTATGAATGCGATAAAGTTAATAAACAAAGGAAAGGCACGGTTGTATGGTAACGAAGAGGGACCAGACCCTTATAATATCTGTGATGTTAGGGACCAGACCCTTATAATATCTGTGATGTTAGGGACCAGACCCTTATAATATCTGTGATGTTAGGGACCAGACCCTTATAATATCTGTGAGGTTATAGGGCGAAAGGCTCTTTAAAACTTATGATTATGTATGTAAAGAAAGTATGAAGGTAAGAATGAAAGTATATGCAATTATGTGTGTATGAAAGAAAGTTAAGAGGTTAAGTATGAAATGTAAGAAGGTATTGTATGATTATGTGATTAACTAGAACTCACTCAGCGTAGCTGACTTTTAGTATGCACGCAGGTGAGTAGGATGAGGCAGCTCGCTTGAGGAGACACGTGGCACCGAATAAGAGGCTGGCATCGGAAGACTCAAGACGTTTAAGTTTAATGTTTCGTTAATTTTGAAAGACAAAATGATGTTTTAAGACAAGATGTGTTTTGTTATGAAATGTTTTATGAAAGCTTTTATATTCCGCGAATGTTTTAATTAACTCTGATATTTAGAACTGCGTTTATGAGTAAATCCAACACGAAAGTAGGGCTACCGGTAACGGGGCCTTACAATATAGTAGGTCAGGCTGTGTAAAAGGTCACTTTATGCAAAGTGAACGAGAAGATGTGAATTGACAACCAACACGTATTTATACCATTTGCATTTGATATTTTGGTTTTTCTTGCGCCTGATGCTATGGAACTACTTATTCGAGTTCAGCGAGGCATGAATAGTAATATTATGACTTAAAGATCTATTTATTTAATTGTTACATGACTTAATTTTCCTATTCAAAAAGGACTAACGGCACAGCTTGTTGCCATTTTTCCTTATATCTCGATGTAAGCACTGCTAAAGTGAATGAGATCAAATTCTAAACCTCAAAAAAATAACTTAGAATAACACGAGCATAAAATATAAGAGAGAATCAATCCAAATGAAATATCACTTTGTTTTCAAATCTCTTTGAAATATTTGACGAGACAATTAATATAATTGTATTTTATACTTTTATAAAGTGGAAATACCTCTAATCAAGACAATAAAATCCCACAACTTGTCTGTTAGGCTGAACGAACAAACACTTCCGACGATGGAAAAGTTGGAAATAAAGTCATCTTAAAACATGATTATACTCAAGTACGAATACTGAATATATATTAGGTCCGAAGACGAATGACATTTTGAACGCACGGTTGACCCTTGAAATAACATTAACTTAAATAATATATACTTTTTATATTCCACCCTTTCGGTCAAAAGTGAAGCTCGGGTTTTTGGTTTATATATATACCTTACAGCCTTTATGTTATCCCTCATTATCACGTCTAAACTAGGAGTCTTCATCGAATCGAATAACGAATTTTCAAGTTAAATCGAATCGAATAATCCGAATAATTGTTCTTTTTGTCAGTATTCGTATTCGTTTAAAAGTTGAACTATTCGATTCGTATTCGTATTAAATGCCCAATTCGAAATTCGATTCGAATTCGTATTTGAAACTCGAATTCGAATAAGTTTGATTTTAATTCTAATAGATACGATCTAATTCAAGTTTACCTATGTCAAAAATTCGAAAACCATAAGCATAAGTGCAAAACAAACATATAAATTTAAGACAGAATTACAGAATTTGTCCTTTATCTTTCACCCAAATTTCACTCGTTGTCCCTGATCTTCAAAATTGATCTTTTTGTCCTGTACGTTTTAAAATCCAACAGCGTTTGTCATTTTCGCCTAACCCGGTTAGATTTTCTCGTTAAGTCAGGTCATGTGCCTTGCACATAAGGGTAAATTGGTAATTTTCCTATTAAATAAAAATAATATTTTAATAAATAAAGAAAACAATAAAAAAATTAAAAATATATATTAAATTCTTTCTTTCTCTCCCCTTCTTCTTCTTCTTCTTCTTCTTCCTCTTTCTTCGCCTCCTCCTCCTTCACCAATCTCCGGTAGCCACCACCGCCACCGTCCCCACCTGCTACCACCACCAGCCCCTACCTATCCCCACCACACCTTCACTGTCATTCAGCATCACACCCACCAAACTCCCCGTCTCCAAATCCAAAATCGTACAACCACCGTCACAACCTGGAACCACCGGTGCCGTCACTGCCGGACCTGCCAAACCCTAACATCGCCACCACCTGACCCGTTGCCATTAACCCGTTGCAGCCACCCTCCGCCATTGACCCGGCGACGATCAGACCCGACGGCAACAAACCCTCATCAATATTCCTCTGAAATGCTCTGACTTGTTCAAGCTCACGCTTTAACCTCGACTCCAACTCTTTCCTCTCAAAACTCGATAACTTCGATAAAGATATAACCTGTATAGGAACCCCAAACTGCTGATAAGCATCACTAACCAAGTTAACAGATTTATTTCTCGGTGCACACGAAACTTCCAAAGCAGTTACTTATCAATTTAAAAATAATTAACCTAAAACTTTGATTAATTTCATCCTACCTAAGTTTCTTCTCCCCGAAGAAACACACTGAAATCCGATGTTAGGGTTTGGCAGGTCCAGCAGTGACGGCACAGGTGGTTCCAGGTTGTGACGGTGGTTGTACGATTTTGGATTTGGATACGAGGAGTTTGGTGGGTGTGATGCTGAACGACAACGAAGGTGTGGTGGTGATAGGTGGGGGCTGGTGGTGGTAGCAGGTGGGGACGGTGGCGGTGGTGGCTGCCAGAGATTGGTGGAGAAGAAGAAGAAGAAGAAGAAGAAGAAGGAGGAGGAGGAGGAGAGAGAAAAAAAGAGTTTAATATATATTTTAATTTTTTTATTGTTTTCTTAATTTATTAAAATATTATTTTAATTTAATAGGAAAATTACCAATTTACCCTCATGTGCAAGGCACATGACCTGACTTAACGAGAAAATCTAACCGGGTTAGGCGAAAAGGACAAACGTTGTTGGATTTTGAAACGTAAAGGACAAAAAAGTTCAATTTTGAAAATCAGAAACAACGAGTGAAATTTGAGTGAAAGATAAAGGACAATTTCTGTAATTCTGTCTAAATTTAAAGTAGCTACAATATCACATGATAATAAATTCAAAACTCAAATACAAATAGTTTAAAATTCAAAATATTCAAAAGGAGAAGTAAATAACACTCATATTAATATAGGCTAAGAAACAATAATATGGCCTATTGGGTTTAATTAATTTATAACGGACATTTATTATTTATGAATTGGACCCGGATAAAAAATAATTATTATATATATATACACACACACATATATGTACATATAACTAGAAATTTGACCCCCGCGCGTTGCAGCGCATTAAAACATGAAAACTTTAACATTAGCGCATGTACATAAGTTTTCTACATGAATAAAAATATAAAAGCGTTAACATCAGATTACTCGTGTGATGCGGCATGATCCACAAATGGCTTCCAGTACGACAATGTAGTCATGTACAACCCAAACTGATAGCCAATATAATCTATGGAACAAATCCAAAATGAAACATGCCACAAAGAAACCAAAGATAAGAGTTAGTAACTATGCATATCAATATAACAACAGATTTAAACACTCACAACTTAAAACCAAGTACATAGAAGAGAGAAGGTGTCCGTCAAAACCTAAAATCAAAAAATCGTAGAAAGACGATGATGAAAAACTGAACCGAAGGCTAGAACAACATATGTATTGCCTATACTAAATCATATGTAATATGTTGACTTTCTAATGCTGGTTGTTTTCTTTAAATAAATACAGTATCCCTAAAGGATTGTTAAATGGGCTGTGTTCGCAGATTGGTGAGTCCAACGCAACATGACCCGTTTGATCTGAAACTTTTTAATGTCTTTTTTCACATATTAATACCTTTTTATATTTTTTTCCATTTATATAATTTATGAGGTTATTTGACTCATTTGAAAATTCTAAGTTACACAAATTTGATTTTATACAACTATTAAATATGCATATGATTAAAGAATATGTGGTGGTGGTCATTAGTTGATAAAAGAGGATGATGTGTCTTTTAATTAAATTTACAGATGAAGAACGAAACCAATTAGAAATTTGCTATAGGTTGCTCAAATAAATCAATCAATTCATATAAAATGAGTAGGTTTTTTGCTTGGTAACAGAGGGAGACTAACTATCGAACAGATACTACACTGCATTACGAAAATTAGAAATCCTTCAACATTTAGAAAACCTTGCAATAAGTGGCATATTTTGAAAAATTAAAATGTAACTGAAAACAATAAAAGCAATGCCAAGCTGGAAGGATACAAATGTAGCTATTGCAATGAATAAAAAACCAAGCTAGTTTTGGCTCGTTACTTAGACAACTATGTCCAAATATGAACTAATAACAATAATACCTGCAAGGGTTTTCTTTTATCCTTGTAGTTTGCTTATTCATTCATCGTGTGTAGATTGCTAAGATGGGTTGGTTAACGGGTCGAAACAGGCTCGAGTTGTGAAAAGTTAACATGGAGAGAGAGAAAATGAAATAAAAAAAAATGATTCGTCTCAGAGCTCTATTAGACCACAATGACTGTAACAGCGGTTGCAAGGAGATTTTCACACTTGCCATCTGCCGATTCTACCAAGCCAAACAACGATCTTGAAAATGCATAAACAACAAACTCATGTATGAAAATAAACAATGTTTAAATTGAACTGGTAAAATTCAATTACATAATTAGTTTACAGCATCAAATTTTGACCACTGCTCCTATAGGTATCAACACAGCAGAAGAACACTCAGATCATGTGAAGCAAGATATGCAAGAACTAAAACACCAACCATTCAAACAATGAAATTGCTAATACAACAATTAGTGCTTTTGTAATTTCAACCAAAACAATGGCGAAATCTCATATGTATATATGTATAAATCTCAGATTTCGCTTATCGTAATTGTTATTATTAGGATTGCCATCCCTCTGTGAACAATCGGAACCACACCATCAAGATCTCGCACCAGTGGGCCTCTCTAACTCGATCTACGTGTCCGGTGACTTTAGATTGTCTCCGACGTTTGATACCGCATAGGTCATCTCCTACGTCTTCGTCTTTTCTCTTCTACTGAGTTTAGATCTCCTCCGTTCGTCTATCTGGTGTTCGTTTCCATTGTCGAGCGTGTGAGTTAATGGATTCTTCTTGGGTGGGTAACAGCATCATCAAAACAGGAATCGAACGTGCAACCAGACGCTATAGAAAACAAACGTTTTATGAAAGCTTACAAGTTACAACTCAGACAGCACAAAGTACAAACCTTAATGCAACAGAAACTTGCTAATTGTATATATATATAGATAATTTGAATTCGAATTTCGAATCGAATCGAATAATAAATCATAAATTCGTATTCGATTAATATGCTCGAATACGAATCGAAGCGAATTCAAATTTTTTAAAACTGAATTCGAATCTTAATAATCGAATTTCGAATGTTTCGAATGCAAATCGAAATCTGAACACCCCTAGTCTAAACCTTCATATAGCATTTGTTATAAACAATAGTTTATAAAAGTTAAAACACTCTTATTTAATAAGAATAATCAAGGCTTTTAAGAATTAAACAATAATAGAACGTAACAATCAAAACATAAATGCATTTGAAGTTCATTATGATTAAAGTGATACAAGAAGCTTAGACTTGATGGGCCATAGCATCGACACTAACACTTGGTTAGTCATAAATAATTAGACTAAAACCATGTAGAAAGTGGATTTCTGCTTCTTGTTACCGGGTGAAAGATGGATGGGTGAAAAACACGTAGTTTTTGGTTCTAAGAGTTCAAGACAGATAAACATAACGGGTGTGTTTTTAGATCACATGCATATGGTGTGTATTGATTAGTGGAAAGCCATGACATGAGAGTTTCAGAAAACACTAATGAGTTTCCAAATCACAAGAGTGATACGTCACTATTCATGGACACATATTTTACCATTTAATAATAAACTTTATTTTCAGTTAAATTATACTATATATTAAAGGAAACATATTGCTATCGTGTTTCCTTTAATATATAGTATAATTTTGTACCTTAGTTTTTGAATTTTAGATTGTTACAATTTAGTCCCCCTAAGTTTTAAATTGTTTTAGTTTTGATCTATGACAATTTTTTTTTACTAATCTTTGTTTACTTTTCACTTTAGCATCCCAAAGTTTTCATGGTTTTAGTATGTACCTTAACATGTGTTTTCCTTCCCATATAGTTTTTTGTTATTACTTATACATTTAAGTTATTGATTCTTTGGTAATCTTTAGCATACGATATTTTAAAAACTTTAGTATGACATTACGACATGCTCATATTTTTATATGTCATGCCATTAAAACGAAGTTGTATTCGCAACAAGTTATATAGTTCTGACGAAAACAGAGTTTTTTTCGCAATAGAATATTTTTTTTGTATTGTAACCACATACCGAGTGTCGATACCACATCAATGCCGTAATGAGCCACCAACCAAGTTCTTTTGATAGTTAGATAAACTTTTATTTTGTTGTGCCGAAGTGATATTCGTTACGATATGTTTGCTTATTCGTGTTTTAATATGCGGGTCCGTTGTCGAGTTCCCCGCGCAAAGCGTGTCAGGAACACTCTAGTTTATATTAAATGTTGATATAAGAATTAAACATTATTATATATTTAAGTTTATTAAAAAAGTTACTGAACACAAGTTATTAAAGAGAACTATATTTTTTCTTTTAAATTAAATAGGTTAAAGATGCTAACTTCGGTGTCAAATTATGGTACGATGAGTCACAATTTATTTCTAGCACCTTACATTTGTTCAATTTATTAAAGCTATTGTCGGTACGGTACGGACTCACTATAACAACTAAAAGAGAAAATTAAAAATTTAAATTTGTTATGTGTTCAAAAGGATATTGATATGCGTTTAATACCAATTGAAAAACAAAAGGATGAATATCGATAACAGTACCGATGCTATTCGAACGAAATTAGTTCGGTTCGTCACTACACATGTACGTTATCATCACTAGCTACAACTTACGATACAAAAAAGGGTGTTTTCGTCATTTACGTTTCAGTTAAATTTTAAAAACCGTCATTTAACTAAGTCAGTAGAATGATTGTCCTTTATTTATTAGTTTCTATACAGGGGTGTCCTTTCTCTCAACCCAGCTTTTTTTCGATAAGTGTGGTCATGTGCGTTGCACAAGAATACCAATTGGTATTTTACCCTATTTACTTAAAAGACAATCATTGTAAATATCCAATGATATTTAATCAAAACATAAAATGACGAAAACGGCAGTAAAGAAAGCAAAAAAAAAAACGAAAAGAAAAGAAACCGTTTTGAATACAACTCCGTTTTTAACGAAATTTATATCGAATCGTGAGTGATAAGAAAAAAAAAGCTAGATACACTCACCACAGGCTTTTATTTAGTATCAATGTGATTTGTTCAAGTAATATATACAAAACATGTATAAGAATTATCAAATAAAACCACGCAAACACCCATTATAATTTCATTAAGATAGTTCATCACACGCTAGGCACTTTGTATATAGTTCCATAAACAAATCTGTGATTAATATAAACTCGTCTTAATTTGAACTTTTAGTTTGTTTGTTTTTTACCCTTTTCTTTTTTATAATAACGAGGCATGTGAAAAACAAACAATAATATATGACGATTTATCAAATATGTAAAATGTCTTGGGTAGGCCCAGTAATAAAGAACAAACAATAATCAATCTTTTAGCCAGAATTTAGATGAGAGTCTTGAGATGGTCCTTGGGAAGGCCCAGCAATAAAAGCCATTGTTTATTTGTTTAGCACTTTAGCTTATGGATTGTAAAAATCCAACTACATCAAAGTTGGGAAAATAAGGGATGCCATTTGGCAGCCAAAAGAGAGGCTATCATTTGTCAGTCACTAAATTTTTTCTTTTTTATATTTCGAAAAAACTATATGTATTTATTAATTTGAAACTGAAAATGTAACATTAATATAAGATGTTGTGGTGTTTTTTGTTTTTTAGAAGTAAAATATCTGTAGTCTGCGGATCACATTCACAAACATTTGTAGAAGAACAAGTGGAGAAAACCTCTGCAGTCTGCAAGAAGAAGACTGTTTTTTTTTAACGCATGTAGATTGCTAAAATAAACTGGTAATGATGTACAAACTGTGGTAGTGGGGGGTAATGGTGCTAGAAGGTGATAGTGGTAGTGGTGGGTGGTGGTAGATGGTGGGGTGATGGTTGATGGCGGTGGAGGTAGAAGGCGGTGGTGGGTGGTGGACATTAGTGGTGGGGGACGATGGTGGTAGACGGTGGTGGTGGCGGACGATGGGTGATGGCGGATGGTGGTGGTGGGTGGTGGCGGACGGTGGGTGGTGGTGGTGGCGAATGGTGGGTGTTGGGTGGTGGGTTGGACGGTGGTGGTGGCGAACAGTGGGTGGTGGTGGTGGACAGTGGGTGTTGGTAGGGTGTGGTGTTTTAAGTTTTAACCCTCCGCAGACCTTAGAAGATCTTAGAAGTGAATGAGCCAAGTCTGCACCAAGAAGATCTTGCGCAGACGTTTTTTAAGTAACGACTTCGAGAAAACAAACAGTTATAAATGGCAATCTCTGCGCGTGGTCTGCGTGACGCAGACAAAAGAGCATGTGCAGACCTTTTTAGAAAAAATAAACAACACCCAAGTTGTTGTCAACGATTAAGCTCAAGTTTGAATCTGCTCATCAGCTGCTTTTGGCTTATTTTAGTTTAACATTGTTTTTGACCCAAGTTATAAACTGCTCTTGGCTCATTTTAATTTTTGTTTTTTTTTAAATAGAAATAGAACTATAATTTCATAAAGATGGTGTAATGGTAAAGTTGTTATGTTGCACTTATTGCGAGTTTGAACCTTGCGAGGTCAGTTTTTAGTTTTTTCCTTTGTTTTTTTAATAGTTTTTTTCTGTGTTTATTTTTTAAAAAATAAAATAGAAGTGTTCAGTTTCTATTGTTTCTATTGTTAGTTTTATAATACACCGGCGCAACGCACCGAGGGCAACCTCTAGTTAAAATATATCCTTCGTGATAAGCCTTTGTGGATGCGAATCTTAACTGGTTAACTAAACCGAAACCGGTTACAACATGAAACTGAAACAAATCGCGCTACTTAATTATACTGGATGGTTTGTAACTAGTTATAAGATTTGGAGCATGATCCAATTAATAACTGGTGAACTGAAATCATTTTATTCTTATACATATAACCAGTATTTTTTTCCCCGTTGCGGGGCGTCCTACTGTTTGTAGTTTTGTTGGTAGATCCTTGTAGTTAGTAGATTTTTGATAGTTGAGAGCTAATTGATGAACACGTTTAGGTTGTCTTAAGATGACAATGGAGACGAACTGATCAATTTGTTGCCAAATTGCGTTTAGAAAGTTACTAAAACCGGATCCACAAATGTCAAAAAAGCACTGGGGCGAAGATGGCCAAACTAAGTTAAAAATAAAGATACACAATGTGCAAATCAAGGCATGCCGACTTTGCTAATTGTTAATATAAAGTTCTATATGATCTCTTCTTAAACTTTGCAAGTTCGCATATTCTTCATGATGATGGTTCCTTCTGTAGCACTAATAAGTTTGCATATGAAATCCCATTGCTTCAAGCTGAAGATACTAAAAAAAGGGGATAAAAGGAAATGTGATCAGTTAATGCATTCTGCCATCAAAGTTGTGCAGGTGTAAACATAAAACTTACTCATTCAATAGTTTGACGCTTCTCTAGTCTGATTGTTACCGTCTGTGGGATCCATGTTGCTAGCACGTTGTGTTAAATATATTCATTATAATATCCAAATCTATTTCTAACATATTACTCTTATTTATTTTTCATGTCTTGGACTTATGAAGCACTCATGGGCTTCTCCTAATTATCCAGCCCATTCCAGTTCTGCATCTTTACCCTCCCGACAGTTTACTGCTTGCTGCGTTCTTGTTTGCTGGACGCTCCTTTCCATCTTTGAGAGACTCAACCATTCAATGGCTGGTATTCGCAATCCCGTGATTGATGCTGATGACGATTTCTTCCCAAGTTTAATTGTTGACTGCCTCAACTATAAATGGCGATGTCATATACAAGAATTAATCTTATTTCTCTTCTATCTGTTTGTATCAATCGGAACACCCGATTAATATTACAACCGACCAAGCTATCTGTCTCTTATATTTGTGATTCAATAAATCTCATGTTCAATTTTGACATGGTATCAGAGCCTGTTAAATTGGTCTCTACTTAATCCAAAGTACTTCCGCTGCGTCCTCTGGGTAATCCGTTATTAGCTTCAACTCTAATACCCACTGTAAGTCATTCTTTATTTGTTGATCTTATTTTTCTGGCTTCCTCTTGCATCTCTCTGGTTAGTTTTTTTTTTCCTTGTTAAAATTGTTTTTTACTTATGGATAACGAGACCTTGATAAGTAAACTTGATGCTAGCGATCCATTATTCTTACATGCTAGTGACTCTAATAATTTGACAATCGTTAGCATCAAACTAAAAGGATCTGAAAATTATACCATCTGGTCAACTGCCATGATATTGGCCCTTCAAGTTAAAAATAAAATTGGTTTTATTGACGGTACTTGTTTAAAATCAACCACCAATAATGTTTTGGCAAATCAATGGGATAGATGTAACTCGGTGGTAATTACATGGATTCTTAATTCTATCTATGATGAATTATATATGGGTCAAGTTTTTTCAAAATTTGCCTATGAAGTATGGCAAGATCTAAAAGAAACTTATGATAAAATAGACGGCTCTATCATTTTTGGTCTACATCAAAAAATAAATTCTTTAAGTCAAAATGGATCGTCTGTATCTGAATACTATCATAAACTTAATACCATGTGGAAACAATTTGACCAAATGGTTCAACTTCCTTCATGCACTTGTCAGGCCTCTAAAGAATTTAATGATTTTGGTCATATGATGAAACTAATGCACTTTCTTATGGGACTTGATGATGCGTACCAACCGGTTAGGACAAATTTATTAACTAGTGACCCTCTTCCTTCGGTAAAATCTGCCTACTCAATAATTTCAAGAGAAGAGTCGCATCGGAACTCAAAAAATCTTTCAAAAATCAAACTCAACATGTTGGGTTTATTTCAAAAACAAATCAAAGTTTTGAAAATAAGAAATTCAAGGGTCCTGATCCTAACCTAACGTGTACACATTGCAACAAGTTGGGTACACTATTGACAAATGTTATGAAATTGTTGGATATCCGCAACACTCTAAGTCAAGGGGGAATCAGGGTGGTTATCATGAAACGAGATCTAATAACTCTGTTACAAGTAACCCTGATTCTTCATCTGCATCTACTACCCCTACTCTAACCCCTGAACAAGTTTCTAGGCTTTTAAGTCTTCTCAATGAAAGAACAAGTGAAGGGTCCCCAAATGCTAATATGGGAGGTAACTTTTTTGATCCTTTGTGCTCTAATAGCTACTGTAAACGTATTTTTGGGTTCTCAAGCAATTTACCCAGCACTAGTAGTGTTAATTGGGTAGTGGATTCTGGTGCTAACCAACACATGGTCATGACAGAAAAGGGTATTTTTAATAAAATTGATGTTTCCGAGTTTAACATTAAAGTCAAACACCCTAATGGTTCTTATGCTACTGTTACAAAAATTGGTAGTTTTAGATTAAGTGATAATGTGGTTCTGTCAGATGTGTTTTTAGTACCAGAATATTATGTAAATCTTATGTCTGTTTATAAACTTGCCAAAGATAACAAACTTAAAGTTTCCTTTGATGAAAATAATTGCTATATTCAGGATTCACACACAAATAACATCCTGGTGACTGGTAGTCAAGTTGATGGTTTATATTTTTGTGGGGACACGTATAAAACAATGAAGGTGTGTTTTAGTAGTCATGATAATATTAATTTATGGCACTCTAGACTAGGACACCCTTCAGACCATGTTCTTAATGTGTTAAGAGATAGCCTAAACCTTAAAAACATAGCAAATAACCTTCCTTGTGAAATTTGTCATAAAGCAAAACAACATAGGGCTCCGTTTCCTTTAAGTGATCATAAGACCTCCTCTTTAGGGGAACTTATTCATCTTGATGTATGGGGGCCCTATAAAATACAAAGTAAAGAAGGCTATAGGTATTTTTTGTCCATCGTTGACAATTACTCAAGAGCTGTGTGGGTATATTTAATGAAATATAAAAATGAAGTGTTTGATAACATTAAAAGTTTTCATAGTATGATTAAAACACAGTTTGACAAAACCATAACAACTTTTAGGAGTGATAATGGCACTGAATTTGTGAATTACCAAATGAATGATTTTTTGATAATCAACGGTATTAATCACCAGACATCTTGTCCTTATACCCCACAACAGAATGGAATCGTTGAAAGGAAACATAGGCATCTTTTGAATGTTGCTAGATCACTTTTATTCCAAGGGGATCTTCCTCTTAGTTTTTGGTTTGAATGCATTCTAACCGCTTCATATCTTGTTAACAGGACACCATCTTCTATTCTGTATGGCAAGTCTCCATATGAACTAATCTATGGTTTTAAACCCTCTCTTAAACATCTTCGTAATTTCGGTTGTCTCTGTTTTAGTACCATTCTAACCAACATAGACAAATTTGGAAGTCATGCCGAAAAGTGTGCTTTTTTAGGTTACTCCAATAAAAAAGGGGTATAAACTATGGAGTTTTGATAAAAACCAGGTAATATTTTCTAGAGATGTCAGATTTTATGAAAATATTTTTCTCTTTAAAGATAATAAAGTTTTATATGAAAATGATTCTAAGCATGACAACTCTATAAACAACTTGAATTTTTTTAACCTTTTTGATGATGAAACTGAAGTCTAGGAAGATGTAAATATTCCCGATGATGAAGGGGGGTACAAACTGACTCCACTAGTAATGATCAGCAGCCAACTAATGCTGAAACTACAGGCGAGGCTAGTGAACAGCAGCCTATTAGTGAAAGTAATGGTTATGGCGAGGCAGGCATTGCTAGTGGAATACATGACAATATAAGACCTCCTGAGGGAACTAGTGAACCTCCTGTAACAAGGAAGTCCACTAAAAACACAAACGTTCCAAAGAAGTTACAAGATTTTATAATAGAAGGGAAAGTTAAATACGGTCTTGAAAAAGTTTTAAACTATTCAAATTTACCTCTTGAACACATGTGTTTTACTTCCATATTAAATAAAAAACGTTGAACCTAGTTCATATAGAGAGGCTGCCACCGACCCTAATTGGGTACGGGCGATGAATGAGGAGATGGAAGCCCTTAATAGAAACAACACTTGGGAATTGGTTAACTTGCCTAAAAAAAGGAAAACTAGAGGATGCAAATGGGTTTTTAAAATAAAATATGGGGCTAATGGTGAAATAGAAAGGTATAAGGCCAGACTTGTTGCAAAAGGCTATAGTCAAAAGGAGGGGATAGATTTTGAAGAAACCTTCTCTCCTGTTGTAAAAATGGTCACGGTAAGATGTGTAATAAGTCTGGCTGTGGAAAAAAATTGGCCCTCTATCAATTGGACATTAACAATGCTTTCTTGTATGGTGATTTAAAAGAAGAAGTTTATATGAGTCTACCCGAAGGGTATTTTTCAACAGATGAGTCTAAGGTATGTAGGCTAGTCAAATCTTTATTTGGATTAAAACAAGCTCCCCGTATGTGGAATGAAAAATTGGTCAGTGTACTTCTCGATTTTGGGTTTAAGCAAAGCAAATGTGACTATTCCCTATTTATCAAATCTACAAAACTAGTTTTCTTATTCTCTTAGTTTATGTAGATGATATAGTTTTGACAGGTAATGACATGTCTCAAGTTAACAAAGTAAAGAAATTACTTCAGTCAAAATTTTTAATAAAATATTTGGGGTTGTTGAAATACTTTCTTGGAATTGAAGTAATTAGATCACCCCGTGGCATGTCTTTCTCAACGAAAGTATTGTTTGGAACTTTTAGCTGAGTTTGGTCTTACCGCGTGCAAACCAGTCAACACCCCCATTGAACAAAATTATTCAATCATGTCTTTATGTAGACAAAACAATGAATATTTGTTGGATATAACTGGTTATCAAAAACTAATAGGAAAACCCATCTACTTATCTCACACTAGACCAGATATATCTTACTCGGTTCAATTTTTGAGTCAATTTATGCATAAACCCTCTAAAGGGCATCTTCAAATTGCTTTAAGACTGTTAAGGTATCTAAAAAGCTCTCCAGGAAAAGGGATACTGTTTGAGAAAGGAGCCTCATTTAATCTAACCGCATATGCTGATTCAGATTGGGGAAAATGTCTCGACTCAAGAAGGTCAGTAACTGGTTTTTGTATCTTTTTAGGGAAATCCTTAATACAATGGAAAAGCAAAAAACAAAGTACCGTTTCACGGTCTTCAGCTGAAGCTCAGTATCGTGCTATGTGCTCAGCTACATAGGAAGTTATATGGTTGGTAAATCTCTTAAAAGAATTAAATGTTCAAACAACATTACCAATCTCCCTATCTTGTGATAATTCAGCTGCAATTTCAATAGCAGCTAATCCGGTGTTTCATGATAGGACTAAACATTTTGAAGTTGATTTATTTTTCTTAGAAAAAATCACCTCAGGTTTCATTAAGGTTTTAAAAACTGATTCAAGAAACCAGCTAGCGGATATGTTTACCAAAGGACTCTTGGTAAACCATCATAAAAGTATGTGCAACTCACAATTTATATGATGTTTTTGCGTATTAAAATTGAGGGGGGTTGTTAAATATATTCATTTTAATATCCAAATCTATTTCTAACATATTACTCTTATTTATTTTTCATGTCTTGGACTTATGAAGCACTCATGGGCTTCTCCTAATTATCCAGCCCATTCTGGTTATTGGCCCATTCCAGTTCTGCATTTTTACCCTACCGACAGTTTACTGCTTGCTGCGTTCTTGTTTGCTGGACGCTCCTTTCCATCTTTGAGAGACTCAACCATTCAATGGCTGGTATTCGCAATCCCGTGATTGATGCTGATGACGATTTCTTCCCAAGTTTAATTGTTGACTGCCTCAACTATAAATGGCGATGTCATATACAAGAATTAATCTTATTTCTCTTCTATCTGTTTGTATCAATTGAAACACCCGATTAATATTACAACCGGCCAAGCTATCGGTCTCTTATATTTGTGATTCAATAAAACTCATGTTCAATTTTGACACGTTGAATGGATTCCAAATATCTGAAGACAAGTGGAATGGGAAAAGTCGTGATCAAGTAAAAATATTTGGTTTACATACGGGTCAAACTGGGTCATGTCCGGTTATCACCTGCCCTGAAGCAGGAACTTTATGAGCATCTAGTGTCAAATATGTTTGATATACACTTTTTGACATATTTGACCCTTTAGACAAAATAATAATAATAACCCAAAGTGACCTGTTAATAAGTGAATTGTTAATAAGTGAATTGTCATGAATGCGGTGCTAGATAAAAACATACTTTCCTCCTCTTAACAGGTTCGATAATTAAGTTAAGGAAATCAGCTTGATGCTCTTGGATGAATCTAACCAGATGAGTATTTTGCTTTCCTAACTCTTGAAATTGTTGCCAGTTGCGCAGGAATTCCTAGTTGTCAGCAGCACCCGCGGGTGCATTCCCGCCTATGTCTGGGACACCCTGCCACAAAATAATTTTTTTATCATTTAAGATAGTCAAATATTTTAAAGAGAATGAAAACACGATTAATGACCAGTTGATTCCCATACCTGAGGAAAATGATTCAAAGGATTTGCATTTGGTTCGGTTGACGGAGCTTTTGTTGCTACAGTTGTTCGTGTGGGCTGAAATGGGGCATAGATGGAGCCCTTGCTGCTGGAAGAAGATTAACCGACTCTGGTATGCCCTAACATAGTACTATATAATATGATCACATGTAAGATTTTCATATTCAGATTCATAAAATTAAAAAGATGTTAAAGATTGAAGTTTTACTATATAAAGATATTCAACAGCTCCTTCTAGATTGTTGAAAGCAACACGAACAACTATATCCGTACCCTAAGTGCCTCCAACCGTATTAAGAACCTGCTGAATCAACTAATTCATTAAGTCTCATGATTTTCACGATTATATAAGATAAACAACCAATAAAATGAGAAATAATTCAAGTATATAGTTATGATCTAACACCAACTGGATAAAGGTTTATCTTTTCAAACAAGTTCTTATTTGTTTTGTGAATTTATGTATTATGTGCAAAAATACATAAGTTTCATCTTAAAGTTTATAGAGACCCACAACAAAGAATTTCGACGAAATTTTATGCGGTACAAACCTTTTAACCAAAATTCATGACATCAACTAAACCTTTTATCTATGATAACTGTTACCATGAATAGAGAATAACATTGTTGTATCCAAGTCCTGAAAAGAATTTTTACTATCGAAAAAATGTTATTTTTGTGATACTACCAAAGAATTTCGATGAAAATTTCCATACTAATTAAATACAACACTTGGTCAGTTGGTTGTTTTTATTGTTTTGTAATACAAAAGTTCATTAGCCTCAATCATACTACGTGCATACGTCAAACAGCATATGAAAGACAATGCACAAAATAAAGCAGAGCAAGTGCCATTTACCTGCTTAATTAGAGGTTTCCCTATATTCGATTTAGCGAAATAAGATCTTCGCATCGTCCCCTGTTATCATTCCATCACCATCACCATCACCATCACCATCTACAAC
This sequence comes from Bidens hawaiensis, assembly GCF_021521415.1. Classification (NCBI taxonomy): domain Eukaryota; kingdom Viridiplantae; phylum Streptophyta; class Magnoliopsida; order Asterales; family Asteraceae; genus Bidens; species Bidens hawaiensis. The sequence goes on along the minus strand of NW_027492745.1, from coordinate 133,251 downwards.
AAAATAGCATATGTACAGTTATACCAAATAATGAGATTTTGATAAAATCTTTAACCGAATTTATACATTCACACCAATACATGAGTGTAAAATGATGAGATTGAGAGCATTAGTATGAAAATAGAACCTGAATCTAGACATAGTTGACCCATTGTTGATAAATGTTTGAATGAGCCATCATCCGTTCGGTTTCCGACCATCGTCAGACAACCTAGGTTTTGTCGCCGGTAATTCAACTCGACCGAGGAACCCTCCCAAAGCCTATTCCATAACACTCAAGAGTCAAGACCATAAGCAGGCAAGATGGAGAGAGATGATGGAATTGAAGGTCCAATCACATAACAGTACAACATCAGAAGCAAAATGCATAGTCAACAATGCATAAAACACTTCCAAAACATGATGTACAACCACTGAAGCATAACTTCTCCCACAATTTTATATATATATATATATATATATATATATATGAGAGATTTCAATTAAGAACCTTAAGTTTTAAGAACTCGAAAGAATTCAGTGTAACGATTTTTTTTTTGAATATTCTTTTACACATGCGTAATATATGTAAGTTACATACACGTAAAAAAATTACAGAATTTTTTACGCACCGAGGGGTCGACTTTTTACACATATGTAACGGACGTAAAAGCTAGTGTAACCACTTACATATTTATTCTCTCTCCTACTTTGACTTTTTTGCCAGATTTAATCTCAACCACATATTCCAATCCATTTAATTAAATGTGTGGCTTAGAATTGAATTCTTAAGTTTTCAAAACTCAACATGGTTTTCAAAATATCTCTCCCCTATATATATATAGTCGGGTATTACCATTATAAAATTTAAAAAATAATCCAACTAACCGTTTAAAGCCGTTGATTTTTTATTTTATTATTATTATTATTTATTTTTTATTTTTTTTTTCGAAAGAAAGGAAAACTCATTATATCATTTTTGCCCTATGCCCGTGATTTACTAACCGTCCAGACTTTGATGGTAGCCCCGGAATTTTTATTTCTTTTAGTGGCAGAGTTTTGTCTATCCAGAGAAACAAGGCTCACTAGTCCACAGCCGATGGAAATATGTATTTATTTAAAAGACCACTTAGACACGATGGAACATATACAACATATTAGAAGTCTCGAATGGAAACTCCACAAACAACAAGAAGTTGCTCTAGGATAAGGGTTCTGCATCAACATACATACATACATACATACAAAAGTAAACGCTTTCACACTTTTTTGCTCTCTATCGAATAAAAAAAAAAGCCAAAAACCTTTATGTGTCTCACTGTTTTCCCAAAGTAGTTTCTTATTATGAAACTGTAAGGCCAATATTTGTGACATGCGATATCAAATTACGAAACTCATTATTTATTCACGATCAAGATAATAATTAATGTCAGCGAGAAGTACGGACACGAGACAAGAACTTCGGGCACGCGTTTAGCTTTAACGGGAAGAATGCTTCTAGAATGTTTTAGTTTAGCTATAAATAGGACATGTTGTCTTTGTGTATTTGTGTGTTTTTGTTGGTGTAAACAACCACCCAAGGGGAGCTCACCTTGGGTGGGATCGGTTCGTTTAATATTATGAATCTTTCGTACCGGTTATGAGATCGTTCATTTATTTTATCGTTATATTATTTATGTTCGGTCATTTGTTTCACCGCACCCGTCTCGAGCAAAATTATCAAGAACAAAGCTGTTCGTTGTCGGATCCGGTTTCGGGACCTACAATTGGTATCAGAGCTTCGGTTCACTAGTTGAAGGTTTTTGGATCACAACCTTGGGTTTTGATCTTGAGAAAGTAAAAGAAAAGTTCTTGCAAGAAAACTACAAAAACACAAAAACAATCGGCTTCAAAGTTCATAAAAAATGACCTAGAAAGTGTTCTTGGTCGAAATAACTAGTACACATGTTCTAGATCTAAAAGAATTGGGCTTAAAGGTGTTAAAATCAAGGTTTCAGGTTTAAAAACTGTTGGAAATTGACAAGTTATAATTTCGCTTCGCATGACATGATAGTGAGTGTAGAAACTTTTGACCAGATCTGACAAGTTAGATGGACAGATCCCTAAAAAGATTGTTTCTAGAAAAACTGAACTTTTTCGCATCAGAAACGATTCGCTGCGCTTGTTATTTCGCATCGCATCACAGTTTCATTTCGCTTCGCACAAACCATTTCGCTTCGCATTACTGTTCACAGTTTCGCTTCGCATCAAACCATTTCGCTTCGCATTCCTGTTCACAGTTTCGCTTCGCACAAATCATTTCGCTTCGCATCACTAGTTTCGCTTCTCACAAGTTTTTCGCTTCGCACACCTATTTCGCCTGAAAACTGTTTCGCTTCGCCTGAGTTCTTGTTTCGCTTCACATTACAATTTCGCGCGAAATTCTTGTATGTGTTAAAATTTAAACTGTTTAAGGACTGTTAGTGTTTGAGACTGTTGTAACCATGACGAGTACTGATTCTGAGTTGTTGAAAGGCTATTTGTTGCTTGAGAACCAAGTGGGAACCCCTATAAAACCTCCAAAGTACATGACATTAGATGATAACTTTGCCGATTTTAAATGGAGGTTCATGAACTTTATCTCCTTGACTGACTCTGAATTGATGAGGTGTTTTGAGATAGGTCCTCATGTTCCTATGGTAACCACTGCAGCTAGAGAACAACCAAAAGCTGTTGAAAATTATGATCAAAATGATAGGACCTTGATTGAGCAAGACAAGAAGGCATACCTCACTCTCGCTATTTGTCTTTCAAATGAAATTACTGAGACTCTTCGTGAACACACAAGTGCTAAAGGATTGTGGGATGCACTTATTGAAAAGGTAGAAGGAAATGCTGAAATAAGAGAAAACAAGAAAGCCTTGTTGTAAGAAGAGTTTAATATGTTCAACCATCGTCAAGGTGAAAGTGTGTTGGAATTGGTTAAAAGGTTTGAAAAGTTGATGGTAAGAATCAGAGCTGCTAGTGTCAACATCATGAGTTTTGAGATCAATCACAAGCTGATGAATTCATTGTCGTATAGCTGGAGTACCAACACTGTAACAATCAAGAGAATCACCAACTTGAATATGATGTCAAATACTGATTTGATTTCCACTATCAAGTCGTTTGAGATGGATGAGCAAATGAGAATGAACAATCATCTGAGTTCTCTGAATCAAGCTGGGGTGAGTACTGCTTCATCTATGCCCACTGCCTTCATTAGCAAAACTTAGCAAAATATGTATCCGGTGACCACTCCAAAGTACTCCTCAAGTATGCCACCACAGACAACTACATTTATCTCAACCGGCAATCAATCTGCTTCATCTGGTTCAAGCTCATTTCAAAAGGCTGTTGATAGTGCAGTTGAACAAGCCTTGAAAGCTCATGGGATTTCCTCATCTTCAAAGCCTCAGCCAAGTAAAAGTTCAAGCTACTGTGAAGCTCTCCCATTGCTGAATGATTCAGATGTCTCACTGGTTCATGTATTCCTGTCAAGCCATGAAGAGTTGATGCAAGGAAATCTGTTGCCACCAAAATTTGAGACTGGGGATCTAAAAGACATCAATCAAAAGGATTTCGAGAAGATGGATATCAAGTACCAGATGGAAATGGCTGTCCACAGAGCCACAAACTTCATGAAGACTTGTGGAAAATACAGTTTCAAGGATACTGGCAGGAAGAGGATTGGTTTTGATAAGGATAAGCTTCGGTGCTACAACTGTGGTGAGATGGGTCACTTTGCAAGGGAGTGCAAAAATCCTCCCAAACCAGCAAACGACATTCATGTGACTGAGGTGACCGATGAAGAAAATAGCAAGTCAGCTGGGAAGAAGCATGAAGTGCACAAGCTAAGCAGCTCAACTCCAATAATTGGAGGTCATCCACACAAGGGCAATTCAAGTTCAAACTCTAGAGCCCTTGTTTCTCAAACAGAGGTCCAAACAGTGGAGCTGAATAATCCACTCAGCATGGCAGGAATGGCTTTCGCTTCCAACAATGATGAGTCTTCATCTTCAGAGACAGTCTCTGATGCATCACCAGTTGATGAGGTAAATCACAATTTATGTTCTCAAGCTTGCATTGATAAGGTTATGTATTATAGATATCTTCAAAATGAAGTTTTGAAAGAAAATGCAAAACTTCGAGAGTTAAATGCTGAGTATGTAAAAGCAGTCAAGATTTACGTTGAAAAGATTGAAACTCACCGTGATGATGTAGCAAACCTTAGAATTAAAATCTTTCAGGCTGAACAAGAAGTAATTTATTATAAAAACATAATTTCAAAATTAAAGGATGAAATTGAAGGCTTGAAACTTGATGCTTGTGATAAAAAGAAACAAGAAAAGATAGTCGAAAGGTTTGAAACATCATCAGAGAGATTAGATGATATTATTGAAGCCCAGAGAAGTACTAAAGTAAAGGCGGGGCTGGGTACGATTGCACTGCCAGACCACCACCTTTAAATGACAACTACACCAGTTTGCCCAACTTTAGCTATAATACTTCTCCCGAGGAAGAAATGTCATATGGGGTTGGTAGAATACCAAAACCAATGAAATTTGTTCCTTCGGTGCCACAAACTGCTGCTCCAGTTCAATCATTTGATAATCTAACTTCAATGTGTCTTGTGAAGCAGATGATATAATCAATGGTGATTGTGGGAAGGTTAACTTGGGTTGTAAGCTAAAAGGAGAGTTAGAACCACGTTTTGAATCTTGTGTGGATCTAACCAAAACAATTAACAATCCAGTTTATAATAAAGTTTGTGAATATATGTTAGGAAGTCTAATGTCAGGAACAAAAGTTGTATTTTGTGAAACTTCTAGTAATGATAGTTGTAAATATGTTTGTAATGAAAGTGAATGTTCTTCATCTGATTCAGAATGTGAAACTATTTTTGATGAAACAATCGAAGACAAGGTTGATGGACAGAATGGTCCTAGCTGCACATCAACTGATCATCATGTTGAGAATTTGAGAAATCAGAAATCTAGCTTTGAAAATGAAAAACCAAGCACATCCTGTAAATATGTGCCACCAAAGAAAACCTCATTTGCTCAAAATACAAATTGAAACAACAGTCTCAATATTATGATTAGTTTGATAGTGCCTATTACTACTCTCAACAGAAACCTAGGCATTCAGATTATTTTGCTTCACGATTTTCAAATGTTCATAATTATCAGGCAGATACATGTTACAGACATGTTAACCCGACTACATCACCTTATCCCACATACCTCAGTGATCAAGATGTCTATAAATGCAACCAAAGAAAATGTTACTTTGTTTGTGGCAATCCGTCTCACCTTGCAAGACATTGCAAGAACTGGCACAAGCAACAAAGAGATTCAAGAAGTGCATTTGGTCAGGCATTTCCTAAAGTTGATCCCAGACCTAAGAAAATGACTCACCAAACTCACTCCTCTGCCAGTGAGACAGATTCAAAATCTAAAAGAGTGCAAAAACCAAAGAAACCATTTTGGCTAACCCAAAGAGAAAGAAAGAGGTTAACAAAGGGTTCGGAAGCTGAAAAGCCAAAGTGCCCTTCAAATGTTTTCAACAAGAAACACACTGAAGACTTTGTTGTTAAGTCCAAACCAAAGCGAAGACAATCCAGAAAACCTTTCTAAAACCAAGGAAATCATAATTCATGTTCCTCGAGGGATTGCTCTTCGAATTCTGATTCACCTAAAGATTATATTTTCAAGAATCATAAAATTAAGCTTGATGATTTTCTGTTTAATTTTCCCGAGACAAATGTGTCTCGGGGCCCCTCTACTAGCTAGCCGTTCATGTGTGTAGGGTCAGCCAGGAAGGCCTGTCAATAGTATTTGGTACTTGGACAGTGGCTGTACCCGACATATGACAGGAGATGAGTCTCTGCTTTTTGATGTGAAACCATTCGACGACGGACATGTTTCCTTTGCTGGTGATGTAGGAGGAGAAATCACGAAACAAGGAAAGGTCTCAAATGGTACATTGACCTTTGATGAAGTCAATCTTGCGGAACAGCTCAACCACAATATACTCAGTGTCTCCCAAATCTGTGATAAGCATTTCTCAACTCTATTCACAGAAAAAGAGTGTCTTATTCTCAAACCAGGTTTTAAAGTCCCTGATGAGTGGATTATGTTGCGTACTCTGAGGCATAATGATGCTTACATTCTGGATATGAGAAATAACTATTCCATGCGTACTGCTTCTTGTTTGTTGTCTAAGGCCTCGGAGAACGATTCATCTTTGTGGCATCGATGTTTAGGTCATGTCAACTTTAAGAACTTGAACAAGTTAGTTAAAGGTGACCATGTGAGGGGTTTGCCTGTAAAATCCTTTCTTTGTGTTGAAAAATGTTTATCCTTCTCAAAATGCAAACAACACAAACTCCCTCATAGACCCAAGACTGTTAATTCCATAAACTCCACTCTTTAATTGTTACATATGGATCTCTTCGGTCCAATTCAATCAATGGCAATAGGTCGAAAAGCCTATTGTCTGGTTATTACTAATGATTTTTTGCGTTTCAGCTGGACTTTTCTGCTAGGGAACAAGGATGAGACAGCACAATTTCTACTCAGGTTCATCATACTGGTTGAGAATCAAACTGATAAAAGAGTCAAGTGTATCAGAAGTGACAACGGAATAGAATTCTACAACAAGACCGTCAACGACTTCTGTCACAACAAAGGGATCCTTCGTCAATTCAGTGCACCTTACACTCCCGAACAAAATGGGGTGGCTGAAAGACGAAACCGTACATTGGTTGAAGCTGCAAGAACAATGTTGTCATACTCCAAACTTCCTTTGTTTTTCTAGGGTGAAGCCATCAATGCTGCCTGCTATACCTAGAACCGTGTGTTGCTGAATAAAAGATTGAATAAGACTCCTCATGAAGTCTTTTATGGAACGAGTTTGGATGTCCTTGCACCGTGCTCCAAACAAATGTTGCAACAACTTCCAAATTTGTTGAGACGGAGAATGAGTGCTACTCTGTAGGCTATTCAGCAGACAAAAGTGCTTATCGCGTCTACAACAAGAAAGCCAGAGTGATCTTGGAATCGTTCAACATTGATTGGCAAGAATATAACTCTACCGATGCACACTCCGGTCCGAATTAGATGTTTGACTATGAAGGTCTGTTAAAGCAATTTCAAGGAATGTATACAGCACCGGCTGTTTCTCATGTTCCCACTGTTGTGACCACACAAGCTCAAGCTGAAGACGATCAGTCAATTTTGATGGGTGCCGTTTTGAGAGGTCTGGAAGATGTTCAACTAGCTGCACCCGCACCAGTTCAAATTGCACCTGCTGCGGTTAATCAACAAGCCGAATCAATGCAGTGCAACCTTTTGCAGATTCTACTGAGATGCCCACCGTCGAAGATGCCTCTGATTCAGAAACCAATTCGTATGTGTCTGCTGACAACGTGGAAAATCATGTAGAAAACGACCAGACTGATCAAGCGGTAAATCCTCCAGCAGAAGATCCAAGTGTAGTTGAATCTGTTCCTACACCTCCCTCTGACGAAGCAAATCATGGATCTGCCGAGGAGACAGTTCAAGCAGATGTGCAGAATGAACCAGTTCAGAATGGAGCTTCTGGCAGCACCGACTCAACCTCAGTTCTAGCCATTGTTGTGCCTTTCTATAACAACCTATGGGAGGTTCCCATTGCACAGGAACCTCTGGTTGATCAACAAGATGATGTCACTGATCCTCAACCACATGCTCATGTCAATGTGTCTACTGTCTTTCATCCCATAGAGAGCTTATCCATTGAGCTTGAAGCAACACCATTCGAGCAAATTCCTCAGTTACCAATCCACCGACGACATCCGATTGAGAATATCATTGGAGATCCATCTGCTGGCATTCAAACACGTAGTACTTCTGGTAACATTAACAGATGTCTTTTTGCTTGTTTTATCTCACAGGTTGAACCCAAAGACTACAGAGTCGCATTGAGAGAGAATTCTTGGGTGGAAGCCATGCAAAAGGAGCTTTTACAGTTCAAGAAGCTGAATGTTTGGAGGCTAGTGAAGAAACCAGAACATAAGAAACTGATTGGAACGAAGTGGGTGTTCTGGAATAAAAAGGACGACAAGGGGGTTATCATCAGAAACAAAGCCCGGCTTGTTGTGCAAGGCTTCTGGCAACGTCAAGGACTTGATTACGATGAAGTTTATGCACCTATGGCCAGATTAGAAGCAATTTGTATCTTTCTGGCCTATGCATCGTATATGAACTTCAAGGTATATCAGATGGACGTAAAGACCGCTTTCTTGTACGGGAAGGTTAAAGAAGAGATATACGTCACCCAATCTCCAGGTTTGAAGATCCAGATCATCCTGATCATGTTTACTGACTTGACAAGGCACTTTATGGTCTTCACCACGCACCTCGTGCCTGGTATGCCACACTGGTTGACCATTTGGTGAAGAATGGTTACCAAAGAGGAATCATCGATCAAACTCTCTTTGTCAAGAAGGTTAAGGGTGATCTGATTCTAGTCCAAGTGTATGTTGATGCAATTATCTTCGGCTCCACGAATGAGAATCTGTCTAAGGAGTTTTCTGAGGTCATGCAACAGCGGTTTGTTCCTGGGCTTACAAGTTAAGCAAAAGATGGACGGGACTTTGATTCATCAGGAGAAGTACGTTCATGACATTGTTCAGAAATTTGGATTCAAGGACTCATCTGCATTCATGACACCAATCGCTACGCGACCTGTTCTCGCTCCTGATCCATCAGGAAAGGCTGTCGATCAACACCTTTATCGGTCTATGATTGGCTCCCTGATGTATCTCACTGCTAGCAGACTGGACATCATGTTCCCTGTTTATCAGTGTGCCAGATATCAGTCAGATCCAAGAGAATCCCACATGACAGCTGTCAAGCGTATTTTCAGATACTTAAAGGGAAGACCTCGTTTGGGACTCTGGTATCCAAAAGAGTCTCCCCTGGAGCTTCATGCTTTTAGTGACAGTGATTATGGAGGATGCAATTTTGACAGAAAGTCAACATCGGGTGGATGTCAATTCCTAGGAGATCGGTTGATCTCAAGGCAGTGCAAGAAGCAAGTCACTGTGTCCACCTCCTCAGCAGAAGCCGAGTACATCGCCGCATCCAGTTGCTGTTCACAAGTCATTTGGATCCAGCATCAGCTGCTAGATTACGGTTTGAATTTCTATGACACAACTATCAAATGTGATAATGAGGCTGCCGTTGCAATTGTCAAAAACCCAGTCCAGCACTCTAAGACTAAGCACATCGACATCCGAATACACTTTATTCGTGATTATTTTGATCGTAAGCTTGTGAACATAAAAATGGTCCATACTGATTATAACTTTGTAGATCTCTTTACAAAAGCTTTTAGTCGTGCCCGATTTTTATTTCTCGTTGAATCTTTGGGCATTATTTCTTTTGAGTAAATTTTATCTTTTATTTTAAAATTGTTAATATTTTTAAAATATGTCACAAATTTAGAAGGAGAAAATGAGTTAACCTTAACTCATCAAAAAGATTTTTTAATTTACTTTAAGAAAAGCAAAAACAAATCATTTGATTTACCAAAAAGATTTTATTTTATATATAATATTAATTTCATCTTTACTCCTATTTAAGAAAATTCCAGAAAAGCAAAAACAAATAATTTGATTTACCAAAATGATTTTATTCTATATATAATATTAATTTCATCTTTACTCCTATTTAAGAAAATTCCAGAAAATTCAAAAAGTATTATCCTGCTTAGAGGGAGCTTCTGCTTGGAGGGAGTCGGATATTTAAAATTTTGAATCAAGAATTTGATCTGACCATATGGAAAGTGATAGTACATTGGCATGTAATGATCCTAGCGCGTGAAAAGAATAAATCAAAAGACTACAAGGTCATTCATAGATGTATAGATAGGCTTGACAAACAAGTAAGTGTTAAGTAATATAAACTTAAACTCTTGTCAGTGCTAGTGGCTATACGTTTAAGAAGCGGTTGCATGATTCCGTTAATTCATATCCATGAAGGTTCAAATGTAACTACACATGTCATACCCAAGCCTCTCTTTAACTGATCACAGTGGTCTTATGAAAGTCAGTCTCAATTTTAATTTTTATTAAGTCAAGAAAAGCAAGAAAATGAAAAACAAAAGAGTCAGAAAAGAAAAAGAAAATTCAAGAAAAAGAGCCAGTCTTAGGAATTTTAACTTCTGCTTTATTTCTTCATTTATTTTCGACTCAAGCCTTGGACTTTCTACGTTTGTAATCATACAAGATCTGATTGTTAAGGCCCTGAGTCTTCTGCTTTGTTTTATTTTCTTTCTTTTGTTCAAGCCTTGGACTTTCTCTGCGCGATAATATGGTATTATCCGACCTGATTGTTATTGCCTGAACTTCTGCTTTAGTTTAATCTTTCTAGATCGAGTCAAGCGTACAAAGAGTCAAGTATACAAAGTCAAAGTGTCATGTATGTTAAGTGTCATGTATGTTAATAAGAATACTGTGATCAACTAAGAAAGGTTTAAGTCAAGTTGAGGTGATATGTCAACATAAACTAGGCCCGAGATATGACAGAATAAGTAACATCTCTAATTAAGTGGGGACCACATAAGTACCGTGCCTAATTGAACCTTTAATGTATCACGTTAACATCAAAACACTTGTCAAGTTAAACAGGTGGACAATATCTACAATCGATGATGAATTTGTGTCACAATAACATTAAAATGGACACGCGATATAGGGCTCTGCAAATCAATATGATTCTGTGTCATGATTGGTCTTTGTAAATTAATTAAAGAAAAGACTTTTGTAAATTAATTAAATATTAATTTTAACGTTAAATATGTTTCCCTTTATCTTATTTTGTTTTTATTTTCTAAAATATTAATGACTTTGGTAGTTTAATATTTTATATTTTAATTTTGATTTCATTTTATTTTTATTTTTACTTCTATTCTTGTTTTTATTATTATTATTATTTTATTTTATGTTTGTTATAATTCTATTTTATTTCTATTTTCATTTTGTCAAAGAGATCGATCTTGCAAACGTTAACAGTCACAGACCGACAAAAGAATATTAAGAAAAATAAACAAGTGCTTGGATTCGGTGGGTAAACGTTTTTCGGGTTTGAATGTGCAAATGTTTTTAAAGACCGAGGACCGAGAGTGTACTGTAGGTGAATACTCGCGATGTTTTGACATTATTGCGAGATAGGCTGACCCTATATATATGGGTCACCAAAAATCTCTTTCACTATTCACCTTACTTTCCACCTTCCACTGTCTCTCTTCTCTCTCCTCCTTATCCTTCAAACCCTAACCTTTTCATCTTCCTTCCTCAAGATCCAGCACTCATAATCACATTTGATGTTGATCATGGATCCTACCCCTTCGGTATAACATCACAACACCAACGATCATCTGTACTTCTGGGCTCACGAAGATCGAGACGGCGGTTCAAACGAACCGTCGGCTAGATCTAAGTGACAGATCTTCAGATCTGTGTTGTTATCAAAGTTATCAACTGTTATTAATCATGTAGATCTTGTTTATCATCATTGATTGTTAGTTTTTAGGTTTATTTTGCAAAGTTTGTAGATCTAGGGTTTGTTCGAAATTTCTGGGGTCCAATTGACCAAGTTAATCAAAGGGTTTTTAACTCAAACCCTCCAGATCAGCAATTCGGGTCTAGACGACCTTGTGGAACGCAAAACGGGGCAAAAAGAGATAAGTAGGCTTTTTCGCATAAACAAGGTTTTCGCTTCGCATCATCATGTGAAGCGAAACACATTTAGGTTTCACTTCTCCTGGACATGCGAAGCGAAACACCTTTAGGTTTCGCTTCGCCTGGACATGCGAAGCGAAACACATTTCTTGTTCGCTTTGCACCCCATGCGAAGCGAATGACAAATCTATTTCGCTTCGCATCCCAAGCGAAGCGAAATAAGCTCCATGAGAAATTTTTGTCCTTAGCAAATTTTTAGAGTTTCTGGACTGAGTGCTACTGGGCTGTTGTGAAGTTATATGGACTGTTTGACCTTGGACTGTTTTGGACATACAAACCTTGTATTTATTGGACTTATTGACTTATTAATTGACTAAAATTAACTTTTTATCTTATTAAAACTAAAATGTGCATAATTAATCAACAATTTACTATTAATAAAGTTAAGTAACTGGTATATACTTGAGGCACTTGTATATATAACTTATCTTGTTTAAATTTGATTAATGATGATTCTCATGATCTTAACAAATGATTTCAGGGTCATAATCTCTACTGTGCTCTCGGGATACCCAAAGGCAAAGAAAACAAGGTGTTCACATCAATGGTCAAGGGGCTAAAACAGTCACCCCTTGTGTATGCCATCACTGCTAACCCAGCCATCTACTTCAAATGGGTTATAGATTTCTAGGCCTTTGCAAAACCAGCTGATGATGCTCTTTCTTTTACCACCAAAGTTGCTGGGAAGGAGTTGACTATCACTGAAGGAGAGATCAGACGGGCACTAAAGATCAAAGACGAGCCAGACTATACTTATGAGAAGGGGGGACAGGGCTAAATTAACTGAGTTTGTAACTGCTATGGGTTATGACACGGAGTTAAAGTGTTTGGAGAAGAAGCACTTGCCACCATATTGGAGATTCCTATTGCACATAGTGACTCACTGCTTTGCAGACATTCGTGGTGGATTTGATAGCATGAGGGTAGATTAGGTGCAGATTATGTATACGCTAACTGAACGGGAAAAGTTCAACTATTCAAGAAGGTTGTTCTTGTGCATGTTGGAAAATGCGAAGAATGAGTTAACCTGGCTCATGTATCCGAGATTTGTACAGTTTTTGATAGATGATATGATTCCCAATGCACCCAGACCACCGCACAAGAAGGCTAAAGACAAGAAATCACTTCGTGAGCCTTACCATGTTAATGAAATCAAGCAGTCGATTTTTGGGGTTTTGCTGAGTACAAAGGGTAAGGGCCATAAGTATGAAGGACCAAGGCCGGGTCCTAAGTTTGGGTTGTTTAAAGAGACAGAGCCTGCTGGGGACGAGGCTGATGTTGAGAGTGGTGAGCTGGTTCCATCTAAACCAGAAGTTGAAGCAGAACAAGGTGACTCATCTGAGGAGGCACCTGAAGACCGCACAAAGGCCAAGCATGATCTTAATCGGAAGGCCACTGACACGCCTTCCATTGGTGGTTCTTCTGGAAAGGGCAAAGCCAAGGTTGGTGCTGAAGAGGATGAGGAAGAGCAGCAGCCCTTGAAGCGGATAAAGAGGATGGCGGACTACCAGAAGTCTTCCAAGCTTGTGTTTAAGCTTTCCGCGAAAGGTAAGCCATCCTTTGTCCCTGACCCTCCTGTAGTATCTCCCAGAACCTTGCCCAAACTCTTAAAGACCTAGATGTGGCTAAGATTAGGATACCTATTTACAAGAAACAGTCCAAACCCAAAAAGAAAGCCAAAGCTAAACCAACCAAATACCATGCTCCATGACTCACCAGACTCCTCACCTAAACCTTCACCAAAAGACCAACCTATCTCAACCTTCCTACCACAAATACCACCCTCACCATCTCAAGACCAACCACAAAACTCACCACCTCAATCACAACCACTCCACCTGAACAACCAACCCAAACCGAACCATCTCAGCCTAACAGCCACTCCACTTAACAGCCACAACACCTCCACAACCAGAACCATCTCAGACAACAACACCACCCATACAACCTACCACTGAAACCGTACCCACCTCAATATTCACATCTTCCATTTTCAGCTCACCAATCCAAACCATAAGCCTATGGAGCCAAAATGTTATTTCCTCACCACCAACAAAACCTGTATCAACAACCTTTGAACCCAGACCATACACTTCTCTATTCTCAACACCACCTACCTCTACCATCTCTCCACCACCTACCCAATCCATTACCCTACCTTTCCAAACAACCTCACCACTCATCATGTCCGTTACCCCGCCATCCACAATCCTTTCACCCAAGCCCATAGCCAAGGGGAAGTCTTCAACACCTCCAGTGTACGCTGATCCTGTCCTCGATAGGATCATCGCACTGGAGGAATCGAACGCAAAGAGGGCCGAGCGCGAGTTGGTGCTTCTAGGATTTGTAAAGGATATGAAAAAGAAGGAGCTGGAGCATGAGAAAGAGAATGCCCGGTTGGTGTCAAGAGTTCAGGTTCAGGAAGAACAAAAGGAGCTGAATGATGCTCTATTGAAAGCCAACGCCTTCTGATTAATCAACTCCATACTCACATTCAGAATCAACAAGAGCTTCTCAACAACTAATCTTTGAAGAATGCAAATCTGAGGGCAAACCACTTGAAGCTTGGTGATTGAGTGGAGACATTGGAAAAAAGCCTACCAGCAGCCACTATTCTTGAAGAATGCTTATTCAAGAAAATTGAGGATATAGTGACGAAGTGGGATGTTGAGGAAGAGGCCACCAATTCTAGGGTGTCGGTGCTTGAGGGTCAACTAGCCTCCTCTGCCTCGCTCGGTACACTCATATCAGAAAACAATCAGTTCCGTACTGAGATTGAGGCTATCAAATTGAAGATTGCGGCCCAAGAACGCCTGAATGAGCTACAATTGAAGACAAACGAGGAGTTGGTAAGCAAGCATCAAGCTGCCTCTGACCTCATGGATAAGCGAGATGATGATTTTCACAATCTAGAGGACAGACTTGATGTTGTGTTCAGGAGCTGGAGAAGCTCAGGTGAGACTTCTCAGATGGGCGGTCAACAACCAACCGCAGCTCCTAGTGTGGCCTTGCGAGGAGATAGGGTTGTGGCTTCTGAGGGCGAAGCAACTGTTGGTCGGGTTATACAACAGGTTGGCCAAGCCGGAAGCGGTGTAGGTACCAGTTTGGGTCCTGAACAACCAGTACAACCTCATGTCCAAACTGGTTGTGATGACGAAGGTGATGATGGTGACTATGAAGACAGTGAAGATAAAGAAGAGGATGACGAGGATGAAAATGTCCATGATAGTTATAATGAGGATGATGATGATGGTGATGGTGACGGAGGAAACGGTGGAAATGGCGGAGCGAGTGCAGCAGGAGGTGGAGGTGGAGGTGGAGGTAACACTCAATCACCTCCACCTACTCAAGAAATAACTTAAGAACCTGCTGCACATGGCTCGGCAAGCAAAGTGAGGGAAGATGACTACAAAATTGCAGATATATATCATGAGTTGTTTCCTGCGGGTGACATTGCAGGTATGATGGACGCATTCATTGAAGGCGGGAGAACTATAGAACTGGCAAAAACTCATCAAGCGGAAAAGGCAGTTGATGGTTGGGTAAAAGTTAGCTTATTTTGTATATTAATTAGTTAGTTTTAGTAAAATAATCGAACGAACTATGGTACTTCAAGCATTGTTATGTATTTTTAGGACATTGGAAGCTATGGAGCTTAATAAGGATATTTACGGGCTTGGAACAAAGATCGAGAAGTGAGATATTGGAAGTGCACGCATTACGAGGCAATCAAGAAAAGAAAATAATAAATTATGAAAAGTTGCATCTTCGCGATACGCGAAGATGCAGGAGGAACAACTTTGCGATACGCGAAGTTGCAGGAACAGGGCAAGACTATTTTGTCCTTCGCGATACGCGAAGAAGCGAGCCAGGACATCTTCGCGATACGCGAAGATGCTCAAAGTCGGCAAAAATTAGGGTTTGCCTTATATAAACCCCTTAACCTACCCATTCGGATTATTACGACTTTCAGAGGCAGAAAAGGTGATCAAGGACGATTTTCAGCCATCCTGAAGCTTTCGGTGTGTCCTAAGATCGTATGTTCTTCAAGATAAGTGCTTTAACGATTATGTCGATGTCCGGCAAAGTCATGTGTGTTCGTTCTAGGCTAAGGTTTTGTGTGAAGTACTGTTTTGATCAGATTCTAATGCTTAAAGGTTATAGCTTGATTAAATTTATATGATTTGTCTTTCTTAATTAGTTATTTGGTTGATTAAAGGTTGTGTTTGTGCTTATTGATTTGTGTGATGTTTGTTTGGTTGTTCATCAACATTTAGGGTTAGGGTCTTGTGTCTTTGAACTATAATCATAAAACCTTATCACTGAGTTAATTATCCTAGACATAGAATTGGTAATTGTGGTGTCCGGGTTCATTTGTGTCAACAATTCAGTTAGGGTATAGTTTGTCATCATAAATCAAACCATAGGACTAGCAATTATTATAAAACCAAAGACTAAAGAATCTGTGATTAACGTATGGAACACATAACCCGGACCTAGAATGAATGCTTTTTAATTAATATTGTTTACAATCTTTTCAAGTAATCGTTTAGTTTTAATTAATTAATATTTTTCTAAAAACTACTTTACATCGTCTGTCCGCTTAGGTTAAATAATTAGTTATAAATTAAATCAATTTGCACTTTCCTTGAGTCCCCGAGGAGACGACCTTACTTACCCGTACTAGTTTATAGGTATTTAAGTCTTTAACTAATTGTTTTTTAGTAGACCGCGACAACCTACGTCAAAATGGCACCGTTGTCTGGGACTCAACGCGCTTAGTGCTAGTTTAGTTTAGTTTAAATTAGCGTAATTTAGTTTAATTTTTAGTTTATTTCTTTTCTTCGCTAATTTTACGTGGGGTGTGTTTGTTTGTTGTGTGCAGTTAATCTTTCAGGTTGATGCATACGAGGTTTACTCGAGATAAGGAGGTGTTGCAGTTTGATCCTGAGATTGAGAAAGCCGCGAGAAGAAACGTCAAGACCGAAAGAAGAAGACATGAATCATCAAGAAGATAACCCCTACCCGGTTCCACTTGTGTTTCAACCCGATGATCTTAATCTGCCGCACAATCGAGAACAACCCATTCCATAAAACATTCCACAACATCTTCCACAAAACCCACCACTCAAGGACCTACCACCATTCAATCAACCCATTCACCCAAACCGAAACCCAAGAGCTCAAAGACAGTTTCAACTGACAGATGATCGCTCCATCAGGTCTGAGCCACCACACAATCGGATTTGAGTTCGAGTATAATCGGCGAAGGCGATTTGACGATTTTGAGGAGTTTGACGATGAAAAGGAAATGGAAGACGCTCAAGGGGGTCGGTATTATAGAAGACAACAACAACCCCTGCACAACCGAACAACTGAGCCCGCTCAACCACCAAAAAACAGTCGAGAAAGAAGAAGACAAGATCCCCCCGAGCCACAGTTTCCCAAGTATGAATTTGACGATGGGGTCCCGAGGGCATTTGTTCCATCGCCCGTTCGGGGAGTTCAGAGTCACTTTATTCCTCAAGTGGCCATGAACCCGCTTCCCATTGTGATCCCGGTTAAGGAAGGAAGGACGTTTTTAGTAAGACGTTTTCACGGGAAAGCATCTGAAGAGCCATACCTACACTTGAGCGAATTCAATGCTATTTGTGCCACCATCTCATGTCAAGGGTTCATTGCCGATGAAGTCAAGCTAGTGGTGTTCCAGTTCACTCTCAAAGATCTAGCGAAGCAGTGGTTTTTATTGTTACCGTCAGCGAGTATTTATATGTGGCAATGCCTGGCTCAGCAATTCTTAGACGAGTATTACACACCGCAAAGAACTTCCGAGGCCCGTACCTCCATCAGAAATTTTCAGCAGGGGTCGGGTGAGACTTTTCAAGAAGCATTTACGAGGTTCAAGAGGTTGTTGAGAACTTGTCCGCATCACAGGATTGCACTGTGGGAGTTGATAAAAGCATTTCATGACGGGTTGTCAAGTGACGATGTACGTGATCTTCAGTCGACCACAAATGGGTCGTTTTTGACTAATGATGAGAATGAATATTGGCAACATTTGGAAAGACATGCAATGAACTCGAAGAGACAAGCTCAGTCAAATCGCATGGCAAAAAGGGCGGTTGTGAAGGCCGTGGATAGTGGTGAGTCGAATGATTTTATGGCTAGGTTGGAGAGAAAGTTGGATCAGTTGATGGGTGTGGGAGTGAAAGAAAAAGGAAAGTCAGGAAAGGCGTATCCAGTTAGTGAGGGTTGTGGAGGAATAGGCCATATGGTGGCCACTTGTGGAGTAGTGATGGAAGACGAAGAAGAGGAGGTGAATTTTGTTCAAGGTGAGAGGCGATACAACAATGGGAATATGAATTCGAACACCTATCACCCGGGCCTCCAAAACCACCCCAACTTCAGTTATGGAAACCCGAACACACAACAAAAAACCCGAATTTTCAAGGTAGTTCCCAAAAGGTAGGTTATCAGTCAAATCAGCGGCAGTATGGGAATGAGAGGGGTAATGGTCAGAGCGGGTATAATCAGAAGGAGTCGAGGGGTTATAATAAGGTTTACCAGAAGAGTTATCAGTAGGGTCAGCAAAGTCAAGGGGCGGCTCAAGGTCAAGGAAGTTCTTCGTGTAATAAGGAAGAGTCGATTAAAGATGTGATGGACGTTCTGAAGTAGATGTAGACTGATCAAGAGGCTCAAAATAAAAGTGTGAATCAAAGGTTTGAGCTACAAGAGAAAGGCAATGCCGCGAAGGATAAACAGGTGAGCCAGCTTGCTGAGGAAGTGGCGAGTTTGAAGAGAATCCATCTAAGTTGTCGAGTGATACCTTGAAGAACCCGAGCCACCAGAGTGGTAGTTCTTCGAATGGTAAGAATGCCCATGTCAACCAGGTAAGTACCCTTAGGAGCGGTAAGATATATAATAATGGGGTAACTCCACCACCTTTTGTTGAAGGTGTGGTGGAGGACTTGGGGGAAGATGGGAAGAGTGACGATGAGGTAGAAATTGAACCGAAAACTAAATCAAATCAAACAAATAAAAATAAAATTGAAACTAAAACTAAGACGGGAACACCAACCGCCAAGGAGACGGGTTCAACGAGTAAAACCGTTCTGTTCCATCGGGCATTGGTGAACCCCGAGACCTCATCAGCACTTAGAAAGAGGGGCCTACAGCAGGAGGAAATGTGGAAAATATTTAAACAAGTAAAAATTAATTTACCCCTCATAGATGCAATTAAACAAGTCCCTGCGTATGCTAAATATTTAAAAGACTTGTGCACTCAAAAATGAACTCACAAGTTGCCTAAAAAAGTTGACTTAACTGCAAATGTGAGTTCGGTTTTGACAGGTATCCTCCCACCCAAGCTACAAGATCCGAGAATGCCAATTATACCCATTCAAGTGGGCGATTTTAAAATGACTAGGGCGTTGTTAGATATTGGGGCTGGGGTGAGTATTCTCCCGGGAAGCTTGTATGACCAGTACGACTTTGGTCCACTTAGAAAAGCTGACACCACCGTGGTGTTGGCCGATTTGATACTCAAGCTTCCTAGGGGAATCGTGACCGATGTGATTGTGATGATAGACGGTTGACTTCCTGGTTCTAGACTACGTGACAGTTGACCCGAAACGGCAATCGAACGTGATTCTCGTTTGGCCCTTTTTGGCCACCGCGAATGCTTTGATTAATTGTAGAACCGGGGTAGTGGACATAGCATTTGGTAATAAGAATATTAGGCTTAATGTGTTTTCAAATGTGTCTAACCCTCTGGTGAGTGACGAATGCTTCGCCGCTGAAGTCATTGACGAGTTGAACCCTCAAGAAAGTGGGGATGATGCCACAGATGAGTGTGCTATTTGTTGCAAGAAAGCAGTTGAGCATGTCTTATAGTTACAAGAAGAAGAGAGAGAAGTGGAGCTGTATGCTGCAAGTATTGGGAAACCGCCATGGTCTCAGCAAGTAAAGCGGTTGCCTGATACGATCTATTCAAATTTGAAATCGTCATTGGAGAGTCCGCCGGCTGTTGAATTGAAAGAGCTCCCGAAACACCTGAAATACGTGTTTTCGGGGAAAGGAGAGACTTTACCGGCCATCATCGCTGCAAATTTGGAAGACGAACAAGAGAAGGCGTTGGTAGAAGTCTTGAAGGAGCATAAGGCAGCGATTGGTTGGACGATAGCAGATTTGAGAGGGATCAGCCCATCCATTGTCATGCATAAGATCATCACCGATCCCGAGGCAAAACCTGCTCATGATGCACCAAGAAGATTGAATCCAAACATGCGGGAGGTAATGAAGAAGGAGGTTTTGAAGTGGTTGGACGCGAGCATCATTTTTCCGATCTCAGATAGCACCTGGGTAAGTCCAACGCAAACAATTCCGAAGAAGGCGGGTATTCAGATAACCCGTAACGAGAAAGGTAAGGAAATCGCCACCCGACCGGTAACCGGGTGGCAAATTTGTGTTGATAACAGGAAATTGAATGCGGCAACATCTAAGGACCATTTTCCCTTGCCGTTCATTGACCAGATCATCGAGAAATTTGTAGGTCAGAACTTTTATTGTTTTCTAGATGGCTATTCAGGGTACAATCAGATTGCTATTCACCCGATGACCAACACAATACCACTTTCACGTGTCCATACGGCACCTTCGCATTTAGGCGAATGCCTTTTGGTTTGTGTAATGCCCCGGCCACCTTTCAAAGGTACATGATGAGTATCTTTTCAGATATTGTCGGGGATTCACTTGAAATTTTTATGGACGATTTTTCTATTTTTGGTTCATCTTTTGAAAAATGTTTAATGAATTAACTAAAGTTTTAAAAAGATGTGTGGAAACGAATTTGGTCTTAAGTTGGGAAAAGAGCCACTTTATGGTTCAAGAAGGGACGGTTTTGGGACATGTCATCTCAAGTAGGGGGATTGAGGTTGACTGGACGAAAATACAAGTCATATCTAATTTATCACCGCCTAATAATATAAAAGGGATAAGGGCATTTTTGGGTCATGCTGGTTTTTACTGACGGTTCATTAAGAATTTTAGTGTCATATCTAAATCGTTGTGTAATTTGTTGTTAAAAGATGTGCCATTTGTTTTCAACGAAGAGTATCTCAATGCATTTAATGTACTAAAAAACAAATTGGTTGAAGCCCCGATCTTGTTGTCACCTAATTGGTCACTTCCATTTGAAATAATGTGTCACGCAAGTGACTATGCGGTCGGGGCCATGTCGGGTCAACGGGTGGATAAGAAGCCCGTTGCCATATACTACGCGAGCAAAACCTTTTCCGATGCTCAAATTAATTACACCACTATGGAAAAGGAGTTTCTTGCGGTAGTATATGCACTTGATAAGTTTCGATCTTACATTTGGGGGAGCAAGGTTATTGTTTTTTCAGATCACAGCGTAGTCAAGTATTTGATGGAGAAGAAGGATGCGAAGCCACGCTTGATCAGGTGGATTTTACTGCTCCAAGAGTTTGATGTGGAGATCCGTGACAAGAAAGGAAGCGAGAACGTGGTAGCGGATCATTTGTCGAGACTTGTGGGACAAGAAGAGGAGGGCCATCAATGAGTCTTTCCCGGATGAGCAATTGTTTTCTGTTTCAACTTTGCCATGGTATGCTGACATTATTAAGTTTATTGTTGCAGATACAATTTCGGAGTTTTGGCCAAAGAAGAAGAAGCAGCACTTCCTCTCGCAGGTGAAGCACTATGCATGGGAAGATCCGGATTTGTTTAGAGTTGGAGAGGATCAAGTGATGAGGCGGTGCATACAGGAGGAAGAGATGCGGAGTGTTTTGTATCATGCCCACTCATCACCGTGTGGAGGCCATTTCAGCGGCCAGAAGACAGGACATCGAGTGCTTGCATGCGGATTCTATTGTCCTACCATATTCAAGGATGCCGCAGCATTTGTCAAGAATTGTGTTAGATGTCAACAAATGCGGGGTATTTCAAAGAGGGACGAGATGCCAATGCAACCAATCCTCGTTGTCGACATCTTTGATGTTTGGGGGATTGATTTCATGGGCCTGTTTCCTAATTCTTTCGGTAATCTTTATATCTTGGTGGCGGTCGATTATGTGTCTAACTGGGTAGAAGCAATCGCCACCAAGACGAATGACCATACCGTTGTTTGTAAGTTTGTCCAGTCTAATATTTTTTCACGTTTTAGTGTCCCCCGCGTTATCATTAGTGATGGGGGTTCACATTTCAAAAACTTTAATTTTGGCAAACTACTTAAACGGTATGGCGTAAACCACCGTCTTGCCACTTCATATCACCCTCAAACGAGTGGGCAAGTGGAGGTTTCTAATAGGCAAATCAAAGTGATTTTACAAAAAACGGTAAGGCCCGATCGGAAGGATTAGTCAAATAAACTAAATGATGATTTATGGGCTTACAGGACCGCTTATAAAACGCCTATTGGAACCACCTCTTATCAGTTGGTTTACGGAAAAGGTTGTCATTTACCTGTCGAGCCAGCCCATCGTGCTCTATGGGCTGTTAAGAATATTAACCTACATTATGAGTGTGCAGGTAAACATAGAAAGTTGAACATATGCGAGTTGGAAGAGTTGAGAGATGAAGCTTATGAATGTGTATTCGCATACAAAGGTAAGATGAAGAGAATTCACGATGTTAAGCTAAGAAGAAGGACGTTTGAGGAGGGCCAACGAGTGTGGTTGTACAATTCGAGGTAGAAGCTTTTCCCGTGCAAATTGAAGAGCAAGTAGACAGGACCGTATCAAGTCAAAAGGGTTGGAAAGCATGGAGAAGTTGAGATCGAATATTTTGATGATCATCTGAGGCAAGTGGTGAATGGCCATTGGTTGAACCCCAATTTGGAGGATGCGGATTTGAACAAAGAGATACATGAGTCGGAGGTTTGATTTTTGGTGGACGAACCGACTTATTCGGTTGATTGAGGAACCAAGGAATCTCAAGCTGTAGACATTCAATTCAGCGCTAACCGGGAGGCAACCCGGCATTTGTAAGTTGTATTTTCTGTATAATGAGTCTAGTTAGCTATTAGTTTTCCTCAAATCGTGCAATGTAGAGCAAGGATCGAGTGTGGGGAAGCGACACGATGATAAGTATTAGAGAGGAATTGGTAAGCACGTGCGTCGCTAGAGGGAGCCCCAGGTACGTAGGTGATTGGTATTTGGTGACCGAAGTTGGTGACGGGGAAAGCAGCTCAAAAGGTACTTAAAAGACTGAGATTTTAAAAAGTTAAAAACCGTAAAACTTAAAAAAAAACTTTTCTGTAAAAATGCAACTATCGCGAAGTTGCATTTTTACAGAAAAGTTTTTTTTTAAGTTTTACGGTTTTTAACTCCGCGTATCGCAACTTCGCGTATCGCGAAGTTGCTGGGCAGTGCATCTTCGCGTATCACGAAAATGCAGGAAGTCAAACGGTCAAAGTCAATGGTCAACTGCATCTTCGCGTATCGCGAAGATACAAGACAGGCATCTTCGCGTATCACGAAGATGCTTGAATCTGACGAAAAAAATTATAAAAAACCGAATTTCCCATCACTTTCACCACACATCTCTTATCTTTAACCCTATCCACACATACAATTCCGGCCGCCACCACCCCTGTAACCACCGTCGCCGGCCGCCACCATCACCACCGCCACTATTATCGTGTATTTCCATCGTTTATACGTAATCCGATTGAAAGGTATGTGCTTAATTTCGCTTGCAATTGGTTTGTTTCTAGTTTGAATCGGGTATCACAGATTGTTTGGGGTTGATGAATGCATGTTATTGGGTGTGTTTGTGGTCGGGATTGACGGGTTTAGTAATTTTGTGGGTTGTTAATGTCGGGTTTTCCGGGTCGGGTTTACCGGATTATTGAAGTTTTGGCCGGATTTTGGAAATTATTGTGAAGTTTTTGATGAATGATAGTGTTTTCAAAAGAATTTTTGTCGTCGAAATAATTTCCGGTGAGTTTTCGAGTCGAAGTTTGAAAAAGTTTATCAAAATTTTGTGATTTTGGGGTCGGTATTTTGATAGATGTCGGTGATGTTGTGTGTTTTTGGATGATGGGAATTTTTCCGGGAAAAGTGGTCGTAAAAAATTTTTGAAAAGTAACAAGTATATGTCGGTTTGTGGAAAAAGAATGAGTTTGACAAAGTCTTTGGTGTCGGGTATGAGTTTTGAACAACGAATGGGGTATACTTACATGTTTTGTTGTGCACATGAAGTTTTGAGAAATTTATTTTGAGTCTTTTAGTTGAATTTAAAAAAAAATAAAATTCAAAACTAATTTTTATTATGATTTAGATTATTGAGGGCAACTGTGACTAAAAATGCTATACGGTTGTCGCTCATCGTGTTTTTATATGAACTTATTTAGTATATTTATTTGCAGATGTCGAGTAAAAGGTCCAAACAACAGCAAACGTTTGACTCTATTTCTCAGCAGTATACGCGTGTGCCGATCAAATATGTAGATAACGAGATTGGGGTTTTCGGGGCCGCAGTTGAGGATATCACCGGGGAAGATAAACAGGATCACATCATATTACGATTTCTTCCCACCACTCAGGAATACGAGATGTTTTAGCAGATTCGTGACATGGAGATATTCTGGCATCGTACGTTTGATTGGGAGGTGTTGGAATCTATTGGGCAGGTACCGAGACTCAATAGTTTGTGTTGGTGCATAAATGTCAGTAGTTCATAGTCTAGTGTCTGTAATCGAGTCTGTAATATTATTTATGTTTTTGTTTAAGCGAAGTTGTTAACAAGTTCGCCTAGGCGAACTTGTTGAACAAGCGAAGTTATGGACAACTTCGCCTGAACATATCAGGCGAAGTTGTCGTGTATTTATATACAAGCTTACGGCTTGGTTTATAGTTGTTCAATCAATCAGTTAAGAAGTTAGTCGTTTGAGTTAACCGAGAGTCTGTATCAGTGATTCATATCACGTGAGTTCAGTTATTAATATATAACGTGTTTCGGTTTATTCGTGTGTGTTTGTTTGATTTGCTTTCTACGCTCGTAACGATCTACGCAGGGATTCCGCACCTGAGTAGACCGGGATATCTCGTGTGATCCGTCTAGGGAACCTACAATTGGTATCAGAGCATTTGCTCGATTGTGTGGTTCGGGATATTCACGCGGGTGTAGAAATCGTCCCGTTTCGACTATTCGCGGGACGTGTTTTCTGTGTTTTTGATCATTCTTACCTCCTACCATCGTGTTCAAGCCTTTACACCGTCAAAAACCTCGTAAAAATCCGATTTACAGATCTGCAGAAACTTCGTGTTTATCAGGCGAAGTTGCCGTCACTGTTCGTAGGGTTTCTGCGAAGATATAAGGTTAAGCGAAGTTATCCACAACTTCGCCTACCTTCTCAAGTTCGCCTAATTCAAGCGAAGTTCTCTACAACTTCGCCTACCTCTTAAGTTCGCTTACATCAAGCGAAGTTAAGAATCAGCGAAGTTAATTAGCAGTGTTATCAGCGAAGTTCTTCAGCGAAGTTCTCTACAACTTCGCCTACTTCAAGCGAAGTTATCCGTAACTTCGCCTACAGTACTTTAAAAAAAAAAAAAAATTCTTAATTTTTCAGGTTTCTTGCTTTTCGGGAAAGATGTCGTCGATCAACATCTCTGAGTTAGTGAAGATGGAAGTTGAAGCAGGGTCAGCTACCAAGGCCCCAAGATTGCTGAAGGGAACCGATTTCGTTGCTTGGAAGGATCGGTTCATACAATACGTCAAATACCAGGATGCGAAGATGTGGGTATGCATCCAGGATGGTTATATTCCACCAGTTATGGAGTATGAAGGTCGTGATCAAATTAAAAAATATAGTAAAATGGAAGAAGAAGAGAAAAAGATGTATGAGGCCGAGAGCAAGGCTCATGCTGCTATTACTATGGCTCTTCCTCAAGAGATCCTTCATACGTTCAGAAAGTATACATCAGCAAGAGAGCTTTGGGAAGCTCTTGAGAACAGATTTGAAGGGAACGTAGGAATCCGTGCTTCAAAGATAAAATTGCTCAAAACCCAGTTCTCAGTCTTCAAGTATTTGAAGAATGTATCCTTAGATGATATTATCACTCGATATTACCATCTGATGACTGAATTGAGCAACTATTCCATTTCCTACCGAGAAGAAGAAATAGTTGAGAAGCTTCTAGATGCTCTCCCACCAAAATGGGAGATGTACACTGTGCTGATGAGGGAAGACAAGGACTTTCCCACATATGATCTTGAAACGGCAGTCAACAAGCTCAGAACCTTTGAGCTTAACATGGTCAGAAAAGAGACACCTATGGATCAGGTTCAAGATCCAGGTATGTATGGAGCTAAAGTCAACACTAGCTCAGGATCGAAGACTGACTCTGCTGCCTACTACACAAAGGGAGAGTCGGGCCCCAACTCATCACATGAGGGGCATGTGTCAGTTAACACAAATGGGGATGTTTGCTATGTAGCAGCTGAATCGAGTGGTTCTCAACCCCAGGTAAGCAAGAGTAGTTGCTCTCCAAGTTCTCCCAGCAACAACTACTCCAAGATGCCTATGAGTGTCAAGTCTGCTGAAGAGCAGTTTGGTCTCTATGCTTCTTTCATTGCTTCCTATGAGAACTACATCCAAGGGAAGATTGTTGATCCAGCTATGTTGGATGAAGATTACGATCAGATTGATGCTGACGATATGGAAGAAATGGATTTACAATGGCAAATGGCCATGATCGTAAGAAGAGTAAAAAGGTTTATGAGAAAGACGGGAAGGAAGTTTGTCGGTGGAAAGCCGGGGTTTGACAAGGCAAAGGTGAGATGCTACAATTGTCAACAAAACGGTCACTTTGCAAAGGAATGCAGGAATGAGCGTGTAGAACAAAGTCAGGGCAGGTCTACACAGCAAAGTGGAGGTTCTAAAGATTATAGTGCGATGATGTCTAGAGAAGCTGGTGAATACAACTGGAACCTGCTTTCTAAAGAGACTTTTGAGCAGGCAAATTTGGCAAAGGTAGAAACTGAAGAAAGTGAGAAGGTTACCGGAGAGGAAAAAGCTCTAATGGCAGACGTTAATGACCAGCTCTCCGAGGTATGTTCTAAACCAACTTGTTCAAAATGTGAGAACTTGTCTGAGCAACTAGCAACCATAACCGATCAGTATGTTAGGTTGGATGCTGAATTTAAAACCTTAAAAGAAGATCATCACTTTATTAAATCAAGAGAAAATAATTATAAAATTAAAATAAAAGCTTGCGAAAAAGATGTTAAAAGTCTAAAAACAAAACTTGCTGAAAAAATTGAAGTGATTGATTTAAGTTATGAAGTTTTGGAAGAAAAGACCAAACTAATTGCTGAGAGAGAAAAACAGATTGCTGACCACCAGGTGAAAGTGGTGGAACTGAATCGAAAACTGGAGCAGTTCAGAAATTCTTCTGCTATTCTAGATCACCTTGTTAGTGATCAAGGTTCCTCTGCTAAGAGAGGAGGAATCGGTTATCATGAGGTTCCACCACCGTACAATCACAATTACACTTTTAACCCTAGTGTTCAGAAATCTGTTGACTTTGAGGTTGCTCAGACAGTGCCGATTAAAGTAACTGTTAAAGAACCAAATGTTAGTAGAGGCGAAACAAGTTCGCCTGTTTCAAGTGTTGAAATTTCTGATCAAAGTCCAGTCTCGTCAGATTCGGATAAGTCATCCGAGTCTGGTACGGCAAAAGAGGAGGTTGTGTTACCCAAGAGTGGAGAAAAAGATAAAACAAATAAAAGGAGTACTCCACTAAACCCGTACGTTCCACCATATGTGAGACGAACGGGAGGTAATATAGCCTCGACATCTAAAACACCAGTTGATAAAAAAATTGAGCATAGGTGTTGTTTTAGATGTAATCAATTAGGACATCTTGTTGCAAATTGCCCTCTGAAGCAGCGATTCAGAGGTGTAAGGCCTACTAAAGCTGAGAATAAACCTAATAGTAATTATCACGCTGCTAAAAATGAAAACCACTTAAAATTCAAAAATGTGAATAATTCCGGTTTTCATAGAAACAAATCTTAGTTTTACACAGCTAATAACCAAACCACAAGCTATAATTCTTTCAATTCACAACGGTTTGGAAGGCCTCACAATCAATCTTCAATGAGATATCCTAATGGGACTTACAGGAATTACCGAGATATTAACTTTGGAAAGCCAAAGTTTGGGATGTATAGATCCAAGACCAATTGGTCTTGGGTCCCTAAATTCTAATCTTTTGCTTTATTGTGCAGGAACAGTTGAACAGGGCTGCCAACAATCTTTGGGTTGTAGATAGCGGCTGTTCCCGGCACATGACGGGTAACAAATACTTGTTACACGATTTGAAACCTGTTCAAGGAGGGAGAGTGAGCTTTGCCGGTGAAAGTGGTGGCAAGATTACTGGAATGGGAACGGTGTCAAACGGAAAGATGACTTTGGAGAAGGTTAACTTTGTAGAAGAATTGAAACACAATCTGCTGAGTGTGTCGTAGATCTGTGATAAGGAGTACACCGTTCACTTTACGAAGAATGAGGCGATTGTGTTGAAACCTGGTTTTCAGATACCAGAGGAGTGGATTGTGATGAAGGCTCCACGTGAAAGAAATACATATATTATGGATATGAGATCAACTGAAATGGCCACGGCAGAATCATGCCTTATGAAGAAAGCGAGTGAATCAGAGTCCGAATTGTGGCATAGGAGAATGGGGCACATTCATCTTCGGAAGATGAACCACATTGTCAGGAATGGGCTTGTGCTGGGCGTTCCCTTGAGGAATTTCAATTTTGAAGATAAATGTATAGCGTGCAAGAAGGGAAAGCAGCACAAGAAATCCCATCTCACCAAGAAAGTCAATTCAATTGCCAGTACTCTGGAGTTGCTTCACATGGATCTCTTCGGTCCCGTGAATGCAAAAAGTCTAGGAGGAACTTCTTATTGCTTGGTGATCACTGATGACTACTCACGATATTCGTGGGTGTATTTCCTGAAATCAAAAGACGAAACGGCTCAGATGGTGAAGAATTTGATTACCAAAGTTGAGAACGTTATGGATAAGAGGGTTAAGTTCATCAGGAGTGACAATGGAACGGAGTTCAAGAATTTTGAGATGGAGATCTTTTGCCTTCAGAGAGGGATTGAACACCAATACAGCGCTCCATATACACCGAAACAGAATGGAGTGGCTGAAAGGAAGAATAGAACATTAATTGAAGGAGCCAGAACTATGCTGGCTGATTCGAAGCTTCCTGTGGTGTTTTGGGCTGAAGCTGTTGCTACAGCCTGTTATGTTCTGAATAGAGTCTTAACTGTTAAAAGACTTGGTAAAACGTGTTATGAGCTTATGCATGGGAGAAAGCCCAACTTGAGTGGTCTTGAACCATTCGGGTCCCCTTGTTCGATTTTGAAGACAAATTCTAAATTTGGTGAAGTAGCCGATGAAGGAATCTTAGTCGGTTATGTTGTTGGGACTCCCAACAGACGTGTCTTCAATACATCGACCAGCAAGGTTGAGGTGGTGTGTAACACCGATATCACAAGTTACCAACCGCCAAAACCTAGCAACGGACCTGCTGAGTTTTTCGACTATGTTAAACTTTTTAAGTCTTTTAACATACCGTATTTGGATATTGCTGAAGAAGAAGAGAGAGTTGCTACGAAGATGATCCTTGATGAGGAAGAAAACCTATTGCAAAGAGAGCTGATCGATAAATGTCAACCTTCCTCATCAAATGCTGTCGATACCCCTGCTACCTCGACTGAAGAAGAATTTTTCAATCCATTTCACTCTCAGCATGAAACAACTATTGACGAGCTCTCTTCTAACTTGGAAGACAATTTGCATGTCGGTTCTGTTCCGACCACGAGAATTCATAAAGATCACCCTTTGGAGAATGTGATTGGTGATATGTCCTCCGGTGTACAAACAAGACGTAGCTTGAATGAGCACACCTGTGTTTACACAAGCATCAAGGAGACAGGGATAATCAACGAATGCTTGTACACCTGCTTTATCAGCCAGATTGAACCGAAGAATTATCAAATGGCTCTCAAGGACAGCTCGTGGGTCGAAGCCATGCAAGAAGAGTTGGCTCAGTTCAAGAAAATGGAAGTATGGGATTTGGTTGAAAAACCGAAGAATGTGCATGCGATAGGCACAAAATGGGTGTTTAAGTGCAAGAGAGATGAGAAAGGGATTATCATAAGAAACAAGGCGAGGCTAGTTGTGAAAGGATTTAATCAACAAAAGGGTATTGATTATAATGAAGTGTTCGCTCCGGTGGCAAGGTTGGAAGCCATTAGATTGTTTTTGGCATTCGCTGCTTATAAGAAGATGAAGGTATTTCAGTTGGATGTGAAGAGTGCGTTTCTGAATGGGAAAGTTGATGAGGTAGTGTATGTTGAGCAACCTCTGGGTTTTCCTGACCCAGACTTTCCTGATCACGTGTACAAGTTAAGCAAGGCATTATATGGACTACATCAGGCACCTCGTGCCTGGTATTCAACTTTATTAGATTACTTGCTTGAAAATGGTTTTGAAAGAGGGAAGATTGATAGCACGTTGTTCGTTAAGAGAGAAGGAAGCGACTTCCTGCTGGTGCAAGTCTACGTGGATGACATTATCTTTGCTGCATCTAAAGTCTCCATGTGTCAGGAGTTTGAGGACGTCATGAAGAAAAGGTTTGAAATGAGTGCTATGGGTGAACTAACTTTCTCTTTAGGATTGCAGGTTGATCAGAAGAAGGATGGGATGTTCATTCATCAGACCAAGTATGTCCATGATGTGCTCAAACGCTTCAAGATGGAGGACTGCACTCCATTCGACACTCCTATCTGCGTCAATCACAAATTGGGTGCTGAGTCAGACGGTGATGCAGATGTGGACCCAACTCAGTATCGGGCTATTATAGGTTCTTTAATGAACTTAACTGCTTCTAGGCCTGATATAATGTTTGTTGTTTGTCTTTGTGCTCGTTTTCAGGCAAACCCAAAAGAATCTCATCTGAAGGGGGTGAAGAGGATACTGAGGTATCTCAAGGGCAAACCGAAGCTGGGGTTGTGGTACCCGAGAGGAGGAGACTTGGAGCTAGTCGCTTACACAGATTCTGATTATGGAGGGTGCAATCAGAGTCGGAAGTCAACAACTGGAGGATGTCAGTTTCTTGGTGGCAGATTGGTGTCGTGGCAATGCAAGAAGCAGACTTCAGTCACAATTTCAACCTGTGAAGCAGAATATATGGCAGCATCCAACTGCTGCTCCCAGGTTCTTTGGATTCAACAACAGTTGCGCGACTATGGTCTGAATTTCTTACTTACACCTATTTGCATTGATAACACAGCTACTATCTCAGTAACTAACAATCCCGTGAAGCATAGTAAAACTAAACATATTGACATACGTCATCATTTTATACGGGATTGTGCTGAGAAGAAACTGATTGTGCTTGAAAAGGTGGATACGCTTGATAATTTCGCTGATCTTTATACTAAAGCGTTTGACAAAACAAGATTTCAAAACCTTATCGAGCTGAATGGGATGATCAATCCCGAGTAACCATGCTATTCATGTTATATTTAAAAAAAAAAAAAAAAAAAAAAAAAAAACGTCACTATCGCTTAAAAATATGTCGGTTACCTCAGTTTGAAGGACTTGTCTTCGGATATGTTTTGGTCCTCATTTTCTACTTGTAGATTTTGAGGATAGCCATTAACCAACGGACTGCAAGTGACCGGGGCGGTTTATGATGAATTTTCATTTTTTCGCTTAAAATTAGTCGATCTTACTTAGTTAGAAGGACACATACTAGTATGTGGTCGGTCCAGCTGATCCATTGGATCTTCGGGATAGCCGTTTACCTGAAGACTTTGTTTTGGTCGGGGCGATTAATGTTAAAATTTTTATAGGGAAATGAAATTATATTTCAAGTCTACTACTTCGTAAGAAGTTCGTTAGCTATGTTTAACAGAAAATTGATCCAACCTTGGAAAATGATAGATATACTGATTCTGTGTGCTTAACTAGTGAAGTTATTAGGCTTAAAAGGCTTTAGGACAGTCATTGTATGTCATGGTAACTTTTTATGGTGCGTAAAAGTAGATGTGATACAAACTAAAACTACTTGATTTTACGTGGAAACTCCTTACGAGTTTTGCATGTCTTCATATATATCTTTCCGAATGATAGGCAGAAAAGCGATTACCCAGTCATACACGAGCCCGTAAGTGTTCTTATTCCCGTGAAGATAGCGTTTCAAGAAACTGCAGTGATCCAGATTCGGGACTTGCAGTTGGTTACTACTCTGAAGTCTATGTAAATGTTTATCATAAAAAAAAAAAAAATCTATATATATGAGTTATTGAAACATTCTAGAGTTCAACATATCAAGACTTCTTAATCATGGAGTAAGAAAGAGAACGGGAAGGAGATGAAGAGTAATTACAAACTTAATCAGACACTAAGGGTCGAAGTTAATTCGGGGTGACTTGGGGAAAGCCAAATACGCTTTGAGAATAGATAGGAGGCATCATAATCTCTGAGTTGTTACCACTTAATTTTTGAGCTTAATTGAACTTAACTCGTATCACAGAAACGATGAAAACCATCTTAAGTTATTTACCTGCTTACAACTTGTCTCTATATGTCATAATACAGCTAAACACGGATCTATGTGACAGTCACGTAATTAGTATGATTCCTGTTCGGATCTTTTCTAAAATGTAGTAGTCCCTATCGAGACTGAAATTTGATCCCTTATACTTTATTTTTAAAAGTTTCTTGTACTTAGTTAGTTTTATGATTTTATAACTGGTTACTTGGACTTGATCGTGTCATTTAATTCTTAAAGGGAAGTTTTAGAACTTAATTGCAAAATTTTCGAATTATAAGGGTTGATTTTGTAAATATAGGCGATGTTGTTAAACAGGCGAACTTGTGAATAACTTCGCCTAGGCGAAGTTAACCGTAACTTCGCCTGTATAACTTCGCCCCTATATATAAGGATTTTCAAGAGTCAAACTGTTCATTATTTGAAATATCAGCGAACTTATCCTCGATTCACACAGCGAACTTAATCGATTTTCATCCGATTATCTTTTTTCCGATTTCAATCAGTTTTCAAAGTGTGTTTGGGTTCTATATCTTATACTCGATGTTCGATGTTGTTAATCCTAGGTTGTTTCGACACCCGGTTAACGACCTCGGACGTTCGAAACCGATACCCGATTTCAAATTTTTTTTTACGTGTTCATGAACAACCTAATCGTCTATATGTCCTTAATACCATGTGTTTTAGTCTCCTAAATCGTCAAAATTGGCCGAAACACCAAACTTTTCGATGTTGATTCTGCTTACTGTTGTCGATTCAGATTCAGGCGAACTTAAGGTTTAGGCGAAGTTATCCGTAACTTCGCCTGAGTCTAAACTTCGCCTGAGGCGATGTTGTGGTGAGGCGAAGTTGTCATTAACTTCGCCAGGACCTTTTAAATTTTTAAATTATTAGACGAACTTAAAGATGAAGCGAAGTTGTTCCCAACTTCGCCTCAACTTTAACTTCGCCTATAAAGAAGTTATCACAACTTCGCTCATGGTGATAAGCGAACTTGTGCTAAACCTTACCGTTTATCTAACTTGGTTCGTTTGTTGCAGATATGGCTGCAGTAGCAGGTGCTGGAGGTGCTGGAGGCGATGACGGAGACAATCAGAGACAATTCTTTCCGGGTCACAACATGTTCATCACCTTAGACCCGGAAACGAGCGGTGTTGAAGACTACCGTGAGATCATCACATTCCTCATTCGCTCGAGGATATTCCACGCTATCACGACGACTCTGCCGATATCCTTACCAAATATCGAGGAATTCTGGCAGACTGTGGAGTACGATTGCCGCGTTGAGCCCCCGGTTATGCGAGCAACCGTCAACAACCAAGAAGTTCAGTTCTCGTCTGAACAAATACGGGTGGCGTTACGTTTCGGTGAGGAGACTAGGAATGACCCTACGGAGTTTGTTGCTCCGTTTCGCGATGGAGCATTTCTAATAATGGGCTATTCTGGTCCATTGGGCGATACCCAG
The DNA here is from genome assembly GCF_021521415.1 of Bidens hawaiensis. Lineage (NCBI taxonomy): Eukaryota > Viridiplantae > Streptophyta > Magnoliopsida > Asterales > Asteraceae > Bidens > Bidens hawaiensis. Next base: position 99,390 of record NW_027492745.1, on the reverse strand, counting down.
AGACGGAAGGGGTTCCTGCTCGATCAGTGGCGCTTCCTCATGCACGTCATGATTATGTGTATGTCTGGGAGGAAGGCGGGCACTGACGGTATGGGTGCGACCATGCAGTCCGCAATGACTGCTCTGACCTATAACAAACGTTATAGCTTCAGTCAGATGGTCTTTTACGAGATTGATAGACAGAGGAGGGCGATGGCTCGTGAGCGGTTCATAATGTATCCAAGATTCATCCAGATGATCTTGAACCATGTGGCTCCAAATTTGCCACAACGACGCCCAATAAGATACGTGGAGAGTGTGAGAAAACGTATCTTTGCTCAATGCCGTACTTCGAGTGCGAGGAGCAAGCCTGAACGTCGTCCAAGGCATACTCCACTCTTTGGGTTCTTAATAAACCCGGGGTATGTGCTAGCTCGGGGGGATGAGTTCAGAGACCCTCAACCACAACAGGCAGGAGCAACTCGAGATGTACCTACTGTGCCTGTGGTGTCGGCTGAGGAGGATGTAGACCTTGATGCTGCATTTGGCGGCCAAGGATTCTTCGACATGGATCGTTTTGATCCACAAGAAGAAGTGCAGGTTTCTGCTGCACAGGTTCGGGAAGTGATTGTTACTAGAGCAGCTACGACGGTGGCTGACTCAGATCTTGACGATGTTATGGATGAGGCGAGGAGGATGTTGGTGACTAGAGAGAGGACGTTAGGAAAGAGAAAGAGAACGGTGGATGATAGTGAATCAGAAGAAGAGGAAGAAGATATCCACAAGTTGATTAGACGTTCAAGACGGGAGAGGACAGGTGCAGGTATGGGAGCTGGAGAGACTTCAAGGGTTGTACGTTTTGCTCCATCCGCACTGTCAGGTATGTCGATTGTTCCTACTTCTGTACAGGTTATAAGTGCCGCGGATGTTCCCGTGGTGGCTACATCAGCTGTCGGCATCCCATCCATCACACTACAGACGACGACTCCGGAGATTGTGTCGTTACCACCTCCAACGCTTACTCCTTCAGAGGTGGTGGCACAATTTGTAGAGTCTACCGTCGTTGCAACTGCAGGGTTGTCGGTCACGATACCACCTGCGGTTACGTCCACAACTGCTTCTGATGTCCCGGTTACTTTCGAGATCCCTCCTCAGTATACTCAAGACACATCTAACATGAGGTTTGATTTCGATGCAACCCTCTCAGACTCGGAGAGAATAGCTGCACTTGAGCGGGTCGTGGCTGAACAATCAAGGGTGAATCTTATCCAGACCCAGGCTATTCAACGCCTTGTAGCAGAGAATCCCTCCTGGTTGAACATGGGCGAATTATAGATGCTATGAAGGAGTTCTTGGCATCTCAGGGGGAGACAGGCTGTAGAGGCGACGAGTTAAGGACGAAGAAGCGTTTTGATAGAGACGATGATCCCAATGCACCGAAAGGTGCAGGTGGTGAGTTGCCAAGAACTACTCAAGCTCTTGGGACTTCCACAGCTCAGGGGGAGTCTGCGGGTGTAGTTGGTGGTGATGAGGTGGTGATGGTTGATGATGATGATGATGTGATCGATGCGTTGAAAGAATTGGATGATTTTATGCTAGAGGATGATGTGATGATAGATGACGATGTGCTGCCTGATGAGGAGATTGAGAAGATTGGAGCACAGATTGTGATTGAAGATGAGATTGAAGAAGGTGAAATAATTGAAGAAAATGTTGAACACGAGATCCCAGATGTTGAGAAAGCCGATATGGGTACTGAGATGGAAAATGATGAGACTGAGTGGGAGGAGCAGCCTAGGTGGAAGGAAGGTTGTGCTCATTGGTTTATTAAAACTAAGAAGCCTGCTGTTCCAACCATGTTAAAGAAGAGTTATAATATCAAAGGCTATGCTGAGTCGAAGAAAGGAATTATTTGTTGGATATATGATGAACAGATAAAGTTGTTTGTGGTGAAACGTTTTGATGGGATTCAGTATTTTAAAAGAACGTTGAGATCTCTCAATACATTGCCGGAATGTGAGGTGAACGATTTGGCTAGATTGGGGCTGATCAATAGAAGCGACGACAACATGGCAAGGGTTATTGGGAAGATCGTGTGGAAAGAAAGCATAAAAGAGAAGAAGTTTGAGTTATTAAAGCCACAGAAGGGAAAGCTAGTGAAAGATAAAGAAAGGGGAATGAGAGCAGATGGCAAGCCATGGATGGTAATGAAGTACAAACCGATTCGATGCATTAAGGAGGTTCCAATGAAGATTATGCCTCAAGATGTGTTGAAGAATCTTAAATGGTGGTATGTTGATTGCCAGACTGCTGAAGCCGTGATGGAAGACGAAGACGAACAAGAAGTGCTGAGGGTGTATGATCCGATGCATCTTGTTAACTTATCGAAAGCTGATCTGCAAGTGTTGTATGAAAAGAAGATATTCTATATTCCTGCTTGGAAAGACGAAGCGAGGAAGTATCAGCGAGTAGTCACGGTATGTGTTAGAGAAGGAGTGCATGCGTGAAGATTACGAGACAAGTGCTTAAAGATCAAGATATGAAGCTACTGCCAAGGGGGAGTCTGTTGGTGCATAAATGTCAGTAGTTCATAGTCTAGTGTCTGTAATCGAGTCTGTAATATTATTTATGTTTTTGTTTAAGCGAAGTTGTTAACAAGTTCGCCTAGGCGAACTTGTTGAACAAGCGAAGTTATGGACAACTTCGCCTGAACATATCAGGCGAAGTTGTCGTGTATTTACATACAAGCTTACGGCTTGGTTTATAGTTGTTCAATCAATCAGTTAAGAAGTTAGTCGTTTGAGTTGACGAGAGTCTGTATCAGTGATTCATATCACGTGAGTTCGGTTATTAATATATAACGTGTTTCGGTTTGTTCGTGTGTGTTTGTTTGGTTTGCTTTCTACGCTCGTAACGATCTACGAAGGGATTCCGCACCTGAGTAGACCGATATATCTCGTGCGATCCGTCCAGGGAACCTACAGTTTGTTACCGAGAAGCTGGGCAGATATTCTGAGGTTTGAGCAGAAGCAGTATGTGGAGCTGACTTACGAGTTTTACTCCACTTTTAGACATAATCTGAAAGATTTTGATGAGCCATACGCGGTCAGTTTTGCGTTCGGGAGAGAGTTATTTCAGTTCACGGTGCCCCGGTTTGCTGTGGTTGCAGGTTTGTATGGGGAACATGAGGTAGATGGTCCCGAGTTTCGCGGAAAGTATTCGGGGGTTTACTACGGGGTCGACCGCTTCTCGGCCTTACTGGATTTCGACTACCGATTTGGCTAGATTTTGGAGGACTATTGGAGATGGCGAGCATACGAGTACTGTTGTCTCCTCGCAAATTCGGGATCCACTCCACAGGTATTTACATAAGGTGATCGCTTCTACATTCGTGCGCCGAAAGTCGGGTAAGGATAAACGTAATAATATTAACTTGATGTGTCTAATGGCCACGATTGGGAGTATGAATGTGAATTGAGCTACGTTGTTGTTAAGTTCGTTTGCAAGGGGAGGTCGTAGAGCAAGTGCGGCCCCGACTCAATTGGCATTGGGGCCCATGATTACTCGGATTGCGCAGTCGTTGGGTGTGTTTGGACGTTATCCGGTAGATTATTTTGAGGAGGGACCGGATACCTCTGTTGTGACGATTGATGATGCTCAGAAAGCGGGCATAATGACTTATGGACATCCACTGCGGATGGAGGATGTGAGAGCAGAGGGTAGTTCGAGGGGGCACCGTGTGGAGAGGCCACCTGCCCGACCACGGTAGAGACGACATGTCAGTCCATCACCGACACAGCACCCGCAGCCCATGACCTTAGACTACATGTTCAAGCGACAATTGCAGATACGGGATGTATTGCATGGGTATCGAGATGAGTTCAGAGAGTACAGAGATGAGTCGCGGGGCTACTTCAGGACCATGTTTGATCATTGGCATACTCCACTACCGGGTACTTTGCAGCCATCGCCGCCTGCTACTGGTGGTTTTGATATGGGTGGGAACGCTCTGCCGAATGAATGAGTCACAAAGTGGACTCTACTTGACTTTCTTTCCTATCTTCTTAGAAATAAGTAAATAGTGGATCTTCAAGTACTGGGTATGATTATGGAGGAGGATATGGTGGATCTGGAGCTGGTGTTGGAGGATCTAGGTATAGCGGTTATGGATAATATAGAAAAAAGCTCGAGTGATTTTTATGATGCAGGTGTTGGAGGATCAGGAGCTAGTGGAGCTGGTGATGATGATGACCAGGAGGATTCTGATGAGTAGTAGCTGTTGAAGGATGCAGCTGTCCCGATCAATGTTTTGGGTCTTATTTTCTGGTTTATTTTATTATGTTTTTATTATCTTATGGGTTGTACTGATATTATTATTTTGCTTATGGGTGGTTTGGTTGGGACACTTGATGGGATTTATTCTTTTAGGTGGTTGCTTGTGTATATTATTGTTGTAGTGTGGGTATAGTTCACTATAAACCCTCACGAGACCATACTCATCCACCCGGGCTACCGGGGGGTTTAAAGGGCTTGTTGCATACGCTAAATGCAATTGTGATTCCTACGAAAGTGAGTTAGGTCTTTTAACATTTTTACTAGTTTAACAAATTTGGTTATGAAACTAATTAATCTTGGTTGGTAATTTAAAATTAATGGTTTTGCAAACGGTTTAAAAGACCTATATTTTTAACATTTGTGAGAAGCTTGCTTCTACACGTATGTGAGTTTGCAGATTTTATTTTGAGAGTTGAAGGGGTAAGTTCACCAAGAGATCATCGAGGGCACGAGAGTTGCACATGAGAGTTATAGTTTCTATCAGGTGATTTCGTTTTCATAACCTTATTTGTTTTATTAGTTTTTGTGCTAAAAGTGTAATTGTATATTTAATAACCACCATCACATTAGGCCCGGTTTGAAAATTGTCAAAAGTGAATTTTAACCCCGTCCCTAATTTTATCTTAAATTTTAAACATTAAGGACAATGTTTGTCTCAAGTGTGGGGATGGGGGAGAAATTGAAATTTTAAAAAGTTTAATGTTCCTTGAATTGAGATTTTTTGCAAAATAATGGAAAATGATAGAAAAATCGGGGGTTATTTTTCAAAATTATTATATAATAAGAGATAATAAATTGGGAACGCACTTAATTTGGGATGTGCCGGTAGGCTCAGCCTTGAGAATGAAAGGATAATTTGGTTGTAGACTTAATTGAACTTTAAATGCTTGATTTTTAGTGGGAAACTCCTTCAGAGTTTTGTTTGTTTAGCTAGCCTGTGTAAGGACTGGAATGAAAGATTGGGCCATACTCAAGCCTTTTTATTAGATTTGATCGCCAAAAATATATTTTAATATGAATAGTCTATAGTACAATTGTTGGATAGGCTTAACGTTAGAGTATGCTAGATGGCTTGTGATATAAACATAAGTGAAAATACTGCTAGTTAAGTGGTTAGCACTTCATAGGCGTATGGTTTTATGTCCTTAAATCCTGTATTGATAGGATGCCCCGGGGAACGAAGACCATGGGTCGGTATGCGGTTTATCATCTGGTATGCGTAAATTCTAAGTGGATTTATTCATATTAAAAAAGCTTAAAAAGAGCAAATCCGAAGTTTATCTGCCAATTCATAAGTCAATAAAAATGATCACAAAAAGTGCTTTCAAAGTACACATTCACTATTGACTTGATCATCCACGCTGTTAGTCATGTGGGGTCCCCGTGCTCGTGTCTCATTGCCATTAAGAAACGGACCACATGGTACACGTCACATGTAAGCCCTACAGATGAATTCGTGCCTACTTACGTATGGTAATGAACTTCGGGGTATTGCTTGATAACAGGAGTATGTCATGTTGTGGGGGCTATTTACTAGTTGGTTACCTAATTGCACCTTAATCGTATCTAATGGTCATTTTGGTAGACTTTAATGCTTAAGTTTGGGTGTTGGTTCGATAAAAAGATCCAAAATTGTCTTAGCTATTACATATGGGCTTAAAAATTGTACACATGTGCAAAATTTTTATCGTTTAATTTTAAGGTTTACGTTAAGTTGGGGTGGTCTGGTTCGGTAAAACTATAATGAAGCATGGTAAGGCAGCTTCAGGGCTTTGAGGTGTGGGTTCCATTTTAATCATACAAACTAATAAAAACTGTCGCACCTTATTTTTCCCGGTAAGTATTAAGGCATGGGTTTAAATGGACAACAATATCGGCAATCGCGGTTTTGTGTTCTTTGTGCTTAATTAAGATAATCTATGAAGTATTTTGAGAATAATCTCTGATTCTGATTCCATTGCAAAATCTTTTTCGGGACGAAAAAGGATAAGTGTGGGGATGTGATGGTTGGGTAAAAGTTAGCTTATTTTGTATATTAATTAGTTAGTTTTAGTAAAATAATCGAACGAACTATGCTACTTCAAGCATTGTTATGTGTTTTCAGGACATTGGAAGCTATGGAGCTTAATAAGGATATTTACGGGCCTGGAACGAAGATCGAGAAGTTAGAGATTGGAAGTGCACGCATCACGAGGCAGTCAAGAAAAGAAAATAATAAATTATGAAAAGTTGCATCTTCGCGATACGCGAAGATGCAGGAGGAACAACTTCGCGATAGAAAGACTCATATTGTGTCAAGTCGTGTCAGTGCCCGCTCGCTCAACTACCCTTATCATGATGAGTCGCTGATTGTTTATGCGAAATACAATAAGGAGAACAGTTGTTGGGCTATAAGAAGATTCAGTAGAGATCTCATCTATCTCACCCACCACAAGCTGAAATCGCTGCCAGAGCTTGACATAAATTATCTTCGCAAAGCTCTGGGTCGTGGTGAGTATGATGATTCGCTGGAAGGCTGGGTCAAGACTCATCTGCATCATCAATCAAAGGTGGGCTACAATGATTTTGAATTCAATAAGGGCCGCAAGTACAAGAACCCACGGGAGATAGCCCCGGCCACCGGAGAGCCACGAACCATGTGGAGGTATAGGGCACCAAAGGACTATCACCTCATCTATCATGGTGAGCCCTATATTCCTAACACTCTCCGAGACTTCATCAGTTGGGAATTCGATAACAAGACTGGTGAGGCCGTCATCCACTGTAGAGACATGCACGAGATATGTGTCTTTGACGAGCACGAGCTTATGGGTTTGCATATGGAAGACGTGGAAGAAGCTTTACAACTCATCACTTGGGACCGTCGAGGATCTTGGTCGTCAAAGCACCCGACCGAATAGTTGAAGCCTTCAACAAGTTCGTCAGGAGACTTGTTGAACTTCCACTGACCGAGGACGAATGCTTGGTGTACGACACCGACGGGTTCCAATACTAAAGACTAGAGGGAGATTGTTAGGTCCCGTTTTGTGTTTTTAGTCTTTTGTATTGGTTTAATTATATATTTGGGCTTATTGGTCATTTTGTATGTTATTGGGCTGAGGTCCATTGTAAACAAGCCCATTGGACCATATGAATATAGTCTTGCTTCTCATGCATGCTTCCCTATAAATAGGAAGCATGCCATGAGAAACACAATCTTTTTGCAAAAAACTCCAACTCACTTTCTCTCTTGTTCTCTCTTTCTTACACTCACTCCCTAACCCGAAAATAAACTCAAGATCCGAGACCAAAAGGTGACTTGGTGTGATTTTCGCTAGCACCAAGTTTGGTTGATCCAAGACACGTTGTTAGATTCACTCGCATTGGGACCTACAGAAACACCAATTGATTCGGAGTTGTCCATAACATCCATATGGCAATGAGATTTATAGGTTGTAGTCTTGCACCACCCCCGCTTTCTTCATCTCCTCGCAATACCATGGTTACCTTTTTTAAAAATAAAAAAAAAGAAACAAAATAAATAAATAAATGCATGTCTAGACTAATTATTGTTATACGACTATTATAAATACACTACTTAAGTTGGTAACTGATAGTATTGATTCCATTCATTTGCTATAAGAAAATTTTTTTCTTGAGGATGTAAAGAATAGTCCATATTATATTCTGCTATTCTTAAAGCATGTCTCATCCTCATCCTATATTCAAAATCAATTTGTCTTCGAATATTTCCCATTGCAATTTTCAATGGTCCTTTAATTCCCATTAATTCTGCAAAATAGAATCGAGAAATTCTCTCGTCAAGAAATCTGGTAAACTATTATCAGATCCTTTTTTATAGATTATTTCAAAATCAAAAGGGGCTAAATGAGCTTGCCACCTTGCAAACATTTGTTTAGAAACATTATGTTGATCAGAGACCGGGTATCTTTCGATCTCTTATTAATAATCCATTTTAAATTAAAATAAAAAAAATTTTTATTTGTCTTGATTTTCTAAAATATATATGAATAGGCCATATGGATGTTTTACCCATACTTAACTGTCATCATTGAATAGTATATGGTCAGTACAGGCCACGCCCTAAAAACGCCTTCAATCATCAAAACGGCTAAAACGGGCTACCATAATTCGACCACTACGCATATTCACATGCCTGTTTAGTATGGAACCAGCCCAGAAACACTCATACATATTTCAAAAATTTCAGACTTTTTTTTTTTTTTTTTTTTTTTTTTTTTTTTTTTTTTTGAGACATGGATTACAACTAGGTCATGGTATGAATCAACACTTTAGGAGTTTAGCCTTTCATTAGGCTAAAATTATAAAAATAAAATAGTAAAGAAATAATGAATTGTACCTGGAGTATGAAGTACTTAAAAACTTCAAAGATTTTTATTATTGAATATTTTACAAGTGAAAGAGAGGGTTTTTGATCAGTGGTTTTCTGATCTCTGCCTCTAAACAAAACCCTACTACTCCTTTTATAATGGGAGTTCTAAAAAACAAACAAAAGAACAACAGTAAAAGTAATAATTATACATCAATTATCTGGACAATTGTGTCCAAAAGAGATTCCATTTGTCTGGGCAGCTGGCTTTAATTATTGTACCTCTACCCAACTTTTTGAATTATTGATTCTCCTTTAATCAGACGCATGTGATCTGGGACCCATAATTTCGTCCTCATCGTCAATTGATTCAATTATTTTCTTCTTTAACATTTCCAATTTTGTTTTGGCCTTTATTGTGACCTCATCCATGACATCATCTTCTGGATTTTGAGAATAACCTGCTAACATTGTATCTTCTTCTTCTTCTTGATTAGAAGATGGATTTGAAGAGTATTGCGATGAAGATTGCCCTGGTTGGAAGTTTTTTATTAAATCTTCTTCCATGGCTGCAAAGTATTTTTCCAGTAAATCTTTTCTGGAAAGATCCTTTCCTTCTTTAATTGATATCTTCCTAGCAATTTGTTGAAATGGGCTAGGAGATTCTCTTTGAGATTGAACCTGAATTTGTTTTTAATACAGGTCCAGAGTTGATTCGATTTGATCAATGGTCTCTTGACCTTCTATGACTCCTTCTTTATTTTTTGAAGTCAATTTTTTCCAAAATTTTGTATAGAAAATTCTTCTTAAACATGGAATATTTTGAGTGGTATGACCAACTTCTGAAGACCATCTCCATATCCATGGAATTCCAAATTCCATAAAGAAAAATAGAGAAGGCATTCCTTCAATTAACTCATTATTATGAGTAGCTTCGATTATTCTGGGAGATAATTCAACCCATTTATTATAGTATCCTTTAAAGGATTCTGGTAAAATTTTTACAGATGTTCCATAGGAAATCCACCATTTTAAAAACCAATTAGGTATATCCTGGTTATAAACCTGAGGACATATCTTGAAGAACCAAGAATGTTTCTTCATTGGATTTTGATATAGAAAAGCTTTATTGAAAGCTTCAATATAATCCCAATAATTAAATTTGATAAGAGCATCAGATTCTGGATGACTCATCTCTTTTTCTTTTAATGGAGAATTTCCCCAATCTTCTAAGGATATTATCCTTTTAATAATTATTTTGCTATAGGTAAAAACCTTAGCATTTCCAGAATTATGATGGAAAATTTGAGCAGATTCGGTTGCTCTTAAAATTGATTCATAAACGAATCTTGATTTATAAATTCCAGCTGGATATGATCCAGTATCAAAAAACCTTTCCATTAAGGTCCATGGATTATCTTTCCATTTAAGTTGTTTATTATCAAGGAGTAAAATTATCTCCTTATAAGGATTTTGATCATAAGAACTTTCATCAGATTCTTCTGATTGAGTAACAATTGAATAGGAAGTATTGCTTCCTTTTTCCTTAGCTGCTTTGAAAGCTAGGAATTCCTGGTATTCAGGATCATTAAATCGATTTTTTCCAGTATTACTGGATGAATTTGCTATATTAGCAATATTGGAAGCTATTAGCCTCTTTTGGCCAAATTGACCAATAATTATTTCAGAATTATTATGAGAATTTCTGCCTCTTCCTCTATTGGAGGATTGGCTCTTCTTTCCTCCTCGCCATGGAGGATCCATTCCTGCAAATAAAATTAAGCACAAGAGATTATTATCTCTTTTTCTTGAAGAATCTTTATTCGATTCTTAAAAATATAGTATTGATTCCATTCATTTGCTATAAGAAATTTTTTTTCTTGAGGATGTAAAGAATAGTCCATATTATATTCTGCTATTCTTAAAGCATGTCTCATCCTCATCCTATATTCAAAATCAATTTGTCTTCGAATATTTCCCATTGCAATTTTCAGTGGTCCTTTAATTCCCATTAATTCTGCAAAATAGAATCGAGAAATTCTCTCGTCAAGAAATCTGGTAAACTATTATCAGATCCTTTTTTATAGATTATTTCAAAATCAAAAGGGGCTAAATGAGCTTGCCACCTTGCAAACATTTGTTTAGAAACATTATGTTTAAAATCTTTGTCAAACATAAATTTAGCTGCCTGACAATCAGTTTTTATTGTAAATTTTTGATTATATAAATCATCTTGAAATTTTAAAACACATTTTACTATTGCTAAAACTTCTTTTGCAATAGTTGCGTAATTTTTTTGACTATTATTCCATTTTCCAGAATGGAATCTAACCAAATATTCTTGTTTATTGTTTGGAGATACTTGTTTAAGAATTCCTCCATAACCAATGTCACTAGCATCAGTTTCAACTATTTTTTCCCAATTTGGGTTAGCAAGATTCAAACATGGAAGATTTTGAACCTTTTGTTTAATTTTTTGTATTGCCTTAGTATGATCGTCTGACCAATACTTAGGATTCTTTTTTAACCTATCATACAAGATAGCTGTATCCTTTGCAAGATTTTCATAATAAGGAGAAATATAATTTAAACTCCCAAGAAACCTTTGTAATTGAGTTTTATCTAAAATTTCATCAGGAAATTTAGAAGCAAATTCAATACTTCTATGTATTGGAATTATAACTCCTTTGTCAATATTATGACCAAGGAATCTAACATTAGTTTGAAAAAGCATCATTTTAGGTCTAGAAATTACTAAACCATTCTTTATAATAATATTTTTAAAGATTTCTAAATGCTGAAAATGCATTTCTATATTTTTTGAAAATATTAATATATCATCGATATATACAATGATAAAATTTGAATAAGGAATGAATATATCATTCATTATATTTTGAAATTCACTGGGTGCATTTTTTAACCTAAAAGGCATTACATTCCATTCATAATGACCAAATGGAACTGTAAATGCTGTCTTATATCTGTCAGATTTATTAATTTGAACCTGCCAGTATCCAGATTTTAGATCAAATTTAGAAAATATAACTGCATCATGCAGTCTATCCAATAAATCCTTTTTATTAGGTATTGGATATCTAATCCATTTTAACACTTTATTAAGTGGTTTATAATTTATAACCAATCTAGGAACTCCTCTTTCCTGCTCAGCATGTTTATTAACATAAAACGCTGTACATGACCAAGGAGACTTAGATTTTCTAATTAATCCTTTATTTATTAAGGATTCTATTTCCTTTTTACATAATTCTAAATATTCAGAATTCATTTGGCAAGGTCTAGCCTTGGTAGGAATTTGTCTTTCATTTAAATCTTCCTCATAAGGAAGTGAAACAATATGTTTCTTTCTATCCCAAAAAGCATTTGGGTGATCATTACATATTTGTAAAGAAAACTTATTTTGAATCAATTTTATTTTATCCTTTAATTTAGGATTTTTTAAATTTTCTGAAATAGTTAATTCATTTATTTCTTGTTTTAAAAATTCTATTTGGTTTATTTTTGCTTTAATTAAATCATCAATCATATTATTGATGATTCTAGTGATTGGTTCAGAAACAAATTCAAAGGATATTTCTTCACCTTGAAATGTTCCTTTTATAATTTTTTCATCCACTTTTGTTAAAGGAAATATTTTCCTAAAAAATGGTGATCCAAGTATTACTTGACTTGTTAAATCTTTAACAAGAATAAAACTATTAGGAATACATTTATTATTATTACAGATATAAGCATTGGGAAGCTTATAACTTATCTGTAATGGTTTTCCACCAGCAGACCCTAATTTCTGGGTGGTTTTATGAAAATATCTTGAAGGGATTAATCCTTCTTGAATACAATTTAAATCTGCTCCACTATCTAAAAGAGCAGTAAATTCTTTGGAAAATTGTTTATCAATCATTAATTTGACTTTAATATGCCATTTCTGAGAAGTTATTTCTTCTATTTGTTTTAAATAATTTTCTAATTGAAGTTTTGGAAAATTTACATCATTGATTTCCAATCTTCTTTTTTCTAAATTAATAATTCTTTCTTCTAAATTATTATTGTTATTTCTAAGATTATTAATTTCTATTTTAAGATTATTAATCTCAATTTTTAATTCTTCAATACCAACCTGTTTATTTAGTTGATTTCTTTTATTCAATTGATTCTTAACCTCAGCAAAAGTATAAGGTTGAAAATTTTTATTAGATGAAGATGATTCATCTTTATCATTTCTTATTAAGTCTAAAATCATTTCTTTCTTAATTTTTTCATCTTGAATATTTTTTAATAAATCTAAAAATTCATTTGTTATAACATTTAATTCCATATTTTGGAATTGAGATATAATATCATAAATTGAATCATTATTTATTTCATTATTACAACAATCTTCATGACATTCTCTATTATCATCTGAAGAAGATGAAATAAAGCTTTCATTATCTAAAATATTTATATCTTCATATGAAGATTCTGCTTCTGATTCATCAGAAGTATTATTAGGATTTATGATAATCTTTTCTAAAGTTTCTCTAAGATTATCATCTTTTATTTCATTCAATTTTTTCTTTACCCAGCAAGTTGCTGCTTTATGACCTGGACGGCCACATTTTCTACAAATTATAAAAGATTTTTTATAAAATTTTTCAAAGGGTTTAATTTCCCTTTTCTTATCTTTTTCTATTTTTCTTTCTTCTCTTTTCCTTTTTCTTTTAAAATATTTTTTTGGTTTTTGAGAAGAAGAATCTTTTCTTTTATTATTTTGGGGAGTAATTCTCTCCATGCCAAATTGATCACAAAATTGGCCTAACTGTCTTTTTTCCATTAAAGACTGTCTTTTAATTTGCTGATTTAGCTTTATTTCATTACATAAAGCTAATCCTTCATTTTTACATATACCTATTAAACTACCATAGGTGTATTCATCATAATTAATATTAATATTATCTTTTCTCAATTTCTGTTTAACTCTTTCTAAAAAGAAATGAGGTAAACCGTCTATAAATTTAGACTTCCAATGAGTACTATTACTCTCTGGTAATTCCATTACCCTGCATAAAAATGTATCTTTATACCATCTAAATGATGTAAGGGTTTTACATTTTAGATTTTGCAAAAGAGTTCTAATATTTTCAGAATTATCAGACCATCTGCCTGTAAAATGTTCCATTATATTGATAGCAAGAGTATACACACTATTCTCTTGACTGATATCATTTTCTTCTTTTACAGAAGAGTAAATTTGTTCTCTGTCTTGGAGGGTTAAATAATTATCCCACCATCCTTTTAATTGACCAGTAAATCCTGCTACTATCATTTTAGCAATAGATTTATCTGTATTTCCATTTGCTTTACATATCGTAGAATACATCATCATTCGATGTATAGTATTAGCTATTTGGGTGTCAGTTTGACCATCTATGTTCCATTCATAGATGTTCTTCCCACTATAAGAATTATTTACTATGTACTCCTGTTCTTCTATTAAGACATCTTGAGGAGTTGGTCTATCATAATAATATTTATTCATGCTAGGTTTATTAGCATATTTATTCTGTAACTTAGCAATTTCTAAGTTTATTTGTTCTTTATAATTTTCTTTATTTGTGGATTTAGAAAATTCTTTTGAAAGAGTATTTATATTTAAACCTTTCATTTTTTCTGAAATAAATTCTAATTTAGTATCTAATAATTTAGATATTTCAGAATTAGATTTTAATTTAAAATCTCTTATTTCAGGAGGGGGTTGAATAGCTGGAACTGCTATAACTTCTCCTGTTTCAAAAACTTTTTTATTTTTTATTAAAGAGGTTATTTCCTCAATTTTTTCTTGGATAGAACCTAATTGTTCTCCTAATATAATTAAACATAAATTTGTATAATTTATATGTTTAAATAATTTATTTAGGTGGAAAATTGTTACTGGTAAAGTATCACCTTCCAGTAATTTTTGAAAAGCTTGGTAATACATTGTTACCTTTTCTTTTTCAATTTTAAAACCTGTTTGGGGAGGGAAAATAGATTTTATTTTCTTTTCTCCTAAATCATATTCTCTGTAAATAGTAGAAATTATACTATTCACATACTTATTAAAGAACCATGGAACAAAATAAATAATACAATTTTGTTCTTCTAATTCTTTATAAAATTCATCTCGAAAATATAGTAATTGTTTTATTTCAAAATTTTTTAAGTACCATTTTCTAAATTCCTCCCATTTAGGATCTTGGAATTCAGAATTTATTTTATCTCTTACCAGGGAACCTGGTCTAAAATCAATTTTTTCTACATTATTCATGATATAGAGAAATCCATTTCTGACTCGGTTAATTCCGGGTCCTGTTGAGGTCTATTAATTCCTCTAACTATATTATCAGAATTAATTCTTAACTCATTAATTCTATTGTTATTTTCAGGATATTTTTCTCTTATTTGAGAAGTTGAAGCTCTAGAAGGACTTCTAACAGTATATCCTAAAGGAGATATATGAAAATTTGATGGAAGAAATTTAGATTGGAAACAATCCTTAATAGGTATTGTTCAATCTAGTCTGGCACATGGTCCAGTCTATTTTAATGTTTATCCAAATTTACAATTATCTTTAACTGATGTGAATATCACAGATGCTTTAACATTAAATGTTAAAACTAATGGTTACAATTATGCTACAGGATCAGAAGTTATATGTGTTTGTTATAGAATTTATTACAAACCATTATATACTTTGAATCCTAGATGCAAAATGGTTGATAAACCATTAAATGAAACAATAGTTATAGAAACTAATTTTGGTAAGTCAAATATTACCACTAGAAGAAAAATTAGATGGGAAGAAATAAATTTTCCTGATAATTGGGTATTAAAAGATAGTTGACATCATGATTGTCCTTTAATAACACCTTCCCCACATAAGATGACTTCACTTGCTAACAAAATAACGCTGATTAATATAATTTAAAATATAATCATTAAACCCAATTAATTGAATCACTGTCGAATAAATATTGTTCACATCCGACATAAATTGAATTATTAATAAATAAAAGAGTATATTATATTTTAAGTAACTATCAAATTGATATTTGTGATACATAGTATGAAGAACGATAAACTAGACATGTTTTTTTATTTAAATATAAATATGTCAAAAAGAATAATAAGTGAGGGCAGATGATTTATTAATTAAGTCATGTGTTATTAGTCAAACAATAAATATATATATATATATATATATATATATATATATATATATACTAGTTTGAGCCCCGTGTATTACACGAGTAATTGATGAAAGTTTTAAACTCTAGTCGTTAAGTGAAATTCAGTCAACAAAATGATCATATATTGTTAATACAATTATAATTTACATTAAAATTGTAAAAATTACATAACTAAGGTTACACAAATATGTTACAAATAAGTAAAAAACTTTCCTGTACACTAATTTGTTGTTGTATTGGTCGGAATGCATTATTTATCAAAAATCAAAATCTTTAATCCATGTGTTCTTGTAACTCTTGATAAGGTAACATATAAGTTTGCTTGTAACTCTTGGTGTAGCCACGCATAGTTGTCCGTGTGACAAATAAGGTTCGTTCAAATACATACCATCCCTAAATAATGAAAAATATATCCATGAAACTAACAAAACAAAATACTCATACACATAAAATAGTATACCTTTTAAACAATTAATATGATGTCGTTTGAGATCATCTGTTCATGTTTATCCAAAAAAACAGATTATCTGAACTTTGATGATATAATCATCATTAGAATCTTTAGAATCTGAAATTGATTGATCATGATAAATTTGTTGTCATTAATATTTTGTGTATGACAAATTTTTAATTGATTTTATATTTACAATTAAAAGTTGTATAATCAAGCAACATATAAAATTGAAAATTAAAATACAACATGATTTGTTTCATTTCATATGAATGTAATTCATAGGAAAATGACAAACACATACTAACCTTAAAGCAATTGTTCAAATAACATTGATTATTCTGAGTTAGGAGAATATTAGAAAATTAAAGTTGCATAAAGTGAAAGTAGTGATTCCTATTTATAATAGCTCAAAGTATTGGATAAGTAATTTTTAAATTTTGAAAACCAATATTAGTTAATATTATGGAAAGTTTTTAAAATACTTAATTAATCGATATATATATTTTAACAACTTATAAAGAAAAGAAAAAAGAAGAAATAGAAGCAAAGATTTCGGATTTCATGAAAGCGTGGTAAATGATTTTTAACCTAATTAACTATTTTTTTTTACAATTAATATGAAAATGGAATATTTTTGAAATGTAATGAGGAACATGATTAAGTTACACATATTAAGAAAAATAAAAATAATAAATATCTCTATTTAGTTACACTATAACTAAGGTGTGAATCTTAATGAATTTTTATAACATATTTTAATAATAAATATTATAACTGTAATTTTTTTAAATTTTGTGTATAGTTTTATTATTTTGAATATAAACCATAATAAACACTTTAATTATGTACTAACCAACAGAAAACACTAACATAATCCTAATTCGTTGTATTTGTATAAAAATAAAATTAATAAGTTAATATAATATTGAAATTATGTAAAAACCTAACGAAAACGATATTCTATGAATCTAGGTTTCAATATTCTAAATGATTTTTGGAAAGTGAAAATAATGGGACGGGATTGAAATAGATTTTTTTTTTGGTTTAAAATTTTGAATTTGAATGCTTTTAATTAAGTAATTTGTCTTATAAGACATTAAATTAAATATATTTAAATGCATAAAAAAGGTATAAATCAAGTCATAAAATATATGTTTTGAAGCATTATGGTCTGAACTATGGAAGAAAAATATTAAAAACTAAATATTAATCTTCTTATTATTAAAACCCTTTATATTACATAAAAAGTCAAATAAATAAATGACATATAGTTCATATAGTATAGTAAATCATTATACATATGGATTGCAATTATAATATTCAACTTTAATGAATTAATTAAGGAATATTGGCCTCATATAATCCCAACTATGGCCCATTGGCAAATATAAAGACCAACTATAGAAATGGCAAAATATAATCCTAACTAGGCATGTGGGTGGAAAACTAACGGAAACTTAACCTTCCGTTAGTTTTGTGTGACGTGGCGGCTGAGATGTCTCATAACCAGCTGACTGGGCTGCTGACGAGGCTATTAATTATAAAAAAAAATCTTAAACCACCTAATTATGCTATTTGCTATGATCGACGGATCTGCTCAGTCTTCGACGGCATCTCCGGCGGCTTCTCCGACGTTGTCGTCAACGGCTTCTCCGACGTTGTCGTCGACCGCTTCTCCGACGTTATCGCCACCGTCTCTGCCGATGGCTGCTCCGGTGGCTTCTCCACTGGCTCCTTCTACCGACATTGAAATACCTCCCATCTCCGCCGACGGCTACTCTGGTGGCTTCTCTGTCGACAACAGCTGTAGCCTGTTCAATTCCCCCAATCCACCATTAGGGTTTTCAGATCTGAAATCGGCCAAATGTAGTAGCTGCGATTTCGGGAGAGGAAACTGTTATGATTCTGGTGGTTGTCGGTGCTACACGGCGCCCGGCAGGATGAGATTTGTTCCGGCCGACGAAAACCAAGGGCTTAGGCTCTGGTAAGATGACATCCAAATACTTTTACGATGGTGAGGGTGTACAGAGATAGTGGTGATGGGTGGACTGGGCTTTTAACGATGGTCGGAGCGGATGATTATGGCGGTCGGAGATGGTGAGGTGGAGGCCGGAGAGAGTTGGGATGAAGATGAAGTGAGTTTGTTAGACTCCTGGGCAATACAAATTATTATTATTATTATTATTATTATTATTATTATTATTATTTTAAATTAATGACAACTCAGCGGCCACGTCAGCGATTTAATGACAACTCGGCGGCCATGTCAGCTGGTTAATGACAAGTCAGCTGCCACGTCACACAAAACTAACGGAAGATTAACTTCCCGTTAATTTTCCACCCACATGCATAGTTGGTATTATATTTTGCCATTTCGATAGTTGCCAATGGGCCATAGTTGAGATTATACGAGGCTAATATTCCATTAATTAAAGCTAAACACCAAGATTTATTTAATAGGTATTCTCCATGGTTGCAATAAACAAAATGTTTACAGAAAATTAAGAAAAATACACATTTTCCTGAGTTCAAATGCATATGAGAAAATTTTTAATCCAAATATGGAACCAACCTTATATAAAATATTACCTACTGTTGCTCGAATCCCAGTTTAAAAATAATTTGTAGTTTATTACCATACAAATCCAAATTATTCGACAATGATGCACATTTATTTTCTTTAATTTGCAATATCTGTGACTTGAAAATTTTATTCTAACAGGCCCGCAACTTCAATGTTGAAATTTCCTTATGTTCTTATTTGACCATTAATGTTAATGAATGAATCGATTAGGATTTATATTTAATAAAAATAAACTTGAATTCATATATTGAAATTGCTTAAAGATAAGGGACTATATGTTAAAATAGGTTGAAAAAAAGATGAGGAAAACTATAAGATTGACAAGTGACAAAATTGAATAGTCTTTTTTTAGAATAGATAGATATATAATCTAATATATAATCGTGTTTGAGAAACAATAGTTATGGCACTTTCAATACAATTATATAATCTAACATAAGGAAGTTTAAGTGTTTAAATTGACGAGAAAACCAATAGAGAGAATCATAGGAATTTGGCTCAAATCAACCACAAAACTATGAATGTGAAAAGGGAGGGTTTACGATTGTGTTAACATATAAACGAATCAACTATTCTTATGTATAGTATTGTGTATAGTATTTATAGATTAATAATCATGACGTCAATCTTGATTTTAACCGTTTCTGATGTTACAATTGGTGTTGGCTTTTAGTAAATCTCACATGTCCACATAAATTAATATCGCATATCACTCGTTAATATAATGTTAAGAGCATTCCCAACCCAATCCCCAATCTCTATTCTCAAGTTCAACTTCATCTTTATATTTTAACAAAAACATCTTAATAACTCTTTTCATTACATCCCCTGTATCCATACCTTAACCCCATATTTTTAGGAGAAATAAAACCCATATATCCCCATATAGTTTTTGATATTATTTGTGAGTGGGAGAACAAAACAAAAAAAACTTAAAGGGGAATAAAATTATATTGTTTAACTGATTATCTATATCTATATTACATTATAATACATATAGGCAATCTTTCATTTCCCCCTTTCTTTCTCCATAAAACACCGCAATATTCAATGTTATTTAACTCTCCGGCAAGCCTCCGGCCACTATCCGATCTACGACATGCCTGTTGCATGCTTTTAATTGGTCGTACACTTGAAACCAACAATCAACTAATGGTCGTATTGATATATAACCCACCCTTTCTACCATCTCTATCGCCACAAAAATCCATTACCATATCATTTTCTACACATCGGCTCTACTCACTGTCAAATGCCCTAGGTTATTCGAGTCGGCGTCTCAATTACTCACAATCAAATACCCTAGGTTATTCGAGGCGGCATCTCAATGCCTAGATCGGCTCCTCGATCCTCATTGCACGTTGTAGTTCCCTATCTGTTATTCTATCTAATACATTTAGAATTCATTGCATACCCATTTTCCCAGCCTTTTTCCAAATACCTTTATTAACATTATACAATCTTCCCATGCAACGTAATATTAAACCTAGCATTATCTATATATTCTTACAATTAAAAAGGTTACATATTAACTTTTCTTACAACCCCATATGCAAAACATATGATTTTTTCTTTTCTTTGCTACGTGTCAAAATAATAAAAGATTAATTATACGTAACAATAAGTTTGGCTCAGTACGTTTATAACAAATTGATCAGCCGTCGTGTCATTTATTTAGCAACCGCCGTATAACCGCCACCACTCCATACCTATAAATACATCATAAGGCACTCCGCAGATAGAAAGCCGGCAACGGGCTCGCGATAGCAAGAGCGTTGACTTCCAGCAAGTCGGTCGATGGATTCTAAAAAAAATGTTTTAAGACACCAGATTGATCTCTTAACACGTTTCCGCCAAGGGAAGATGATGAAGAACCTGTTCCCCAATCTTTTTACAAAACATACCTTTATTTTTAAAATTGCTTCATTTGTGATAAGACGGTTATCCTATATAATACGAACTTAAATTATAGAAAATTAAAAAACGTTTAAACCAACATGTTGGTTCCTTCATTCACCGCTTCAAGATGTAAAAATGAGGCAAACACATCGTGGCACACCGTTCAATCACGCACAACGATTTGATCCATGCAACCATAGCATTGTTTCTCTTAACCGCTAACGGATAACTGCCACCACTCTCGCCTATAAATTATCGTCATATCCATCGGTTCATGGTGACAACAATAAGAACCGTGCAACCGAAGGGCTAAACGTTGTTGGTGAATGTGGAATAGGTTAGTTGTGACTGGGTCTCGGAAGATTGCCAGAAATCTCATGTGTCTATGTTTAAGAATTTGCATTACATGAATAGATGGCATCACTAATAAAACTACCTGTTAAAGTTTTTTGTTTTTAAAGAAAATTCATGATGAAATTTATGATATAACAAAAAAATAAAAGTTAAAATCAGTTACTTTCTTTTTCAGTGCGATATTAATATTAATTTGTTGCATGGTCACAATTATGTTCAAATATAAATATCGTATGTAAACGTAATATTACCATCTAACCAAACACAAATAAACTATTGTAACGCACGGGTAGCGATTAACGCAATCATCGTATACGTTATTGGATAATTTTTTTCAACATATAAACTTTTAGGGTTTTGGGTGAATTTTTTTGGTTTGTAGAGGTGTGTGTGATAAAGATTGTTAAACGAACAAACATGTGGAGTGGATGATTTAATTTTTTACATGTAGACAATTGATTAATTATAGGGATAATATATAAAATCTACTTGTATGATTTTGATCTATTTTATTTTGCATTTATTTTTCAAAATTATTGTATTAATAGAAATTATATGTTAAATAAATTCAGCTATAGTATAGTATATACAGTCCCACTGCATCAAGGTTTTTTTCGGTTGCTATATAAATGTTGATACTATGCCAATGTCATAATCAACTGAACCGAATCAATACTCACTGAATTCCCGCCGCAACGCGCGGGTAATTTTGCTAGTGGATATATATGAGGGATGGGTTGTGAGAAGTTTTAAGAAGATAAGAGATAAATTTAGAAATGATGTGTTTTAGTTAAATTATAGATAAGTCTGTAAATGAACCGAATGTTTAGTGAATTGTTCGTGAACTGTTTGGTTGGAACTTCGTTTATGCTCGTTTATTAATTAAACGAATGAACATGAACAAAAAATTGTGTTCGTTTAATTAGACGAATGAACATGAACACATATTTCGTTCGCTCATTATGTTTGTGAGCGTTTGTATATGTTCGTGTATTTATGTTCGTTTATGTTGGTTTATATATTAATAGAAAATACTTAAAATATTATCTAGACGAGTCATGTACTTAATGGTTTTACATTTGTTTATTTGTGTTCATTTAAGTATGTTTATTTATGCTTGTTTTTGTTTATTTACGTTTGTTTATATATGTTCGTTTAGATTTTAAACAAATGAACATGAACATGTTCATTTTTTAAACAAACATGAACACAAATATTTGTCTGGTTAAGTGTTCATATTCATTTTAAGTTAGATAAACGTCCACGAGTATGCTCTTGTTCGTGTTCGTTCGGTTCATTTACAGATTTAGTTATAGAGATATGGATAAGGGATGCATTGTAGAATCAGTTCGTTTACATGCCTAAGAGAATTTGTCTTGTTTAGGGTATAAGTTTGGCACATCAAAATTTTTTATTTAAGATATTTTACTAGAAAAAGTTCTTGTAACTTCACTTTTTTTTAAAGCATGCATTGGAGGTCTCATTTTTAAATGGCAATCGTAAACCCGTCCAAACATGTGTTATGACTTCACCCAACGACCAAAGTATTCTATTTGAAAGTAAATTGTTATCTTGACCTTATGGTTTAGCTTCTATAACCTATTCTGTTTAAAATAGAATATTTGGACAAATGAACTTCTGTCGTTTATTTTGTTAGCGGTTTTGTCCACTGAGACTGATGTCATCCATTTAAACATGTTAGTAGCTGCACATTCCTCTCATATGATGGGCAAAATTGTTTTTTTTTTCTTGCCTCTCAATTCTCCTTCACTTATTTCACTTTCTTTTTTTATCTTTGAAGAACGATTGTTTTTTACCTATTATTCCTCAAGTTAAAGAAAAGAAAAGGGAATGGCAAAATTCCCAAAATAAGCATTTATGAAAACAAAATTCTAGTTTTAGGTATCATTCTCAAAAAATTCCAAAAATAGGTATTATAAACAAGTCGTGACGAGTAGTTTGTAGAAACCAATTAGAACTTGCCACGTGTTCTTAAATTAACTGTAACGAACACGTTTACCAATCATTTACTCGTCATGACTAAATAATTTCATGCCTCGTAATCAACGCCCACGAGTAATTTATAAGTCCTAAAAACACTTGCTTATTATTATTATGGCTTCTCTTCTTCTTTCTGGGCCCCTCATGTGGTTATTTACCTCGTTTTGTGTGTCGTACGCGAAATCCCAAGTCCAAATTTATTTCAGGTTCGATTTTTGGCAAGAAAAATAGATCGTGTGCGACAAATAGCGCGAAAACAAGTGTTTTTCTACCAAATTTTTTTAAACTAGTAAAAACATACAATTTGGTTGTAAAAATCCAAAATATTTTCATATGTCGCTTAAAACATCTTGGATGTGTGTTTTGTAAGTCTTTTTCGGCTTAACGGATGATACAATGCCTTTAACTAGCTTTCACGTTTAAAGTCATAGCGTATTGTTAAACGAGAATCTTTTCGTTTAACTGGTTTTCTATGCACTATGGCCATAATATCAATATGTTAGCTTATAATATGCATATCACTTATAGACCCCCACCCCCCCCCCCCAAGATATCTAGGCCATAACCAGTATCATTTGGTTATTCGTTTGTTCGTTATGTAATAAACGGTTAATCGTTTATTCGACATGTAAATACTAAGGTATACCTGATTTTGTCACGAATGTCACATTACGCCACCCATACTTCGAAATATTCATCAACACGACATAACCTACGTTGAGCCCTGCGTAGACTGCGCGGGGGTATTTGAATTTTGATATTTTGTTTGTTTTAAGTTGGACCTTGTGTGTGTTATTCATATATGGCCTTACACAGTATTAATACTAACTTGTGGTGCTGTAATGCCTTAGGTAATGTTCATGGACAAGAAGATGGATAATGATCAAGCGCTCGGACGAAATACAGACACATATCACGAAAATATGCATGTGTTTTGTAAAATATATTTTAAGGCCGGGAAGCTAAAAATGATTTTAAAGTAAACACTTATGTTTTCTAAGTGGGTGTATGGCATTCCTTATTTTAACTCCTTATAACTTTTCATTAAGTTAATAAGTTACAAAAGTGTAACTTATGGAACTTTCATCTCACAATATAAGCAATCCCAAACATCTTATTACTTTTTAAAAAGTTTATAAGTTATAAGTTGATGAAAATAAGCAATCCCAAACACCCCTTAAGTATTATATGCTGGTACTTAATTGATGAAACTAATTTGTGGTGGTTTAAAACAACAACAATAATAATAAAATCGAGACCTGTTTTTTCTTAATAAAATATGTTATCGAATCTTTAACAAATTTGGTTATTATTGGCTAACTGAGTTCTTTTAGAGAAAAAAAAAAGAGTATCCTAACAAATTAAATGTTATCTTACTACTCTAATAAAATAGTACCATGTTTTGCTACTTGTCATGCTCTCATGACTCTCCCTTTTTCTAGCTCATATTCACTAGATAAATCAATTTAATTTAATTATGCATTTAATATATTAGCAATTATATTGTATTAACTTTTAAAATATTAACTTGTAAGTATCGAATTTGACTTAATAACTGTTCAAAAGTTAAAGCAATACTGACGACTAAAAATGTTGATCTTTTAAAATAAAGTTTATCTGTTTTAATTAAAATCTAAATTTGTTCTGCTTGGAATTTTTTCTATGGGGATTTAACTTTCTGGAATTTTTTCTATTCAATTATTTTTCACTAATGCTTGGATTTCAACTTTAATTTTCAAAAGAAATTATTTTTGATTTTTGTCAATAGCTTATTGTTATCCTACCTTGGTTTGCTAATTGCCTAAAAGAATGGTGAACCAACACTTTTTCAATTGATATTTTAAACTTTTCATGGCCAATCAACACTTTTTAATGATGAATTATTTCCAATTTCAAATCAATCGATATTTTGATTTGTTTAGTCTTAATTAAATTTGTTTGTTTAATTCATTCAATAGCATCAAGAATCCGACTCCATTACTATTGGTGCACCCGTTAACACATTTAGTGTAAAAGTATGTCACTTTTCATTTTAGGTTATTTTCCTTTATTATACAACAACAATAACTTATTAAACAGCATTTGCTATTTACCGCTTCCTTTTTAAAATAGTAGTTGACACATTTGTTACTAGAGGTGCGCAAACCGGTTTTCGATTTAAACCCGAGCAGCTCATTGAACGTCCGGTTCTTTACACTTTAAAGGCCTATATTTTATAAAGAAGTTTTGATAGATTATATATATCATCATCTTTTTTTATAACCTTGAGAAACTGTCAACCAAAGCATTACCAAGAATCTTTTACTTACCATATGCTACCAATAGATTTGGGTCTTCACGTACGTCAACCAACACTTACGCCAATTGATATTATCCGATCAGTGTTGGTATCTATGTATTGATACTGTCATTACGGCCGGAACTAATTACCATATATTGATTTTCAATTGATATTTCCTATTTTCGTTTACAATAAATTGATTACCAAATTTCAACCTGACATTGCATGGAATGGCTAATGAGCTATAAATGGATATGATATGTGAGTTATAAATTAGTTTTGAAGCTGACGTATATAGACAAACGGGTTTTAAACCTGTTTTTGACTAACCGGTTCCAAAATCTCTTTCTTATTGTAACATAAGCAATTGTTAATATCATTATTATAATTAGAATCATATTTTCCTTTACAATAAATTGATTTTTCAATGGGGCATTACATGAAATGGTTAATGAGCTATAAATGGATATGATATGTGAGCTATAAATTAGTTTTGAGCTACAAACAGGGTTTTAAACCGGATGAAACCTGTTTTTGTCTAACCGGTTCCAAAATATCGGCTTCAAACCGGTTTTAGCTAAAAAAAAATATAAACTCCAAACCGGTCCTAACCCCGTGGTTTATAACTACAAACCGGTTTTTGTAATATCGGGTTCAAACCGGTGTTCCTATTATGCTCCTAAGAAATCTTAACAAGAAAGAAGGCTTATGTAACGGTACTCAACTACAAATTATATCTTTAGGTACTCATGTAGTTGAAGCAAAAATTATTTCTGGAACTAACATTGGTCATAGAGTTTTGATCCACATATCACCACTGACTCCAACAGACAACAAAATAGCATATAACTTTCAAATATGACATTTTCCTCTTGCAGTATGTTTTGCGATGACCATAAACAAAAGCCAAGTTCAATCATTATCTAGGGTTGGTTTGTACTTGAAGGAACCCTTTTTCTCACATGACAGCTATATGTCGCCTTGTCAAGAGTTACAAGCAGGTGTGGGCTAAAGATTCTGATTATTGATAAACAAGGTAATCTGACCAATACAACCACAAATGTAGTGTACAAGGAAATTTTTTCTTATTTGTAAAATAGTTGCGTAATATTTGTTTTGTAATTCCTGTAATTTTAATGTAATTTGTAATTGTATTAATAATATATGATAATTGTGTTATGTGTTATTGATTGTATTTTGCTTAATGTTTAAATATTATAATTTTTTTTAATTCCCCGTGTAATACACGGGACTAGTATCATTATATCTAAACTATACTTACTACTATGTAAAGCATGAAAGGACATGTTGGTAATTTGCTTTCAATTTTAAGACGCTTAAGAAAATTTGTGATGCATTTGGTAACTCTTAATACATAAGCAACTTGTCGTTTACCATTTGTCCCTCATATGATAATGAAATATTCAATATGCATAATATTCTATGACATAATATTTAATGAATAGAATATTTAATATTTAATGGCATAAATTATACAAATATAATTTTTATTTATGTCATAATATATAGTATTTATTAATTAGTTGATTTAATATTTTAATTTCAAACTATTTTGTATTCATTTTTCTTTTAATATTATTTTTGGTATATAATAATATTCATTGGTCGGGTCAGACAGCATGTCGCTTCAGATTGGGATACATAAAAAATGTTATTTTAGTTCAAGTTAAAACCGGTTCGAGCCAAAACAGTTTCAGGTCAGAATGGGTTTAGGTAGAATTCTTCAAGCAGTTGTTAGTGCGTTTATAGTGATATGAAAAATCTTTTCATGTACACATGTCGAACATGTTAAAACCTTATGGAGGAGGTTACATAAATAGCGACGACAGGTCGACAATGGTGGTAACCGCAACGGTGGTGGCGATAGCAATGGCAGTGCCATTAGTGATGTCGGAGAAGGTGGCAACGGTGCCAACGATGGGGGAGATGGAAGTGAAGGTGGTGGTGGCGGCTATGATTACGTCTGTCCAGGTGGCGACAACCAATAGGTGGTGAATCAAACAATAGTCGTGGAAGTTCCTCATCATTTTGGACTCACTTCAACTTAACAAGTTTTTTAGTAGCATCCTATTTGAACATTTTGTTTAATATAAGTCAGCTCAAATTAACCCGTTATGTAATTTTAATAAACCCAAATGAACCTTCAACATAATTTTTTTACCCAAACACATCTTAGTATTTTCCAAGAAATCGAATTTATTTTAACATTAAATTTTGCTTTTTTTCAATCACGTTATATTATGAGGATATATGGTTTTGTTTTGTTACCCATGGTTTCCAACTAGACTCTGTCTTGAAAGTTCAAATGGGTCACATTCAACAAATGAAGAAAGGTAAAAGATATATTAAAAAATTTAAAGGCAGTCTAGACCCCGATTTGGGAGATCGTATGGCCATGTGAAATAATAGAGGGAGATAAGGATGTTACAGAAACTGTCTCCTTTAAAGTTGTGGGCTCATTTGCACTCATAGAATTAATAACCCATGGATGACGTCATATATATGTTCTTTTTGTTTTTATTAATTTATAACTACAACGACTTTTAATATGTTGGATCTATTATTGTTTTTGCTAGTGATTTTATTTATTTTACTAGTTTTTATTATTTTTAAAAATGAAGTTTAAAATAAAAAAATAAAAAGTCATATGGACTAAGTGGAAGAGTGACAATCGCTTTAATCCCTTTAGCAGTGACCTAAATGTTCGAATCCATCACATACAGTTTAATCTGTCTTTAAACCGTAATGCTATGTGTTATGGTCACTCTCTATCATTCTGGATCATTCGTCATATCAACGTCACCTCAGGTTTTCCTTCATCATTTAATCTCACAACTCAACACATGTTATAATTCTTTCTCCATCATTCTATTTATTTATATTATTTAATAAAAAACTGAAAAAAAGGAAGAAATTATTGGTTAGTAATGTGCATGACGGTGGTCACAAGGATCATGTCACGAGTGATCTGAAAGCGGGGGCGTAGTGTTCCAATTAGTATCGCTAGTCGGCCATAAGGGGGGGGGGGGGAATGAGCACTCATGGGTGCTGTCGATATACTGCTCAACTCTGCACTGTCACCTCATTTCTAATCTTAAGTGCCCACAAACCACAAAATCACTGGTAAGACCTACCCACAAGTACCCTATAATTTTTTATTTGCTTTTTTAGTTCTTCAAGTACAATAAATGCAAAAAATGAATCAATTTTATACGACAAACCTTTGTCATTAAATGAAGTCATGCACCCTACTCACATGGGGTGGCGACTGTGTTACCATGTGATTTGAAAGCCATACACCCTATTCATATTGGTGCCCCGCCCTCTCTAATAACTCATAACCTTTGGCCTAAGAACATTTTTAACATATCACTCATCCACGTCCTATAATTACACTAAAAAACACCATATTTTTCCCTTCTGTTTAATTAAATAATATTTTTTATACTTTTATTATTACAGTTTTCTCTCTTCTGTACTCACAACTCATTCAGCAAATATTAAAAAAAATAAATAGGGACAAACTTTGTTTTCCCGAATTTACAAAAATCACTAACTTTTCTCTTCTAATCCTGTAATTTATACTCACAAACACTCAAAACTTTATCATATAATTTACAAACTCCCACAAGATTTAGAGGGATGGAATGAAAATTGAGAAGCCGCGTACGAAGTATCCGGCGTTACTTAGTTGGTCGTTCCAAAAAAAAAGAAAATAGGCATTCTTACAAATACCCTATAGTACCCTAACAAAATTTAGGATCTTGTGAAATTTTTGATAGGGTTCTCGTGGCTTAAATGATATGTACAAGTAATAAGTGGCACAATCCTTTAATACTTAAAACTTAAACCCTTCCGTTCATTTAACTAATATTTCTTAATAATTTTATTGTTTAAGTTGATGATAATATAGTTTTCTTTATTGATTACATGCTCAACCCAAGTTGTTTTTTTAAGTTAACCACATGAGTTGTTCTTGGAAGGGTGTGATGAATTTGGTGGGAACTCCAATCAGTCACATGAGTGGGCCCCTGTCACAATGTCACAAACAAACAAGAAAACATAATTGTTGTCAAGAATATTTGTTTGATTCCAAATTTAAGTTTATATACGTGTCTATTCATTTTAATACAATAATAATTTAGATAAAACATGTGAGGGTTTTCTAAAAACCTTAACATAATCATTACAATTTTCCTTAGATTAAAAAATATACAAAATGTTACAACACTTTGTTGGGGACTGTATGGTAGTCTCCATTCAATGAAGATGTTATCTTTAAATCGGTCAGAGCCAGATGTCAAATGTGTTTAGTTAATTACATCTTTTAATGGTTTATGAAATCTTTCAGTGTGACAGTTTCATAAACATGTTAAACTATTCAGAAGTTACCTTTTAATCATCAGAATTCTAAGAATTCAGTACTAGATTGCTGAATAGCCCTTAGTTTTAGAATTTAAAAGGTTATCCAAGTTATTTAGAATTCTAAAGATAAGTAACTTTTTTTAGAACGATACCTTTCTTGTATTTAGACTACCGCACTTTTCAAATTTGGAGAGTCTCGTTGCCCTACTCTAGCCAGACTATGTTGTCTTAACCGGGCCCATGCTGCATTTCAGATTTGGCTTGGACGTCCCCCGAGAAATCATATCGCCGGCTGCCACTTGACAGTCGTTGTACCACCACAATAGCAGAACTCTATGACGTAACACATGGTGAAACAAAAACCCGGGTGGGCTGAGAGTTCAAACTGACAACCTTTAGACAAGGCATGACTCAAATCCTTCATGATTAATATCCACAAAAAATAACATAAGTGAAAATCAAACTTGAGTCTCCATTTAAAAACCTAAGCATCTTATCACCATAAGTTGGAGATCTAAGTTATGAGTAACTAGGAAAAGGTGATATGTTAAAAATAATCAATAATCAATTAGGTCTTTTAATTTGGTCCCTACCTGTCCATGGCTTTGTAGCCTAGTGGCATCTTGGTGGTGGGATAAGGCTTAGGGACCATAAGGTCCTGGGTTCGAATCCCATAAAAGGGGGTTTTCCCAACTTTTGTTGGCTTTCCTCCTGAATTGGTGGTTAGGCATTATTGCCTAGTGGAGATGGATATGATCGCGTGGTTCTGCTGGTACTATACTCCAGTGGTCCGTGAGTGATCCTAAATTTGCCGTTCAAAAAAAAAATTTGGTCCCTACCTCTACGTACCGTGTATATTTATTTGATCTAGGATAAGGGTTGCTAATAATGTGTGATAGATAAAATGAATGTTACCAAAGTACAACTCCATTTAAGTGATAACTTAATAACGTGTAATGAATGAAGATTATTTAAAATAACTTAATTTACACATAATTTTAAAGTAACCAATTACACCACATGTCATTCTCAAAGTTCATAATTTTGTATATCTTCTCTCTTATTTCACCCGATTAACATGCTAATTTAAATTTGATAACTTATTATACATCATTTCATTTTAAGAACATTCTTGGTACGCCCCCCATCCATATCTCTATAATTACACTAAAAAACATTATGTTTCTCTCTCTTATTCAATTAAATAATAACTTTTTATACATTTATCATTACAGTTTTCTCACTTCTTTAAAAAAATAAATAGAGCAAATAAAGTTTTTCCAAATTTACAAAAAATCACTACTTTTTCTCTCTTAATCTTATAATTTACACTCATAACCATTAAAAACCGCACACTATAGTTTACAAACTTCACTCACATTTTATAGGATGAGTTGAGAATGATCTAAGATATGCTCTAAGTTGTCTTTTTAATTTTCTAATTCAAAAATTTCAATTATTAATTTTTTAATATTTTATTTATTTAAACGCCATCAAAAATAACTTTCATCATATGTTATGCTCTACACTTCCACCTATGATCATCTGCAACGTGTCCACCAAATATTCAATCAAACCGTTATACAGGGACACTGTCCAGGTACAAACCTTCACTCACAACCGTTAGATCAAAGTATCAAACCCTAATCTCAGGGACAAAACCGTCATTTCACCAATCCAAAACCTTCTATAAATACCACCATTTCCTCAAAACCCTAATTCACAAAAACCATTACCAGATTTCAATTTCAATTTAGGGAATGCAGAGAGATGAGAGGAGACTCGCGGCTGTTTAACCGAGAGCGGGCGAAACGATTGATCAGCGGCAGGAATTGCCACCGAAAACACGTTGAAGACGGGTGAATTATTCGAATTATTCACCTGAATCCAGTGTTTTTCGATTAGTAGTTCGATTTATTTTCATTTAATTTTTAAGTATTTTGTCTTTCGCATGGCGACAGAAGATAAAGCCACGGGCGTGTTACATGGCAAATACGAGCTCGGCAGGCAGCTAGGGCATGGTACATTCGCAAAAGTATACCATGCGAAAAACGTGCATACGGGTAAAAACGTCGCGATTAAGGTCGTTGGTAAAGAGAAGGTTATTAAGGTTGGAATGACGGATCAAATCAAGCGCGAAATCTCAGTTATGAAAATGGTTAGGCATCCGAATATAGTGGAGCTGTACGAGGTCATGGCGAGTAAATCCAAGATTTACTTCGCCATGGAACTCGTACGTGGAGGCGAGCTTTTTTCGAAAATAGCGAAAGGACGCCTACACGAAGACACAGCTAGAAGCTATTTTCAACAGCTGATATCAGCTGTTGATTTTTGCCATAGCCGCAGTGTGTTTCACCGTGACTTGAAGCCAGAAAATCTGCTCTTAGACGAAAACGGTAACTTAAAAGTTACCGATTTCGGTCTGAGCGCTTTCTGCGACCATCTTCGACAAGATGGATTACTCCACACAACCTGCGGTACTCCGGCTTACGTCGCACCGGAGATTATTAGTAAAAAAGGATACGACGGTGCGAAAGCGGATATCTGGTCGTGTGGGGTAATCCTGTATGTCCTTCTGGCGGGGTTTTTACCGTTCCAGGAGGACAACATCGTTGCGATGTACCGGAAGATCTACCGCGGGGACTTCAAGTGCCCGCCGTGGTTCTCTCCGGACGCGCGACGACTGGTCACAAAACTACTGGATCCGAATCCGAATACTCGGATTCCCATTTCGAAAATAATGGAGTCCACTTGGATTAAGAAATCCAAAACAATATATATTGATCAAGAACCTATTAAAACCCAACCAAAACAATTAGAAACCAAAACGCTCAACGCGTTTCACATAATATCCTTATCCGAAGGGTTCGACTTGTCGCCCCTCTTCGAGGAGAAACTAAGGGAGCAAAAAGAAGAAATACGATTTGCGACAACTGAGCCAGTGACTGCGGTGGTGTCTAAGCTGGAGGAAGTGGCAAAGTCTATGAAATTTAGCGTTGAAAAGAGCGGAGACGAGAGCTGCAGCGTGCGGCTACAGGGGAGTGAGGCGGGGAGGAAAGGGAAGCTGGGGATAGACGCGGAGTTGTTCGCGGTAACGCCGTCGTTTTTAGTGGTGGAAGTGAAGAAGGCGAGTGGGGATACGTTGGAGTATGATCAGTTCTGTAGTAAGGAGCTCCGGCCGGCGCTTAGGGATATTGTGTGGAGGTCTGCCGCCGGTCACTCTTTTCCGGCGTGATTAATATTATTGTTATTATTATTGTTGTTTAAATTGTTGTTTAATTATTGGTGGACTCTATCATGTGTTATGTTTGGAATTATGTGATTTTGTGACTAGAATTTTAGCTATGGTATATCTTTCATGTGGTAGAGGTAAGGCTGCCTACATCTTATCCTCCTCTGACCCTATCATATCTTTGCTATTGATGAGATATATTGAGTACGATGATGATGATGTATATCTTTCATGTGAGTGTGTGACTTTAAATCTTTTGGTGTTATTCATTATGAATCTCTTTGTCACATTTTATTTAACTTTTTATGTCATGATTATTGTAGATTATCTTTTATAAACTGACATATTGCTTTAGTTTTTGGACTCGAGCTCAAGACATTTAGATGATTAATGGATTTTTTTTTAATCATTGACCATTAATCTTATAGGATTTATTGTTATTTATATCATATACCCTTTTAAGTTGGATTTAGGGAAAAAAAATAAAGAAATAACATATATATAAAATATTAAATATGTATTAAAGTAGAGTATAATAAACTTTAATACGATTCCATTTGTTAATTAATACGCGATCATTTATATTATTTGGAGTTAAATGAGTTTGATTTAGTTCGATAATATTTAGATTTCTTAATTTTTATGTACTTTTCTTCGACTTTTACTTCATGATATTGTTAGTTATTAATAAAAATAAATTAACAGATGTGTCATATAAATTGGTGGCATGGAGTTTGCGCAAAAAAAAACACACACATTTTTGTCTGACCTAGTGATATAATGTTTGTCCATAGGTTGCGTTCAAAATGCAAGAGCAAATGGGTTTTAGGTTTTAAAAAAAATAAAGAAAGAAATATTAAACAATAAAAGTGTATTAAAATAGAGTAAAATAAAAAACGTAATACACATATCAAGTATAATAATCGTTAATACGATTCCTTTTGTTATTGCGAGATCTTTTATAATATGTGGTGCTGAATCAGGTTGATGTAATTTGATAATACTTAGGTTTCTCAAACTCCATGTGATGTTGGGTAGCTATATTTGTTCACGGTGTGACCACACGATGGGCCATTACATTGACGTCGAACGTTGTTAGGTCTTAATCAACCTCTCTAGGTAACAAGACAACACCAATGGTCTACATTCTAGCAAATTGGATAAGTTAATAATGCAAAATTTTCACCTTTCATCTCACACTTTACCTAATCTTAAACGGTTGGTACATACAAAAAGTTTAAAACATATGATCAAAGTGATTGAAAAATATAGAAAAAGATGGGTAAGAAGGGGCCAAGGGCCCGACAAAGGATGTGGTTGTTTGTTTTATATGATAAAATGAATGGCTTGGTTTGCTTCTATATTAGATGTTACATTAAATGTAAGTGCATCAAGTAGTACATGTTTGGTTGATGATATGACAAGGCTAACATTTTTTTTCACATTTTTTTTTCCTTTTAGAAATTTTGTGTTAACGGCAACAAACTAATAAAGTGACCATTTCAGTTTGTAATCCAATTTTAAAAACGTTGCAACTGAAAATTTAGAAAAAAGAAAAAGACCTTATCTGTTTTTTAAGGGTACTATGGACGACAACATTGATATCAAACCTCTGTTCTTCATTTCTAGATCGACGATTTTACGCAAACACATACACCAAAGATTTTATAGCTCACAGTTCTTGACACATTGGAGATTTTACAACAAAACATATAGTAAAATATTGATAAAAATACATATTTTTTAACCATTTGTTCAAATGTTTATAAATACCAATATTAAATGTTTAAATTAAATAAATAAAACTACATTATGTTCAAGGTTACTTGTAAAGTTGAAGTTTCCAATAGAATAACCCAAATGAAAAGCACATAGGGTGGTGTGAAACAATTATTGGGTTACAGGATTAAATCATGTCAATTAGGGAGCCCCCAACCAATTTTAATATGATAAAGGTTAATAATTGAATAATACTACAAAACCTATGCAAAAGGACAAAGATCTTGTCCCACTCCTAGGGTATTGCCCAGTCCAGAAGCCAAGTTCTTGTCAACACATGAAATCAAATAAGGGTGAAGCTAAATGATACACATCCTTCTTGTGGGTAAAAAAGTAGAAGATGATTTGCTAGACTTAACAGGTAAATTCAGTAAAACCGTAGAAGGGTTCGTTTGGCATGCCAATCAATAAGCGTGCCAAACAATCAACATGAATTGAAACCGTTTGAAACAATATATGTTTCATAGCACCTTTGATGCGAGTTTCGTCGTTGTCCATGATCACGCAAAGGTTGATGTGGAGAAGTGACTAGAAAGAAATTTGTAATGAAAGACTGTTATAGATGGAGACCGTGAAAAAGGGAGCAGAGATTGATCGTGTGACTTTGATAGTTGTAGACGCGCAGAGATCGCACCCTACTCTCCCATTGATGATGCTATTATAGTTTATCAAAAGTAGCTAATCATTTGGGAATTAGGTCTATCCCAATCCGAATTTTCAAGAATAAAATGGCACGACTCTTTTGTTTATTTTCTCAAATTGTAATAACCCGTATAAAACTATAAATATATAATCATATTCATTCAAAACATCTTAAATTTTATTTTACTTTTCTTAAATATTTTTAATTTAAGTTCTAATCCAGTTTTCAATTAAATCTAAAGCAAGTCACGAAGATGAAACTGCAAAGGAGATGCACGAACAACCTTAAGACTGATAAAAGATAATTAACAAGCAATATATGTATAATCGACTTTTATTATTACCCGAAAATAACTCAAAACTGATTACAATAACTTTGGTTGTGATAGTGGTGGTGAACTGGTGATGATCTAAACCTAACTTAGTAGATGTATTTATACTAGTTAGCCAACTTGCCAACTACGTACATTTATTCATATCCAACTACTTGCGTAAATATCTAACTACTAACCTTATGGCCAACTACTTTAGTTATAACTAACTACCATATAGCCTCGTGTTCCCATACACCATAAATGAAATACTTAGGTCCCAACCCAATAAGCCCGACTCAGTTAATT
Organism: Bidens hawaiensis; assembly: GCF_021521415.1. Classification (NCBI taxonomy): domain Eukaryota; kingdom Viridiplantae; phylum Streptophyta; class Magnoliopsida; order Asterales; family Asteraceae; genus Bidens; species Bidens hawaiensis. The sequence goes on along the minus strand of NW_027492745.1, from coordinate 63,285 downwards.
ACCAACACAACCTAAATGTATGATGATAAAACATTATGAAAAAAAGAACGGAAAGCTTTAAGCTTCAAGCTTTTAAGAAAAAGATCATACTCAATAAAAAACTTTGTTTGGTTGAAAAAACTTCAAGCTTTTATGTTTGAAGAAAAAACTACTTTTTTTAAATGCTACTACTACTAGAGTTTGAGAAGCTAGAAGCTTTTACATTTGAATTTACAAGTTTGGTACTTGAATTTTCATTAACTTTTGTTAATTTATATAATAGTTACATATTTTACCCTTATTCAAAACTAACTACTCTATGACTTTTTAAAAGTCCATAACTTTTTCACATCTTAATATTTTTTTAAACAAATTACATCATAAAAAAAAGCATTTTATTCTCTTTAATTTGAGTATGATATTTCTTTACCGGTTATGATTGACAACAAGTCGAGTCAGACGAGCTCAGGTCATGTGTAAGACCAAATTAGGGTCAGAATGAGTTGATAAAATGGGTTAATTTAGTTCAGTTCGTGTCGGTACGGTTTTGAGTCGAAAGGGGCCAGATCAGAACATGTTTCAGATTAAAACGATGTCGGGTCGGAAAGGGTTTCAGATCAAAAAAGGTTGGTTTAAAAAATTATCTACTTGAAATTACTGTATATTTCAGTTTTGTTTCTTGATTTTCATCACCGATTACACGCTTACTACTTTTGCACGAATTAAGCATCTGCATTCGGGTTATGTATGCACGCGCACTCGACCGCACCGCACGGGCGCCCAACTAGTTTTATTAAAAGCTCCAGTTACTCTGTCAAACACCTAAATATATCTAAAAAGCTACAGCTACCAGTCACCAGCTTTCAGCTAACAGTTAGTTTTGCCAAACATACCTTAGGTCAACGAGTCAACAAATCGGTAGGTGCCTTTCTCATTGATTGGTTGTTACTTATAAAAGAGGATCAACAACTAGCATTAAACTTAAGCAATGCAATAATTCCCTTCATATTATTATTTGACGTAATAATAAAATGTTTGACTTGAACTCATTTTACATGTAATCTGTATCAACATAAACCCGTTTCAACTTGTCACCCGGTTACCATGCTTAATACAAATGCATGGTGTAGGTGATGCCACATCATCAACTTCTATGGATGGTGACATGAGTGACAAAAATATATCACTTTATTAGTTAATACATTATATGTAAACTTGTCAAACGTCAAGTACAAATTAAGCTTTTGTTGGACACCTATTATAACAGACATATACCACTTCAATGTCAACTAAACATCCTTAACAGAACCAATCTTGCTATGGCTTAACATGACAAAGCCACGCGGTTTAGTGTTTGGCCAATTCGAACCACAAAGCGGGTCTCGTTTCCTTTTATGCCACGACGTTCATCGATCGGTGACCAACAAAACATAGACACAAACAAAGAAAACAATTTGCAGGGTCAAACAGAGGATGACCAAAATGGCTCTTTATTAAGTGCATTTATCACCAACGACACACGCTTTCGTGTTCAAACAAAAAGGCAAGAGCACGTTGATGTAGTTTATCTAGTAGCTCTGATGCTCGATATCTGGGTTCCTAAGTATTTACAAAATTGCCACCTGTGTCGATGACTTGATTCATCTTTGCTGCACAGAAATGTTTATACCAAAATTGGCTGAGAACTGAACATCATATAAAACTTCATAACTAAATAGCCAAAACAATGTGTGTGTTTGTATGTGTGTGCGCATGAAACCAAAAAAAGTGATATATGTATTTTATATATATGAGGCGTGCATGAGGCCGAAAAAACCAGTCCGTAATTGAAACAATTGAAACTAAACAAAAACTGACGGTTTGGTTTTATGATTGGGTAAAAACCATACTTTCGGTTTGGTTTTAGTTTTGCACATAATGAACTGAATCAAATTTTTGGATTTTCATTATAAAATTTGTACTTTATGTAACTCATAAGAATTTAATAAATAATGGAACTCAAATATCATAGCGCAAATGTATAATACTACTTTTTAATTAAAAAAGAGTCAATTATTCAATAAACATGTGAATTTAAAACTGGAAATTCATATGCTTGACCTGAAAAGTCAAAATGTGTTCTTTTAACTTGTGGTGTTCACGGTCTGGTTCAGTCGATTTTGACGAAAATATTGACTAACTGCTAAAGACATTTCTGAAAACCGCAAACCAAACCAGTGAGGTTAGTGGTGGGGTCGGACGGATTGGCCAAAACGATTTGTTTTAGATAGTTTGAACCCATTTTTTCTTTCTGATTTCAAATCATTAGTATTAAATTTTAATAATTGATAAAGAAGGTTCATGACATTATTCATATGCATAACTGCATATTCCAAATTAATAAAACAAATAACAAAGTTAAACAACCAGTTTAGTTTGCATGGTCGGTTCCAAGATTCAAACCATGAAGGCATGAACCGTGCAACATAAATCTAAAACAAGCAAAATCGACCCATTCGACCTGGTTTGATCAACTCAACTTCAAAAGTTTTTGAAAACTCGACTTTTTGCATAAGGAAAGAAAATAGTGAAATGAGCAAAGGGTTTAGATACTAACCTTTGATGACCACGCGACGACCATAAATGTTGCAGCAGATTCAGTGATAGCATACAACTTTACACGGTTGATACAAATTACGAGAGCTCATGAGAATAATACCTCTATGTAACGTATAGGCACCGGGCCATTTTTCATTCCCACCAAAAAATTTAATAAATTGGGAAAAAAAGGAAAAAATAACTTACTCAGCGGTTCTGATAAAACTTTTTTTCATATTTTTTAAATCCTTATTCGAATCACTTTTTGACATTTCATCTGCGGATCCCTTCTCTTTCTCTGCCTTCTTTTTCATATTTTTAAAATCCTTATTCGAATCACTTTTTGACATTTCATTTGCGGCTTCCTTCTCTTTCTCTGCCTTCTTTTTCATATTTTTTAAATCTTTATTCGAATCACTTTTCGACATTTCATTTGTGGCTTCCTGCTCTTTCTCTGCCTTCTTTTTATCGGCCTCTATTTTCTTCAAGTTGTCTTCATGTGCTTGATTGAACATTCTCACAAAGTTCTTCAAAGTTGAAACAACTGAAAAGAAACATAATATGGATTTGATGTAAAGTCAACCATCCTAGGAAAAAGTCAACGGTTTTAAAGATTAAAAGAGTTGGCATTTAAAGGTAAGTAAGTAGCAATTACCATGCTCGTATGGGCAACGGGCTGGATCCTCTCCGAAGTAAAGAATTAACGCATCGACACTTTTACCCTATAAAACAATGTGGTGTTATGAAAAACTAAATGAAATTTAGAGGTGTGCATGAAACCGAAAAAAACAATCCGTGACCAAAAAGACGAACCAAAACAAAAACCGACGGTTTGGTTTTATGTTTTCGTAAAAACCATTTCAGTTCGGTTTCGATTTTGCCTGTAACAAAAACCGAAAAAACCAACCCTAACCAAATTTATGAATTTTCATTTTGAACGTGAAGTAATTTATAAAAAAAAATAATAAATAGCGTAACCCAAATTTTTTGGCTCAAGTGTATAATAAACAATTAACTGAATAAAATTCAGCAGTAAAAAAAAGATTTAGGTCTAAAGTTTTAAGCCCAAATTCATTATTCTAGGCCAGATTTTTCTGTCCCAATTAAAACAGAAAAACCAAACCTAACTGAATTTATGAATTTTCATTTTTCTTTTGAATGTTGAGTAATTTATAAGAATTTAATAAATAGAATAACCCATATATTTTAGCCCAAATGTATAATAACTAAAGTAAGATAAACTAACAAAAAGATTTAGCTCCAAAGTTTTAGGCCCAATTTCATTATTGTGGACCAAATGTTTTTGGCCCAAAAAGTTCAAGCCCAAATGGTAAAACCTAAATTTTCAAAATCTCAATATATATATATATATATATATAGGGGAGGGATTTTTTGAGAACCATATTGAGTTTTAAGAACTTAAGAACTCAATTCTAGGCCACACATTTAATTAATTGGAATGGAATATGTGGTTGAGATTAAATCTGACAAAAAAGTCAAAGTAGGAAAGAGAATAAAGATGTAAGTAGTTACACCAACTTTTGCGTCCGTTACACATGTGTAAAAAGTCGACTCGGTGCGTAAAAAATTATGTAATTTTTTTACGTGTATGTAACTTACATATATTACGCATGTATAAAAAAAATTCGAAAAAAAGAATCGTTACACTGAGTTCTTTCGAGTTCTTAAAACTCAAAGGGGCTCTTATTTGAAATCTCCCCTATATAGGGGAGGGATTTTTTGAGAACCATATTGAGTTTTAAGAACTTAAGAACTCAATTCTAGGCTACACATTTAATTAAATGGAATGGAATATGTGGTTGAGATTAAATCTGGCAAAAAAGTCAAAGTAGGAGAGAGAATAAAGATGTAAGTAGTTACACCAACTTTTGCGTCCGTTACACATGTGTAAAAAGTCGACTCGGTGCGTAAAAAATTATGTAATTTTTTTACGTGTATGAAACTTACATATATTACGCATGTGTAAAAAAAATTTGAAAAAAAGAATCGTTACACTGAGTTCTTTCGAGTTCTTAAAACTCAAAGGGTTCTTATTTGAAATCTTCCCTATATAGGGGAGGGATTTTTTGAGAACCATATTGAGTTTTAAGAACTTAAGAACTCAATTCTAGGCCACACATTTAATTAAATGGAATGGAATATGTGGTTGAGATTAAATCTGACAAAAAAATCAAAGTAGGAGAGAGAATAAAGATGTAAGTAGTTACACCAACTTTTGCGTCCGTTACAGATGTGTAAAAAGTCGACTCGGTGCGTAAAAATTTTAAAATTTTTTTACGTGTATGTAACTTACATATATTACGCATGTGTAAAAAAAAATTCGAAACAAAGAATCGTTACACTGAGTTCTTAAAACTCAAAGGGGCTCTTATTTGAAATCTCCCCTATATAGGGGAGGGATTTTTTGAGAACCATATTGAGTTTTAAGAACTTAAGAACTCAATTCTAGGCCACACATTTAATTAAATGGAATGGAATATGTGGTTGAGATTAAATCTGGCAAAAAAATCAAAGTAGGAGAGAGAATAAAGATGTAAGTAGTTACACCAACTTTTGCGTCCGTTACACATGTGTAAAAAGTCGACTCGGTGCGTAAAAAATTATGTAATTTTTTTATGTTTATGTAACTTACATGTATTACGCGTGTGTAAAAAAAAATTCGAAAAAAAAAATCGTTACACTGAGTTCTTTCGAGTTCTTAAAACTCAAAGGGGCTCTTATTTGAAATCTCCCCTATATAGGGGAGGGATTTTTTGAGAACCATATTGAGTTTTAAGAACTCAATTCTAGGCCACACATTTAATTAAATGGAATGGAATATGTGGTTGAGATTAAATCTGGCAAAAAAATCAAAGTAGGAGAGAGAATAAAGATGTAAGTAGTTACACCAACTTTTGCGTCCGTTACACATGTGTAAAAAGTCGACTCGGTGCGTAAAAAATTATGTAATTTTTTTACGTTTATGTAACTTACATGTATTACGCGTGTGTAAAAAAAAATTCAAAAAAAAAATCGTTACACTGAGTTCTTTCGAGTTCTTAAAACTCAAAAGGGTTCGTATTTGAAATCTTCCCTATATAGGGGAGGGATTTTTTAAGAACCATATTGAGTTTTAAGAACTTAAGAACTCAATTCTAGGCCACACATTTAATTAAATGGAATGGAATATGTGGTTGAGATTTAGATTAAATCTGGCAAAAAAGTCAAAGTAGGAGAGAGGATAAAGATGTAAGTAGTTACACCAACTTTTGCGTCCGTTACACATGTGTAAAAAGTCGACTCGGTGCGTAAAAAATTATGTAATTTTTTTACGTGTATGTAACTTACATATATTACGCATGTGTAAAAAAAACTCAAAGGGGTTCTTATTTGAAATCTCTCCTATATATATATGGGAAAGTTAACGACAAATTAAATTAGTGTGCTAACTGTGAGACTCAAGTAGTGTAATTATATATACAAATAGTGTAACTATGTAATTACATCATAGTGTAATTACACTACACTATAATTACACTATGTTGTATATATAATTACACTAGATTCTCACAGTTAGCACTTTAATTTAATTTGTATTTGATCCAAACCCTTGGTTATATATATATATATATAATTGGTTTTTTGTTTGGTTTGAGCCCAAAACCAACCCATGTACACCTGATTAAGTATATAAAAGATGGTGGCGGTAATTTTATGGTGTTAATTTGTAAACGGGTCGATTTAGGTTATATTTTGAGAAACATGAAAGTTAGTTAGAGAAACATACCACCAAAGAGTAGAGTGAGGCCAAGGTCCTTGCTTCACCTTCTGCTGAAGAAAGAAATTCCTTCAATGCCTAACAAAGAATAAACAAACAATTCCTTCAATGCCTAACAAAGAATAAACAAACAATTAATGTATGAATATAACTAACAAAACCATATTATTAAAACTATTGTTACACAATAAGATATTGCAAAAACTATGTTATTACATCTTTTCAACCCATTCGAGCCGTTTCATCTTTGCTAATTTTCTACATTTTACGTTTCTGACCCGTTACCAGAAAACTACATCTCGTATCGACAGTTTTCTTAAATCTTACGGTTTGAAATTTTTCACAGACAGGTCCATCATTTTCGGCTGTGGACAATTCCTGGACAACTTTCTCGAGCCCTTTGCTTACAGTTTGCATTTCCTCAGCCAAATATTTCAGTTGTACCTAAAGAGAGAAAATAATCATTAAAATCCACACAAGCAAACAATCTTTATATAAGATCGATCCGTACACAACAGAATTATTGCTTTTGACAGTTTTGCCCTCGTACCGCAAACACTTTTGTCTTTTCTTAACATGTAAGGATAAAGTTAGGGGTTTTAAAAATTCCCGTGACTCATTGCTTGCTCGGAATCGGCTTTGCTTGCAAATGAGCCAAGTCGTTTGGTTTGTAATGAGCTGAGCCTGAGCCAAGGCAAGTTTGGCTCGTTTAAATTAAAGCCCAAATTTTAATAAATATAAATTATAACCCGCATGTATAATCAAAACTTTTATAGCTTATTATTTATGCATTACATGTATGTTAGTGTAAAAATATAGGCTTATTGGATTTTAATAATCCCAACTAAAGGCTATTAGCCGATAATAATCCCAACTGAGTTTTATCGCCATTAGTGGTCCCAAATTTAAAAAAATTGGCTCTCAGGGGTCCCCCTTTAAAGAAAACCTAACGATGTTAAACTCTTTTCCGAATTTCAAACTGATTTTTTAGGGCTTTTGATAGGAAGGAGGATACGAGTCGATTGATGTAAAACTTAGCTCGAAACGATGCTCCAAAAGGCTAAATTTGTAGCATCGTTTTGAGCTAAGTTTACATTAATCGACTTGTATCCTCCTTCCGATCAAAAGCCTAAAAAATCAGTTTGAGGGAAAAAAGTTAACACCGTTAGGTTTTTTTTTAACGGGGGACCACCGAGACTCTTAGAGCCATTTTTTTTTAAATTTGGGACCGCCACTAGCGATAAGCTAAGTTGGGATTATTATCGGCCAATAGCCTTTAGTTGGTATTATTAAAATCCAATAAACCAAAAATATAAAAGTATTATTTTTAAATATACTAGCTAGCCTGAGCTTAGCATTTCAGCTCTTAAGATAAACGAGCCCGGCTCGGTTAGGTTTGTAAACGAACCAAGCCTAAGCCCAACCTGGCTAGGCTCGGCTCGTTTACAACCCTAGATAAAAATGCCAATAGAAGAAGTATATTTGTTGTGTAACAATCACCTCCCTCATTAAATATATGAAATCCAAAAAGATCACCTTTGATGCACGTTCCAAATTGTCAAGATCCTTGGAAAAATCTAGAAGTTCTGGTAGTTTCTCAGCAAGCACCTATAGGCAATATCCACCAGAGTTAGCATGAACAAAAGTGAAAACAAGCACAAAACTTTCCACCTGGTCTTTATATATTATTACTTTGCCTTAATCTTGAGAAACATATGGTAGTTTATTTAAACAAGCTTTTGGTTTAAATGTTTCAAGATAAAAATACCTTACAAAGATAATGCATGAGAGTCATTCTGGCGTTCCTTGCACGGGTATCTGTAAGTTTGAGGAGGCTATCCAATCTGAACCCGACAGCAGAGCCTAAAACAAAAACCAAAGCATTAAGAACTGAAATAATAGCTTGTTGATGAGGGTATTAAGAGTTAGAAACTAGAATCATGTATCCATTATCAATGTAAAAATAATGCATCTAGCTATCCTTACTTTTCTATTGGTACAGGTGGCAATTTTGACCCATTTACTTATGAACGGGTGGGAACTTCGTTTAAACAAACGTGTATGAACACATCTCATTTGTTCATTTATGGTTGTTTACCTTCGTCCGTTTGTGTGCGTCAGGTTCATTAATTTACATTTGTTTAAGTTCATTTAGTTACATAGTCATCTAAAGTTTTAGGCCCAACATATTTATGTTCATGTTTACTTTTAACTGGTGTTTGCATAGTTCTAATAAAGTTTTAGGCCCAACCGTATGTTTATACCATTAATGAACAAACATAAGTGAACGCACGCGCATTCGTGTGATTGTTGGTGTAATTGTTCATGTTCAACCATTTATTCGATTAAAGTTAAATGAATGAACACGAACACGCTCCATTCATGTATGTTTGGTTAGCAGATCAAAAAAAGTAAATCAAAAGAACTAAGTTAAAAGGAAATATATGGAAATTGGAAAGTCGCTTAAAAGTGTAATTTTAATGCATAAATCCTCTCAAATTCTTTTAAAAACCTAATTTGGTAACTGAAAATTTTGATTAGTTGAAATAAAAGTGATTTGCTAAACATGACTAGTCCCAATCCGTTTGAACACGTACTTACAGTTACCTGTTTTGACCTATTACCCAACCGACCTATGAAAAGATCCGAATTATAATGAGAGTACGTTTTCTACAACTCAAGTAATAACATACCTCTTGCTGTACCCTGGTTTAAAGCATTTCCCAAGGTGAGAATTGTTTGCATGACTCTCTTAAATTTAGAGGAACTCCTAACCTGAGAAAACCATCATTTTCACAAAAGTTTAATTATTTTAAATTGTTGCAGAATTGAATATTAAATTAACATGAAAATAATTTGCCTGTTCCACTGCTGTGTTTACTGAGTTTAAGCTCTTCCTAAGGTCAGAAACCTAAAAAAAAAAAAAGACCTTCATTGCATTAAAATTCAGAAGTTATAAAGAAGGAAATGCATGTAAATATGTAACATGTAATTGCTTCTCGACCTGTGATCCAAACTGTAACTTGAAAGAGAAAACTCTGAGCTTAGCTTCGGTACGTGGAACTTTCATTAGCTCCATGAAGAACTGTAACAAAATAAAATGTAAATTTCATATGATTAATACGGGTCAGGTATGGTAACGACTAACGAGTCATAACAGGTTTGCACTGATACGTGGTCAAATTTGGAATCGGTCAAAACAGGCCGAGTTGGGTTGACCAGCAAACACCGTTGATCCATCTTTTCAAAAACAATATAAACATTTAATGTGTTAATTATGATTGCAAATAACATACTTTTACAATGCTAATATAGTATCATATTATAAATTAAATATTATAAAACTTAGGAAGTCAACTGCTTTAGAATAGGCTTCCCGCAACTTTCAACCTGTTTGACATGTTCGATCAATATGACACATTCCCCTTTCAGTATATAAAAAAAAATTTGAAAAAAAAAACACCTAAGTTAGTTGATAGACAAGTCTGTTATGACTCGGTTCAGTTTACAAACCTGTTCACATTTTCCCAGTTTTTCCTTCTCTCCTTTGTAGCCCTGCGAATAAAGGATATAAAGGTCAATAGACAAGTAAATGATGAAAAGCCACATGTGCAGTCCACGTGGAGCTTGTGTTTTGCATTGACCCATGAACTAGTTGGCTCAAAGGTGCAAGAAACCACCATTATTTACAAAAGAATTAATAGAAAAAAAAAGATATATTACCTTTAGTAATTCCATCTCTTCTTTAGTAGGACAAAACTTTATAAGGTTTTCCACCTGATCAGCATCCAGTGCTGACTCATCTAAAGCAAGGACATAATCCTACCAAGTTTCATATATAGATATGAAATGAAAATCCACATATCCAGACTTTGAGATCAAGCACAAGTTCAAATTTTCAAATGTATGATTGTCATTCATTATATATCTAAAACTAAAAACTTTTATAGCGCATATTAAGTATTAACAACAATGGAGCACAACCTCCTCCATTCTGTAACAAAAAGGTGTGAAGATAGCATTTCTCCAACTAAAGAACAATTTGTTTAAATATTTTGTTCGCCCAAGGTTCTTTTTAATTAGATTATTTTAGTGTCTAATTTATAAAACATTGATTATTCATGTTTTAAGAGTAAGTTGCAGTTACTTCACATGTTTTAATCATTGACCGGCGCCTTTTGTATTTGTTAGCCAATACTTATGGAAATGAAAATAGTTAAGCTTACCATTAGTTCATGCAACGGTATCTTCACCTTTGAGAGCATAATTTCACAGTTGTATGCACGTCGATGATCAATCTGAAAGAAGTTCAAAAGTGTCAAAATAATTTATAATATCAGCTTGATGATATCCAGAAATCAGAATAAAGGTACCAGTTTATAGCACAAAATGAGCATAATATCTTACCAGTTGTACTTTTTCAGGCTTATTAGCTATTGACGCAGATTTTGGTTTTGCAGGCCCCTTATCTGCATTCGGATTTGCAGCTGAGAATAGATTCTCAAGTTCTTTTATATCGATCTCGGGTGTCCTAATGCAAGTATATCATAAAATCAATGAGAAAAAAGAAAATGAGGCTTAGTAGAAAATGTCATCCTTTTTCAAGAAAGATGAAAAGAAAACTTACTTCACAGCTTCACCACATTTTGATGTTTCAGCCCACAAGCTTCCTTGTACTGCTCTTGTTAACTTCAGCCAATGTAAAGGCTTAAGTTTCTTTAAATTTTGATTTTTTGCCACTGATAGACCACGCCCCCTACCTAATGGTGGTGGAGCTGGAGCTCCGGGCAAACCGCCTCCTCTTGGTGGTGGTGGTGGCGGAACACCACCCCCTCTTGGTGGTGGCGGTGGCGGAACACCACCTCCCAATGGTGGTGGCGGTGGGGGGACACCGCCTCCTCTTGGTGGTGGATGTGGCGGTGGCGGAACACCACCTCCCATTGGTGGTGGCGGTGGTGGAACTGGGGATGAGGATACCAAAGCAGGGGGAGGTGATGGTGGCACTGGAGGCGGCGGTGGTGGTGGAGATGGTGCACTTGTTGGAGGTGGTGTTGGTAGCGCTGGTGGTGCAGGTGCTGGTGTATAAGATCCTGATTTATTTTCTCGCTTCTCGTTCGTAAGTGTAGTTGTATGAGGGGGTGATGCAGGTTGTGATGGTGATGGAGTTGTCTTCTCTTTTGCAGGTGCAGTTGTAGGAGGTGGTGGAGTTGTCTTCTCTTTTGTAGGTGCAGTTGTAAGAGGTGGTGCTACTGGTTGTGACGGTGGTGGAGTTATCTTTTCTTTCGCAGGTGCAGTTGGAGGTGGAGTTATCTTCTCTTTTGCAGGTGTGTTTGTAGGAGGTGGTGCTACTGGTTGCGACTGTGGACTTGTCTTCTCTTTTGTAGGTGCAGTTGTATGAGGCGGTGACACTGGTTGTGATGGTGATGGAGTTATCTTCTCTTTTGCAAGCGCACTTGGTGGAGGTGGTGCTATTGGTTGCGATGGTGGTGGAGTTGTCTTCTCTTTTGTAGGTACAGATATAGGAGGTTGTGATGGTGGTAGAGTGGCATTCTCTTTTATAAGTGCAGTTTTAGAAGGTGGTGATACTGGTTGTGATAGTGGTGGAGTCGTCGTCTCTTTTATAGGTGCTGTTGGTGCAGATCGTGATATTGGTTGTGATGATGGTGGTGGAGCAGTCTTGTCTTTCAAATGTGCAGTCGTAGGAGGTGGTGACGATGTTTGACTAGTCTTGTCTTTTGTAGGTGCAGTTGTAGGAGGTCGTAATACTGGTTGTGATGATGGTTGACTGGTCTTGTCTTTCGTAAGTACAGTTGTAGGAGGTGGTGGTGATACTGGTTGCGATGATGGGTTACTGGTCTTGTCTTTCGTAGGTGCAGTTGTAGGAGGTGATGGTGATATTGGTTGTGATGATAATTGGCTGGTCTTTTCTATTGTTGCGGGAGGTGGTGACCCTGGTGAAGTGGGTCCACTTTTCATATCCGGCTTCTCTTGTGGCGAACGAGTCGGTGACTGTGGTGGAGTGGGCCCATCTCCCATTGCTAACTTCTCTCTCAAAGGTGGAGTTGGAGGAGATGGTGGTGGTGATATTAGTGAACCGCCTGGTGTACGTGGTGTTTGTGGTGTACGCGGTGTTTGTGGTGTGCGCGGTGTTTGCGGTGCAGAAGATTGCTCAGATGATAAATGACGAGAGTGTCCCGCCTTGGTATTAATATCCCTTAATCGCGGGCTAGGTTGCATGAATGAAGACCGAGTTGGAGAACCCATTTGAGAAGGTGGTTCATGCGGACGCATTCTAACCTCAATATCAGCAGGTTTCTGTAAAGACTTGTCAAACTTGGTCAAATGAGATTCTTTATCATCAGCAACATGCATTCCTAGGAGGTAAGGATGCACAGTTTCATGTGTAGGACTTGTTGAAGCGCTAACGGGCTTCTCCTTCGGGCTCACTGAATTATCTTTTAACGCCTGAAACAATTTACAAAAAAGAAATTAGTAGCTAAATATTTAATTAACCCGTTTTAGATAAAACACAACACTAACTGATCCAGAGTCAGGTGCACTTATTTGATTGCGCGTATTAAATGCCACATCACTTTTAGGAACTAGCCAATCCACAGAATTAAACATTTCTTGGACCGTATCAAATGCTTCGATAGGGAGACCCTCTGCTTTCTGAAAAAAATATGAATCGACTGGCGCTATAGAAGCTGCATGATCCATTTCCGAGAAAAGAAACTGTACGTATAAGACTAAAAAATAAATTCTTTTATAAGCTATACTATAAAATAAATATAACTGTCAACAAAAAAATACCTCAGCCTTGAAGTCCTCAGGAAAGTGATAGTCAGCATCCCATAGTATGTCAATTTCATAACGATTAAGAACTAAAATATTTGATCTGATAAATGATGTATTAAACATAGCACGATACACTAAGTTTTCATGCTCCCAGTCATCATGTAAGTTGATACACTCCAGCACAATGTCACCTTGAATTTGGCAATTGATATCTATTATTACAACTTCACAGTCTGCCTGTAAAAAAATAAAAAGATGTCATTACAGAAATAATAATAATAATAATAAGGGTTTGGATCAAATACAAATTAAATTAACGTGCTAACTGTGAGAATCAAGTAGTGTAATTATAGTGTAGTGTAATTGCAACATAGTGTAATTACACTACTTGATTCTCACAGTTAGCATGTTAATTTAATTTGTACGTTAACTTTCCCCAAATAATAATATCCCTTTTTAGATTTCATATATAAGTAGCAGATCAAATATGACAACAATGCTTTGCATTGACATGCTCGGTCGAACTCATTTCGTTTCAAGCTAGTTTTCTTATGTAAAAAAACCATAACCTGAATCAAGACACTCATAAGCAAATTCAGGCTAGTAACGAACTGAACGAACACGAACAAAGCATTTTCATGTCCGTTTGTTTAACTTTAACCGAACAACGGTCAAACACGAACAATTAAATGAACAGGGTTTTCTTGTTCGTGTTCGTTTATGTTCGTTCGTTAACAGTACAAACAAATGGTTCACGAACGTAGACAAACGAATATAACTGAGCTAAAATAAGTTAAAACTAAACTAAATAGTAACAGGCCAAAAAATTTTAAACGAATATATTAACGAACTTAAACAAACATAAAATAACGAGCATAATGAACATAAACGAACGCTCGGAAAAGAATGAACGAGACATGTGTTCATGTTCGTTCGTTTAACTTAATGAACAAAACTTTTGCTCATGTTCGTTCATTTATTAAGTAAACGAACTTCCCGCTGAACTTTGTTCACTGAACGCTCGGTTCATTTACAGGCCTAATCAAATGGATCAAAATTGCCACTTCTAGATTTAGCATTACACTATTATGTACTAAATAGAATAAAAGTAAATCATGCCTGTTTGTAATATCGAACATTCTTACTCCTCTTTGGTGTTGTGAACAAAAGTTTGGTAGTTTTATCACCGGGCATGTAAGGATCTTGTCCATAAATACTAAATATAGGACAGCATCCACCGTTTCCATCAACATCAGGAATCAATCTCATTATCACACAATCCAGACAGAGTGCTCGATCCAATGGTGGCCATTCGGTTGCCACATTTCTCCTTGATACATATTGTAAATACCTCAATTGCGAAGGTATAGGATTCAACGATGAAAAGCAATGTAATAACTCACTACGAGCTTGTTTATAAACCGTATCCAAAGTCTTTGATTCTCCAGAGTAATTTTTACTGTAAATCAATAATGCAGCCAACATGAAAGCCAAAACAGGCCACGCACCGCGTTCACAATGCATTAAAAGAACGTATCGCATGCCAAACGAAAGCCAGCTTTCACATGATCGTAGATAATGGTGGATGGCTTCCATCGTGAGTAATGGGCAACCTTCGTAGTGACGAGGGTATTCAACTATGGTCATATCGTGAGTTGATAGAGCCGAGGCGAGTTGGCTTGTTGTGTTGCCTTCACGAAAGTTAAAAACAAGAATTGAAGCGTCTGGATAATGATCTTTAAGTTGGTTTGCTATGTCACCCACATAAGTTTTGTAGTTTTCTTGATCCCATGCATCGGTGGTGAAACAACAGTCAAAGACTACACATGAAACATACAATCTTGTAAGTGAATGTAAAAAGAGTGTAAATGGCTGTTTATTTCACATTTAGCACATTAGCTTCAAAAGGCTGATGAACTAGTTTGCTTTGCATATTGAAAATCCAACTGTAAAAATCATGTTAATTCAAAATTTGACAATTATATGCCTCAATTTCTACACACTTGTAGCTCTTGACTACCTAAAACAAACAATTTTCAAGCTATATGTATGCTGAAAAACGGTTAAATGATACCATAAACTGTTCCAGACCTCTTGATTTTGTTATCACATTTGGTTTGTGAAAGCCAAAAACAACTCAATATTGTCTTAAGAGTGTTGATAGAAACCAAATTTTCCATACATTGATAACCTAAAGAAGATTCATAACCTTATTCCTAGATTCCTTATTTCATACAAGTTAATAATGGCTACTGCATTAATTCGTTAACTTACAAAACTGATAAAGTAGTTGTTTTGCATATTGAAAACCTAATTAGCAGGAACAAACTGTTAACCATTATGATAAAGCATAATCCAACTGTAAAAACTAAAATCACTAAAGTTAATTCAAAATTTGACGATTATATCCTCCAATTTCTACATACTGTTCTCCTGACTGCCTAAAGCAAACAAAATTTCCATCTATACGCTTATAAATTCAATGGATATAAAGCGGTTGAACGGAGATGCATTAACTCAATAACTCCAAAACACTAAAAAGCTACTTTCCTTTGCATATTGAAAACCAAATTAGCAGGAACAAACTGTTAACCACTATGATAAAGCACAATCAACTGCAAAAAACCTAAAAGCAGTCACGCTATTTTAAATTTGATAATTATATGCTCAAATTTTTACATACCATGGCTTTCCACTACCTAAACTAGGTCTAACAATTTGACATGAACCTGCTAACACGACAGGACACGGATATTAACATGTTTGAGGTTAATAGGTTTGGAGAAAATGACACGATCAAGTATCATGTCGTGTTCGTGTCTAGTGCCTACAGTAATCTTGTCTTATCGTGTCGTGTCTAACATGTTAGGCCATGTTATGCCGGACATACCTAAAACAAACAAAATTCTCATCTATGCGGATATAAGTTTAACAAATGGATTTAAAAACGGTTGAATCACTTCATTAACTTGTAAACACTAATTGCTTTGCATATTAACCATCATAATAAACCATAATCCAACTCTAAAAACCTAAAATCACTCATATTAATCAATATCTAACACCTAAAGCCCAATTTCTACATAAACCAAACACATTTACCAGTTACACATATACAAATCCAACAAATTAATAATTAAAAAAAAATACCGTTAATAATAATAATAATAATAATACCATAAACTCTTTCTGAAATCTCGAGAAGTCCATCAGGCGGCTTCTTGTAGAACAATTTCCGTAACAATGTCATTACTATCAATCAATCGGTTATAATATTATTTAATTGCGATTTGAAACCCTAGAAAGTGCAATGTAGGCTCTAAATCCACCACCAAATCATCGTGCACGTGCATGCGGTAAACGATTATGATTCTGTATGTGATTGAATTGCTGCTTTTGAGGATTAACGAGCTCGGCGTGTAGAATATCAATGGCGATTGTTATTATTATTATTATTTGAGTGTGAGTTTATGATTTTCTATTGGTACGTGTGTGATGAATAACATCAGCTTCGGGACGAGAGTGATCGTTGCTCAGAAATTACAAATCATTATAAAAACAGTTACGGGGAAGTTAGTTTACGTTCTACGTCTATTTAATAAAAAACGAATACGAAGGAAAATTTGTGTTTGCTTAATTAGATGACAGAAGGATAATAATTGTGTTATACACGGGTGAAAAATATATCAACAAACAATATAAAATATAAACGACATATTCCGTCAACACAAATATTTGAAATAAGATTTTTACCAATAAATGTTACAAAAGAAGTTAAACTATGTTTATAATATAAAAAGAAAATACTTTATAAATAAATAACGCAGTGAAGAAATAATATAACATAAATGAATCATTAAACCTGAAAAAAAATAAAAAACACATATTAGTAAAAGATTTTGTAATATTAATTGAAAACAAAGCTTACAAATACATACCAGCTTTAAACTTTATCACATTAAGTTTCCGAAAATCTCCTTGTAAACAACGTTTGTTGGTTTATTTGTAAGCTGTGATTCTTTGTCAAGTATGACTAACTTAATACCCGGCTCTACTCTTCACTTTTGACAAAGCTACATAAAGTTGGCCATGTGAAAAAACTAGATCTTTTAAGTATAGCCAACTCTAGATAATGATTAACCTTGACTTTTGTTGATGGTCATGGCAAAATAAAATGCAATAGGAAACTGTCTTCTTTTTAACTTAAAAGGAAGTTTCTTATCCGATGGCGTCTGACTGATGCGACTAATCAAGGTACGATATCTGATATGAGTACCAGAAACAACTATAGCATCAATTACACTTCTACCGAGACTAACGACTTGTAGGCGTGTACCGTTGCACAATCCTTTTTTATGATCAATATTCCGTAGTAGCATAATTGGGACACCAACTTTAAGAACCAATTTGTGATATGGCATTCCAGACGTTTTTATCCCATTTAGAAAATCAGGAGAGTACAATTGCGGGTCAAAATTATCAAAAACAGTTTCAGCTTGATCTAAACTATTTGAACTTAGATACTCGACTTCGTCACCGGGAAACAGTGCTAACCTACGCTCTGAGC
Source organism: Bidens hawaiensis (assembly GCF_021521415.1). NCBI lineage: Eukaryota > Viridiplantae > Streptophyta > Magnoliopsida > Asterales > Asteraceae > Bidens > Bidens hawaiensis. The sequence continues at coordinate 45,586 of NW_027492745.1, read as the reverse complement.
AACCTCATTTAAAGGTGCCAATAGTGCCCGATCTTGAAAGTAAGTAACTTTGTTGAATTTGTCTAACATTTTAGGATAGACAAACTGAATTAAATCACCAATTGGATCTAATGAATTCAAAATTAGAAGATCATATGGAATCTCAACAATTGATTCTCCATCATTTGGACCACCAACGTTCCCTTCACCTATATCCGATAGCCAATCCGCAAACTCTTTGATCTCTTCAAGATTTGAGGATCCACATCCAACTGTAAGCATCATGTTCTTTGTAAGTTTAAGTAATTTACATTTTGACCAAATGTACGAAGAATTTATAGAAGCATTTACAAATTCACTTCTAGTACCATTTGTAACAACGGGCAAAATTTGTCGGAAATCACCACAAAAAACAACCACCCTACCTCCAAATAAAGTTTCTGAAGTATTTGCGGGATCACCTGTCATAACATCTTTTAACGTCCTGTCCAATGCTTCAAATGCGTGCTTATGAATCATGGGAGCTTCATCCCAAATAATTAAGGTTGTCTTTTTCAATAATTCATACACGTCTGTATTTCCCTTAACCTAATTAGGAAAACAAATAAAAACATGTTTAATGCAACGAATGTATATTAAAATTGAAATTCAAACATATGAAATTGAATATTAAGAACAAAATATACTTATAATATTTCTAAATGGACATTTTTGTTAACTCAAAGGAAAAAACAAAAGGTGTGAATAAGATTTGCATGATGAGATATAGCGTATGATAAATAATACCGGACATTGAGAATCTTCAGTTAGATTAATCGGAATGAGAAATCTTGAGTGGGCTGTTCTACCACCCTCCAATAACAAAGAAGCGATTTCGCTTGAAGCAACGTTCAATACAACTTCTCCATTAGACCTTATAGAAGCAGATACGGCTTTCCATAAATACGTTTTGCCCGTACCACCATAGCCATAAACAAAAAATACACCACCTCTTTTAGCAACCAATAAATTCATTATTTCATTAAAAACACCTTGCTGTTCATTTGTTAACGAATTAAAAAGATTATTAAATTCGTTAGACATGGTTTCGGTATCATAAGAAAGTTCTTCAACCGTCAATGGATTAGTTGCTCTAGAAATAGAATCCTTGTCTGGAAAAGGCATCTCCTTATACTTTCTGAGAGTTGAGTTATTAGAAACTAAAAAATTTTCAATTTCAAGCAATGCTAGGTTCTTTAGTTGTTCTTCGTTAAGACTTAACTTTGCAAAACAAAATAACATCATATATTTAGAAAAAGTATAAACAAAATTTTTACAAAATACATAATTGTGCAGTAAGAAAATGGATTAAAATTATTTAAAGCGTACCCAGATTATTTTGATCCTTTTGTTGTTTGTATAGAATGTTTTCAACTAAAATTTGTCATGTGCTTTCCCAAACAAAATTAGGTCTTGATAAACTATATGCAATCAACATTATAGCAAATAAATGCCGAAGATAATAACCGGTGGAAGTATAACTTGCTTTTTGAATGGCTTCTATATACTCTTTGTCGTCATCTAAACGGCCTCTTCTATAGTGTGCCTCTCGAAAAGTATCACAAATAACTCCATCAACTGTTCGAATGTGTTTAAAACATTTAGGACCTTTAACCTTATTTAGTAGAATTCTTAGGTAGTAAGCTTCATCGAACGCGGGTGGAATAGCATGAACTCTACCTATTGCAAACCCCCTTTGTCGCAATTCCCATTTACGTTGGTTTATTTCCATACAAACTTTGTTGGAAACTCAGAGTAAGTGAGATGGCTTGCAGACTCGTACTTCTTATTACACTCAAACCAACCAGTAAACATTGAAGACGCATTAGTGGTTTTGTTAAGTACATCTTCAATATCTTCTTAGCACCATATATTACTTGGTGTTCACTAGGTAAATGAAAAGCAAGCCTCATTATTTACGGAAGCCTATAATGCACATCAAATGCAAATATTCTCCATGTGGCTTCGCATGCCGAAACATATCTGCAGTCATAAAATGCTTTAATTTCGTCCAAATTAGGATCTTGGTTATTATAATTTTTATTTTATACAAGCGAAATTGTCACTCGATCTGGACCCTTATTAATGTATTGAAACAAATACTTGATTGACCCATCTTGATTTCACAACTCGACTTTAGATGGGCTTGAAATTTTTTTAATAGAGTCTTGTTATAGGGAACAACACTTCTATTATCTAAATTTATATCTGACAACATATTCTCCATTATCTCTTCTTTTGCAGACAGGAAAGCCTTCGGAATCAATACTTATTTTATTCTGAAATCTTTTTGGAAAATTCTTGGAACGTCTTTTATTAACCATGCAGGTGCATTTAGGGTTAGCCTCACCACATGGACCGTGAATCATGTGATCAGATACAAGCTTGTATAGTTCCGGTTTAGTGTTCCTGTTTGGAATTTCAGCAAAGATAAAATTATGTATCAGTTGTGGATTAGGAATCTTGCTTTTTGCATGCATAAACATGCAAATATGCGCGTGAGGTAGCCCCCTTTTCTGAAATTAATCGTGTAAACAACTGCAAAAAAAAAGAAAAAAGAAAAAAAACTATTAAACAATATTATCTTAATATTAAAACATTAAATATATAAAATATACATAAGTAAATTTTTTTAATATTTAATAGTCATAAGATAAAAAGATGTTAACTGCTTGAACCTTTTCAAACAAAAACTTTTCCTTCAACTCTTTAATCATTGAATCAAGCTTGAGCTTAAAAAGTCTGCATAATATATCAGGTCTATCCTTCGACTTTAAGGTAGTATCCTTAAGAAACCTTTTCACTTTTGGCCAATTGTGTCACAGCCCCCGACCCCTATACCCTGGGAGGGAAGCCGCGAACGTTGAGTAGTGGTATCGGTGTTTATTAAAATAATTTGCAGCGGAATATTTCATCAGAACCGTAGTTAGGAAAAATTGATCAGAGTTATAAAAACACCATAATTCTTATTTTATAAACTGGGATAAAAACCCATTTCTATACAAACATAAGTTTTATAGGGATAAAACCTAATTTATAAAGCACGTTTCTTTATTCTGGTGACAAGCCACTTATTTAAGCTGGAAGCCCGCATGCATCATTCCTTTGTCTCTAACAAGTCACCTGAAACATGTTTAAAAATATTTGATCAGCAGGAAATACTGGTTAGTACATTCATTTATAAATGACACATTCTACAGTTACAGCATTAAGATGTTTTTATATCTGTCTGCTTGCAAATTACCAAAATGTACTTGTCACTCGACCGTATCTGTGACTGTGGTCATATTACTTATTGGCTAACACTTGTCCAGTAAGTAACGTGTAATAGCCTAGTAGGAAAGCCTTGTATACAAAACCCCACAATACCAGTAGTAACCATCCCGTAAGTCTACAGAGACTTAATCACTGTAATGTATTTAAATTCCTTTGAAAATATTTAGACTATCTATCACGAGTTTTATGGTTTTTAGCAAAGCATCATGACAGTTTTGGAAAATCATTTATCTCATGCAAATGTGAGTTGTGCAAAAATTCGAATGTCTCACCTTGCAAGTTTATGTTTAACAAGCCTTCTGGTTTTAAGCACATAAATTAAGCACAATGTAGTATATCTATATTAGTATAAACCCAAAATTATAACGATAATCACGAGACATGAAACTTTACACGATGACACAATGTCATACCTTGTTGAGGTAGAGCTTTTGGATTCGAGTATGAGTTTCTTTCGATCGGAGAGGTACCGTTACAACTACTCGGGTATAATATCAGCCCTATATGAGAAATTTAGAGAGATAGTGAAAATGAACGAGTTATGAAGTTCAGAATTCCTCCCTATTTATACTTGAAATTGAGCATCTTCGCGTCGCGCGAAGAAATCTTCGTGTCGCGCGAAGTTGAAGTAGGGTTGTCGAGTCAGCCCTATCTATGCCACGTGACACGACACGTGTCAGGTAACGTGTCACCGTTGCGTAACTTTCACGTTGCAACTTTGCGTCGCGCAAAGAATCTTAAGCCTGCTCCTTCGCGTCGAGCGAAGGAACAAAAATACTAAGGCGGCCCGTGACGATGCGAAGTGCAAAATGCGCCATCAAAGCGCCACATTGCGCCCATCGCACTTTGCCCAAGCCTGAGCCCGTGTTCGTGCGCATCGGGTGCTTAGCACCCTCCGCTAGGACTACTGGGTGTGATTTGACACATAAGAATATTATCATGCAAAGTTTCTTCCTTATAAAGATCTTACAAGTTTTTTAATCTAGCGAAATGGAACAAGTTTTGAAAATTCTATTTATACCATGATAGAAGCCTTCCATTTTCTTTCCTCCACCAATGTGGGATGGAATTTTTACTTCCTTTACATTCTCCATTCTTCCTTTGTTTTATTTCTTCACTTCTTCTTTTTGATTATTCTATTTCTTTTGGATTATTTTATGGCTTGTTGTAGTCTCCCCTCCTTATTTTGAACCTCGTCCTTGAGATCTATTGGAATAGGTGTGGGTACTTCCGTTTCATTTCTGATTCCAATTCCCAAGTATATTCTGGTCCACGTCTTGAATCCCATACTTTGACCAGAACTATTCTTTTATGCTTGAGATTCTTGACCTTTCTATCTTCAATTTGTAGTGGTTTCTCAACGAATTTCAATTTTTCATTTACCTTTATATCTTGAAGGGGTACTTTTAATGATTCATCAGCTAAACATTTCCTTAAGTTGCTTACATGAAATACATCATGTATACTTGTCATTTCTTCGGGTAATTCTAGCTAATAGGCTACTGGTCCAACTCGTTTAATAATTTGAAATGGTCCAACAAACCTTGGACTTAACTTTCCTTTCTTACCAAATCGGACTACTCCTTTCCATGGAGATACCTTCAGTAGCACTTTATCTCCAACTTGGAATTCTAATGGTTTGCGTCTATGATATGCATAGCTCTTCAGACGATCTCGTGCGGTCTTTAATCTTTCCTTGACTTGAATTATCTTGTCAATAGTTTCTTGTATGATTTCAGGACCTGATAATTGTTTTCCTCCTATTTCTACCTAACACACTGGTGTTCTGGATTTTCGTCCATAAAGTGCTTCAAATGGGGCAGCATTAATACTTGTATGATAACTTTTATTGTAGGAAATTCTATCAGTGGTAAGTGGTCATCCCAATTTCCACCAAAATCTATCACACAAGCTCTTAGCATGTCTTCCAATGTTTGTATGGTCCTTTCACTTTGATCGTCAGTCTATGGATGGTATGTTGTGCTCAAGTTTAACCTTGTTCCCATGGCTATTTGGAAACTTTTCCAAAAATGAGAAGTAAAACGGCTATCCCGATCAGATACAATGGATAATGGAACTCCATGTAATGAGACAACTTTGTCTACATATAACTTAGCTAATTGCTCCATTTTGAAAGTTTCCTTCATTGGTATGAAATGAGCCGACTTTCTTAATCTATGTTGGTACACATTTTGTACGTCTCAATCTTTATCAGGGCATTAATGTATTTAGTATAAAGTATAGGGGTCTTAATGTAAATATGGCTAAATGGGCCATTCGCTCTAATGTAATGTTACATTCGTTAAACAGTAACGAATGTAACACATTCATCTAATTGTAAGCTCATTCGTTAACCCTGTTTAACGAATGAGATAACGAATGAGGGCTATTCGTTATAGGTTAAAGTATTAACGAATGAGGAGTTCATTCGTATGGTTTAATGTAACGAATGACACATTCGTTAACTGTTAAGTTAACGAATGTGGTCATCCCCTATATATATTCTTTAAATTATTCATTAATGAAAGTTTTTCAAGTTTCCAAATTTTCAGTTCATTCTCTCTCGTTACTCTGTCATCTCCATAACGTAATCCAGCCTAATCGTATATCAATCAGCATGTGTATCGTTGTTATCAAGATCTAGATCCGTGTTAAAGGTTCTTTCAAGTGGTATCAGAGCCTTGAATCTGATCTACGATACATAATCGAGTGTTAATCGTATTCAATTGATTCGGTTTCATGATGAACTGTTTGAGTTTTAAGGTAAACTGATAATGGTAGAAACAGAGAATATTTTTAATGAGGATTTGAACTAGTTTTTTTTGTGTTTGTGAGTTCGGACTAGGCAATTAAGGTTCGGATTTGGTTTTGGATTGTTTTGATAGAAGTTTTAAGTAGTTTCAGTAAAATTCGGACGAGTTGGAAGTTTGAATCGTTGAAGACTGATTCGTTAAGATGAAGTCTTATTCATTAGGATGAAGCCTGATTCGTTACACTGTTTACACTCATTCGCTAAGTCCTAACCACTCATTCTCTATAACTTCAATCTCATTCGTTCAATCTTATTCGTGAAGACCTAACCTTATTCGTTCAATCTTATTCGTTAAAGTCTGATTCGTTCAAGCTTAGTCGTTAAAGCCTGATTCGTTTAAGCTTATTTGTTAAGCTTGATTCGTTAGATAAATTTGTTAACGAATATCCCATTCGTTAAAGTAATCAATTTTTTAACGAATCTTCCATTCGTTAAAGTATTAACGAATATCTCATTCGTTACTGGTTCATTCGTGTGAACAGTAAACGAATAATCTTTGAAAGTTTGACAATTTTAATCCCTGAAGTTTATCATGGCTGCTCAGAATTCATCTTATTATGCGTTAGCATCATAGAATGTCTTATTGCAACAGATGCTGACAATGGATAACGAGATTGGCAGTCACAATAAGTGTCCCAAGCTGTTGAAACTATCGGACTTTGCCCGTTGGGAACCAAGATTCCGTGCACATCTGGGATCCGTGCATCCTAGCAGTGTTCGTTTTCTTGATGATGTTTATGCTGCACCACTGATCGGTAATGACAATACAAGTTGGACTCTGAAACCTTTTAAGGATTATGAGACACATGAGTTGAAGGACTTTGAAAGTGAAACGAAAGCATATTCTACACTCACTATGGCTTTACTGGAACATATTTTTCATCAATATAGTACGATCAAAGTCTGTGCTTCACTGTTTACTACCTTGAAAACGAGAAGTTTGGGAAATACTCTCAAAAGCAAGAAGACTTTGGTGAAATTTCAATTCAGAAATTTTATCCTGATGAAAAATGAAACTGTAGAAGAAATGATCAACCGTTTTAGCCATTTGATTGTTGAGATGTCATCTGTTGATCTTGAGCCAACTGAACAAGATAAGATTGATACTTTAAAGAATGTTTTACCTACAGATTATTCAACTTTTTTGTTCGTGCTTAAAGAAAACGGTTTCTTTCAGAAACCTGAACTGACTGCTGTACAATTCATTAATAAGATCGAAGAAAGGGAATTTGATCTTAAATGTCAATCTACCTTGAAAGAAAATCAAAATCAGCAGTCATCAACTCAGAATCCGTTACTTTATGGTGGTGCATTACCGGCAAACAATGCGACAAGCTCAGTGCCTATTAATGCTTTCTTTGCTCAATCTCAAGAGGGTCCTAACGTAAACAATTCTCCTAATGTTTGTTTCATGGCGAGTGGTGCAACTGGAAACTCAAATGCTCATACTTCAAGTCTACCAAGGTTAATTTACAAGAAGCTGAACAACAGTTCGCTTTTGTATGTGCGTTCATGACTTCATATGAACAACTGGTGGGAAGTAAGATTGCTACGAGTGATCTCACAGATGAGGACTATGATCAAATCAACCCAGATGATCTTGAGCTTATGGATTTGAAATGGAACATGGCCATGATTGTTCGAAAGGTTAAAAGATTTATGCAAAGAACGGGAAAAGATCTTCCCACGTTGAACAAAAGGGTTGGATTTGATAAATTAAAAGTCAAATGTTATAATTGCAGTGAATTTGGTAATTTTTCCAAAGAGTGTGACAAGCCGAAGAAATATTTTTCTGGCTCACGCAATTCTGACCGTTCTTCTACAAAGTCTTCATCTGGAGGAGATAAAAGTAACACTACTAGCTCTGGTGATCAAGAAAAATCTCCAGTTACTCAAGCTTTATTGGTAAATGATGGAATTGATTGGTCTCAGCGTTTATTGGGAAACCAGGCAAACGTTGCTATCGTTGAGCCTGTGGAGAAGTTTGAGGATGCAAGTAGCGATAATGTATTAGAAGGTAGTGATTCTTCTGACTCGAAAACTGACAGTGATCAATCTCTGTCATCTTCACAAGAATCATCTCCTGAAGAAACTGCATCTTATGCCTGCATGGCTAAGATTGATGAGGTATGTCCTATACCTCAAATTAATGTAAATTGTTCTGAGTGTGCTGTGTTAAAAGCCAAACTTGAAACAGCTTTAACTCAAAACAATACATTTACTAATGATTACTTTACTATCAAGGAATGCTATAAGCAAAAGACAAAATTGCTTGAGCAAACGAATCTGAAAATTCAGAAATTATCAGATAGTAATCATGATCTTAAAGCTAAGGTCCATTGTAAAATTATTGAAGTGGATCAACATTTAAAGGAGATTCTTCATCTTCGAACTTGCATTTCCAATCTCGAACAAGAAAAAATGGAATTAAATCATAAACTTAGTAAATTAAGAGATTCTTCTTTCTTGTTGAATGAAATAATTGAGGTTAATCATTCACATAAAAAGAATGGAAAAGCAGGTTTGGGATACGTCGAAATTCCTCCTCCATTTAATCAGGATTACAGTAGCATTCCTAAGGCAGAAAATTCTTTAAATATGCCTATTGTTAAACCTGAAAATGTTGAGACATATGAACCGACTCGTGAACCAGCTATTATTGAAAGCAAAAAGGTGTTTACCAAAAATGAAATGGACGGTTCAATTGAGGAGTTGACTGAAACAGATGTGATTGTTAAAAATAAGGACATTCCAATTGATAATCACATTTTGTGTGAACCAGAGATTTTGAAAAAGTTGTTTATGATGTAAAATCTTCAAATGTTTCTTTAAACAATTCAAGTGTTCCTAATGAGCTCCCTAAAGTAATTCCAAAGGAACAAGTTAATGTAACTTCCACAGACAAGCTTTCAGTATCTGATGAGGAATTAATGCAATTTATTAATCCTCCACTGAAAACTTCAATTGGAAAAGTATTTAAATTAAAAGGTGTCTCAAAAGTGTTATCAGACAAAGAAGTTCCATTGAATCTTCTTAAACCAGAATTGATTGAAAGTGTATTTCAAGATGAAACTACTCAAAAACTAGTAATGTTCAAAAACAAAAAACAAATGTTTTTAAACCTATAAAATTCATCAAATCGTCAGGTTTGGAAAATTCATCGAATTTGACAAATCTTGAATTTTACAAAACGAAGAAGGGTTTAAAACATGAGTCATCAAAAAAGGTCACTTTTGAGATACCTAAATCTGATAATCTGAAAACTTTGTTATCACAACTGACCGGTACATCATCACAACGAAGTTTAGACTCTCGACTATGTTTCAAGTGTGGTGAACCGGGTCACGTTTCAAGACGATGCAAAGCAAAGATAGATAATATCAAAAATTATTCAACTTGCAAAACGAATGATTTTTCTAACATAAAAGAAAATTAAGTTGATGATTCTTTGAAAATGTATTCAAACATCAATCCGAGGAAAGTTATTCGGATTGATGCACTTAATGTATTGAACACATGTGTTGACCGTGCTCAACCCATTTGTTCAAACACATATTCGAGAAGAATCCGTGATGGTTATCTTAAGAAGAAATCTAAGAGAACTGCCACTTATTCTCAAGTACCGAATATGTGTGTTAATTTATTAAGTTGTCCAAAGGTTTCAAAGGGTGAGCCCAAGACTGAGGCTTGGGCTGCCTTCTTGAACTAATCATTTTACTTGATTGTGCAGGGTACATCTAGGTCCGTATCAACTCAAAAATGGATATTGAATAGCGGATGTTCTCGGCATATAACCGGTAACATAGACCTTCTGCACAACATTAAAGATATTCAAGGGGGTTATGTGGCGTTTGCTAGTAATCAAGGAGGAATGATTACAAAAGAAGGAGAAGTTTCAAACGGTAGAATTACGTTTGAAAATGTTAATTATTGTGAAAAGGTGGATCACAATCTGTTAAGTGTTTCATAGATTTGCGATAAGAAGTTTACCACCATTTTTACTGACAAGGAGTGTGTTATTCTTCAACCAGGATTCAAAATTCCAGAAGACATGGTTGTCATGCGATCACCTCGATCAAATGATATTTATATACTTGACATGAGTTACGATGTCAAAGTTTCGCCCTCATCTACTTGCTTCGTGTCTAAAGCAATAGAGAAAGACTATATTCTTTGGCATAGACGCATGGGACACATTCACTTAAGAAAAATGAACTTTTTGATGACAAATGATTTAGTGAATGGTGTGTCCCTCAAGAACTTTAAATTTAATGATCATTGCATCGCATGCAAGAAGGGGAAACAAAAGAAGAAATCTCACCCGACCAAATCACTAAATGATATCGTTACTCCTCTGGAACGACTTCATATGGATCTCTTTGGTCCAGTGAACCGTGCTAGCATTGCAGGAGATTTTTATTGTTTGGTTGTGACGGATGATTTCTCTCGTTACTCGTGGGTGTTATTTATGGGATCGAAAGATCAAACTCCTGTGCTGATTCAAAACCTTATTACAAAGATCGAATCACTTTACAACCTGAAAGAAAGACGAATTCGTAGTGACAATGGAACTGAGTTCAGAAATAATGTATTGGATTTCTTTTGTATTCAGAAAGGAATTCATCGGGAATTCAGTGCACCTTATGTTCCTCAACAGAATGGTGTGTCTGAGCGAAAGAATCGTACGTTGATTGAAGCTGCACATACAATGCTGGCTGATTCAAAGCTACCTGTTCAATTCTGGAACGAAGCTGTGAATACTGCTTGCTACACATTGAATCGCGTACTAACGGTAAAGAAGCTAAAGAAGACTAGTTATGAGCTTCTACATAATTGTAAACCGAACTTAAAGTATTTGGAACCATTTGGGTGTCCATGTACTGTGTTGAAGAAAGATGTTGGAAAGTTCGATGAGAAAGCTTTTGAGGGTTATTTCTTGGGTTATAATTCTCCGAAGAAACAGATTTTCAATCTTTCTTCTGGTTGTGTAGAGGAACGGTATCACGTTTATTGTCAAAGTTATACCACTCCACCAACTGGTACAGGACCCGATTGGATGTTCGATTACGAACGATTATTTAATTCATTTACATCAACAGTTACTGATATACCTGAAGATCTCGTTAGATCGTATTTGGAGGATCAATGTCTTCCAAGTCCATGGTTTTCCTCGGTTGATGAAAGTAACTCTCCTAATGTATCTGAAACGTCAAACGATGTTTCTGAATTTTCCGATGATGCTGAGTTTGTTGATTCATCATCTGTAATGGTAGATGAAGCTCAATAGACTACCGAGCCTATTCTAATCAGTGATGATTCATCATTTGTCTCTTTAGACACTGCGGAGGAGAATATCACCAATTTGGGTGATCATGTATCTGTTCCTGCGAATCCTATTTTACGGATTCATTCGCAACATCCACAGGATCAGATAATTGGTGATGTGAACGACGGGGTTCGCACAAGGCACCAATTGGCTAACATATGTGATGATCAATCTGATCATAATGTATCTCCTACTGAGGATTCGATTGTTTGTGCTTATGCGGATTTGCACTCTTCGGGTATCCTTAGTATTGCACAATACACCTGCTTTTTATCACAGATAGAACCAACAAATGTCGCAATGGCACTCACGGAACCATCATGGGTTGAAGCTATGCAGGAGGAGCTGCAACAGTTTGTTAGACTGGGTGTATGGGACTTAATCGACAAACCCGATCGCGTTAAAAAGGTGATTCCTACAAAATGGGTTTTTAAGTGCAAGAAGGATGATCGTGGGGTTATCGTGCGAAATAAGGCGCATTTGGTCGTTCTTGGTTACAATCAACAGGAAGGCATAGATTATACAGAAGTGTATGCTCCGGTGGCACGTCTAGAGGCTATACAAATATTTCTTGCCTATGTAGCCTACAAAATCTTCAAAATTTATCAAATGGATGTAAAATCGGCATTTTTGAACGGAGCAATTCATGAAGAAGTGTACGTGAAACAGCCTCCAAGCTTCGAGGATCCAGACTTTCCTGAACGTGTTTACCATTTAAACAAAGCTCTGTATGGTTTCCATCAGGCCCCGAGAGCCTGGTACAGCACGTTGACTGACCATCTGATTGAAAGTGGATTCACGAGGGGAACTGTGGATTGTACGTTATTTTACAAAAATATGGGTGATGATCTGCTCCTCGTCCAAATTTACGTGGATGATATTATTTTTGGTTCGACAAACGATAGTTTATGCAAAGACTTCGAGACAACAATGCAGACAAAATTCGAGATGAGTTCGATGGGAGAAATGAGTTTCTTACTGGGTTTGCAAGTTCACCAGTCTGACGCCGGGATCTTTATCCATCAGACAAAATATGTGAACGATGTCTTGAGACGATTCAAGATATTCGATGGCAAAATTCCCTCTACTCCTCTTCCCGTGGGTCACAATTTATCACCGGATGAATTGGAGGATACCGTAGATCCGACCCTATATCGAGCTATGATTGGATCATTCTTGTATTTGACTGCTTCTCGACCAGACATTATGTTTGCTGTCTGTTTGTGTGCTAGGTATCAATCGAGTCCACGAGTGACTCACCTGGCAGTAGTATGGCGTATCTTACATTATCTGCGGGGAACTCCAGACATCGGGTTATGGTACCCCAAAGACGACAACTTTGATCTCACCGCCTTTACTGACTCGGACTATGGAGGTTGCAAGATCAATTTCAAATCGACAACGGCGGGATGTCAATTCTTAGGAAACCCGCTTGTTTCCTGGCAGTGTAAGAAGCAGACAACGGTCTCAACTTCAATAGCCGAAGCGGAGTATGTGGCAGCCTCGAGTTGCTGTTCACAGGTTCTCTGGATCCAGCAACATTTGCGGGATTACGGTTTGAAGTTTCTTACTACTCCTATTTTTATTGATAATTCTGCTGAAATTTCTATCACCAAAAATCCGGTTCAACATTCAAAAACAAAACATATTGAAATCCGTTATCACTTTATTCATGATTGTTATGAAAAGAAATTAATATCAATTGATAAAATTCATACGGATTTTCAAAAGGCTGACCTTTATACTAAAGCTTTTGACAAAATGCGTTTTAAATACTTGCTTGGTATAAATGGTTTAAAATCTTTCACAGAAATTCAAAAGCTTGGTTAGATCATTTTTTTTTGTTTTGTTTGTTATTTCATTTCATTTTTTATTGTTTTTAGGGGGAGAAAATAGAAAAATACAAAAATAGTGTGGTTTCGTTTGTACAGAAAAATTCTATAAAATCCAAAAACATTCAAATATTGAAAAATCCAAAAACATTGAAAAATGCTCCTCAAAATTGAGTTTTGAAGCAAAAAGGGAAAATGATAGTACATTGACTTAGCGGACCTAACACATGAATAAAGTAGACTAAAAAGTGCCGTAAGATCAATTGTATGATGTGTATGATAGGCTTAACAGATCGCATAAGTGCTGAAAAGATATAAACCTAAATGCTTGCCAAATCTAGTGGTGTTACATCTTGATGCATAGTTAATATCTGTATTAAGTATCAAAAAGCTTTAAAGATTGCTGTGTGTGCATACATTCATTTTTGAAGAAAATTCTGCTTTATTTTTAATTTTGCAAAGAAATTCAACTTTATTTTTTCTTTATTTTTATTCAAATCTTGGATTCTCTCCTGCGCGATAAGATTATCCGACCTGAGGGTTAAGATTTGGATATTCTGCTTTATTTTCTTGGTGTTTCGTATATAATCTTAGACTTTCTCCGCGCAATAATACGGAATTATCCGAATAGAGAGTTAAGATTTTATGCAACTTCTGCTTATTTTATCCTTTTATTTTTGTTAAAATGGAACCTTATCTGCGTGTAGTAATACCAATCTTAAGGGAAAATTTTAACTTTCTGTTTTATTTTCTTTTTGTTATTTTTGTATGAGTCACAACTAATCAATTCAAAGAAGAAAAACGTACATGTGAAATTCAATGTATAAGAGATATGAAACTGTGTCTGGCAGGTGGGTTTCACATATGATTTGTGCTTAATTGAACTTTAAAATGTATCGTAAAGTTACGGACGGATCTGTCTAAAGTTTAAATTGGACAATTATATCTGCAATCATCTTTGGGTTACGTGCATAATAATGTCAAAATTGAAGTGTAGTCTAGGATGTTATTAGTTAATATGATTCCCTGCTCAACTCATAAAAATATGTATTGTTTTTCATTTTCTGTGTTTAGTTCTTTGCTACTTGAAAATTTTCAAAATATACAAAAAGATTTTATATTCTTCTGCTATAGTTTCGATTTGCCAAGCTAGCGAATTAATCATTGAGAAAAGGAAAAAGAGTTAAACCCTGGAACAAAAGTTTAAGTTAAATTGAGCTTAACGTATTTTCAATTGATAACAATTGATGAATTTAATGTAAAAATCTGTTTAAGTTAAGTATTACCGATCCATGGTGATCAGGCATTTTTAATGTATGCAATTAAAACATAACTTGGATTTAATTGATTATTTAATTCCTTAAAATGAGAATCTTGTCTCATTCGCTAAGGAACTTGGTGATTCGTTAACATGTTTAACGTATGTAAAGCCTTTCGTTATTTAAACATAACGAATGAGTTTCTCATTCATTATAAAGACATTCGCTTCCGTTGTGCATAACGAATGGAAGACATTCGTTTAAACACTTAACGAATAAGAATGGTTAATGTATTATTCGTTAAAGGTTAACGAATGACTTAGTTATTTGTTAACAATTTAACGAATGAGAGAAGATTCGTTAAAATTTTTAACGAATGAGATTCAAAAGTTAACGAATGAGGCCATTCGTTAGTTCAAATTTTGAACGAATGACCTCGATTCATGTGAAATTATTGGATATAATCCCTAGGTTAGTCGAATGACGGTTCATTCACCTATTTCCTATTCCATTGCCATTTCCAAACAAAACTCTGCCAAAATTTTATCAGAATCCATTGCTTGCATATTAGATTCATTGATTGATCTATTTGTCTTCAACAGGTAATGGCGATAATAACCATACCATTCTCATGGAATTTCATCGGTGTTTGAGTGTTAATTGCTATAGTAAAACTATGAATATTCAAAGATGAATTGAATGTTATTGAAATTCTTAAATGAATCAACATTAGACCAAAAATCATTGTTTTAAGTACTTACAACTGATTTCCGAACATGTGTGGTCTGATTCATTGTTAAAATGTTTGGAAATCAAGAAGATTAATCGATGAATATCGTCGGTTTTGACTTTTATTAGTCAAAATTGATTATAATTTGACTCCTGGGTTAGTCAAATTGATAATTGAGTCTGAGTTGTTATCTTTATAACGAATGTATTATGATTCGTTAAATGGATTAACGAATAACTATCTGATTCGTTAATGTAACGAATGGATAGTTGAATCTGAGTTATTCGTTAAACTTGATTCGTTACTTGTAACGAATAGGTTAATGATTAACGAATGTCTCTTTTAATGTATAACGAATGTCACATTCGTTTAAAGTTTTTAGCGAATGTGATAGTCATTCGTTAATATGCTGATTATTTTGGAATATTTTACTAATGTATGGTTGTTCTTCAACAGATATGGCACTGTCTTGGAATAAGAGCCACAACATATGTGCATTTGTAGAGCCGAATTTTGAAGATACTCCTATCTTTGGGGGTATGATTCGTTTTCTCATCCGCTCGAGAATCTACAAGGCCATCTCTACCCGAACAGTTGTATATCAGAAGATTATTAGGGAATTCTGGAATACTGCCAGCTTTAATGAAGCAGAAAATCAGATTGAAGCAGTTGTTCAGGATAAGCGGGTTGTGATAGATGTTGGAGTTATTCAAGACTCACTGGGTTTTCATGATACTATTGATGATAGGTGTGAGTTCGATCGAGTGTTGATAAGAGGATTATTCGGTCGTGTAAAGTATAATGGTGATTTGGGCAAATCAATGTACAACAAAGTGAACTTGTGTGAACAATACAAGTATCTGCTTCATGTTCTTATACATTGCCTGAGTGGTCGGAAATGAGGTTTCGACGAGTGTAGGGTGATGTTACAATCTGCTTTCGTGGCCCTAGTTCTGAATAAACCATTCAATTTCTCTGAATTGGTTTACTATCATTTGAAAGAGAATATCACCAGCAGACACAAATTCTTAATGTATCCTCATTTTCTGCAAATGATGATCAACGACTTGGTGCTAGACTTGGAGAAAGATCAAGCTGATGTTATGAAGCTAGAACATATGAACGAAGAAACTATGAAACGGTTGAGATCTTATAGAGGTCAGAGTTTGGAAGATCGCCCAAGGTATAAACGTTTGATTTGTCATTTAGCAGATGTTGATTATGTCGCGCCATCTAATGATCGTTGGATTCATGATGATTCCGATTTGGAACGTGAAGATGGTGATGGTAATTACGGTGGAGATGATGGTGGTGATGGTGGTCCAGGACCACAAGCTGAGTTAAGTTATGAACAGAAGCGTAAGCGTAAAGGTAAAGAACCGATGACAAAAGAAGGGGAGAAAGTCAAGAAACAAAGAGTTAGAAGGGGTTCGGGAATTGAGATTCCAAGCCAGCCTTTTGTACCTTCTACTGCTGTTTCTACTCCTATTATATCTTCTACTGCTTCTCCAGTTCCAGGTGCACAAATTCCACGATCTCCTACTCCTAATATTATATCAGATTTTCCTCGTTCTCCAACACCTGTGCAAATGCCTACGTCTCCAATGCCTCCAACTCTTACTACTATGAGGCCTGATATTCAGTTTGGAGATATATTACATAATGTATTGGCACAGATGCCTACACCGCAGCCAATTACACCTGTTACTCCTGTTACACCTATACCGTTGCCGAGGCCTGAGCATTCCTTTATGACATTCAGTCGTCCTCAGGGTCCTATGCAACCAATACATCCTAATTTCTATCTCATGGATCCTCACGCTCAATGGTTTCATATGATGAATCTGTTGCATTTACAACACACACAAATGCATGCAGATCGAGCTGCACATGAGCTAGCGCAACGAAACTTACTGAGACATCTTCTTATAGCTCAGCGTGATAATAAAGAACTTTGAGCCCTTGTTACTGCTCAGGGGGAGAGGTTAGACAAACAAGAGGAGATTATTCTTCAACTGACATGCAAAGAAGATGAATTGAAGAAGTTGAAAAATAATGAAGATGACCAGGATGGTGCAGGGGGTGGGGTAGATCAGCAACCGGGCGGAAGTTCTACACCGTCGGCGGGTAATAAGACTGATGCTGGTGTTGGTGGTGGATCAGAAGCGAGTAATCTACAGATTGTTCCATATAAAGATTACACGAGAGCCAAGCCAATAGATGTTATTCCGGCTAATATGCTTCTGTTTGTAGGATTGGATGGGATTGTTTACAGTATGGCGAATGCTGATGAGATCGAAGAAGGTGAATTTGTTGATCATTCGTTAACAAAAGAACACATTGCCTTACTTCTGGATCTAAATGATGATGAGATTGAGGAATTGGGTAAAAATGTGCATGTGGAGATGGAAGATCATACTGATACAGGTATTCCTCATGGGAATGTACCTGATTTTGAAGAAGTGGAAGTGGAAGATTTTACTGTTGAAGAATATCTGGAGTTTTACACAAATAATAACAATGATTCAGGTATTCCATTCTTTACAACTGAGCATTTCAAAGCAGCAGAGCATCGATTACAGGAAGAAAAAGTTAAGTTAAAAGCTATTGAATCGAGCTATGTGTCCACTACAGAGAAGAAGAGGAAACGTGCTTTTGATGGTATGTTTGAGCATAATGTTGAAAAGATAAATAAGGTGATCGAGACTTTCAGATATTATGATCGAGAAGATGTGAAAGTTGAGAAAGCCCGAGAATCTGCATACCAGATGAAGAAGTATAAGCCTGCTAAAGACGTTAAAGGTGATATGGTGGCCTGGCAGTACGATTCAGATCTTAAGGTATATATCGTTAAGTGGGAGCACGGTATTTATTATTTCAAACACCCACACGATATATTATCTATGACTAGATGGGATTTATGAACCTTAGCTAATCATCCGTTTGTTAATCGTGGAGAAGATAAATGGGCTAGCTGGTTCTACAGGCAGTTATTACATGAAACCCGCTTTGGTTTCAAATTCTTCCAGCCTCAGGTGCCGAAACACAAATATATTGACGAGATAGATGCATGCACAGGATGGAGGAAGTTAATTTTAATAGTGAAACCGCTGAAGACGATGAAGAGGGTTCCGATGAAGATATTCCCTCAGAGTTTTTTCACCTCATTTAATTATTGGTATTATGATAATCGTACAGGTGAGCGGTTATTGTTTATGGACAGGGGTCACACACGAAGACGTTACGTGTAATTGATCCAATGTGGCTGGTCAATCTATCTGAGTCTGACAATGACGCGTTATTCACAAGTCAGATCAGATTCGCTAATGTAAAGGATTATGATCTTGCAATGCAGTTTCAGAGGGTTGTTCGTGTCTGCTATGCATACAAGATTCATAGCTGCGTTGATTGGAAGACAAAGATGTTTCAACGCTAAAGTATGATAAAGAGCTAGAGACGAGGGGGAGTTTGTTGATACACGTTTTATACGTCTCAGTCTTTATCAGGGCATTAATGTATTTAGTATAAAGTATAGGGGTCTTAATGTAAATATGGCTAAATGGGCCATTCGCTCTAATGTAATGTTACATTCGTTAAACTGTAACGAATGTAACACATTCGTCTAATTGTAAGCTCATTCGTTAACCCTGTTTAACGAATGAGATAACGAATGAGGGCTATTCGTTATAGGTTGAAGTATTAACGAATGAGGAGTTCATTCGTATGGTTTAATGTAACGAATGACACATTCGTTAAGTATTAACGAATGAGTATTAACGAATGAGTATTTTTGGAAAATTTTCTTAAACGAAATTTTTCAGGGATATTTTAAATATGCGGGATACTCTTCTGGCAAATTTTGGTGACATATTTTTCGGCCGACTTTTCACGCATATCGAGGGGCCGAGGGGGATTAACCGACTAAGTTAACGAGAATTTTCTTGAAGATTTTCGAAGAATTGTTCAAAACCTTGCCTAATTTATCAAGAAAAGGGGGAGATAAAACTTTCAAAGAGTTTAAACGATTGGTATCTTTCCTACATTTGCAAGGATTTCTTGAAAAAATTACTGTAATTCGGGTGGTAATATGTGATTGCAAAGCTATATTTAACCGAGTTCAAGATTGTGTTTGCTCTTCAATTGGTGATTGATTTGTTCAAGATTGAAACCTGACTATGTGGGATACGAGTGTCTGTCCGTTTACTTCTTTCTGAGGGACTTTGATCCTGACAATGTTGGCTACGAGTATTCGGCGGGTTGCTTCTATTGAAGGGGACAATTCTTGAATGGGTTGATCGTGTTGAAGAATATACGTGCTTGTCATCTGATTGAAGAATGTGATTGTTCGGTATTGATTAACAAAGGTTGGAACTCTGAATCATATGCCCAAAGCATTAGCGCATCTAAGCGTATTGGTTGCCGATGACTTGCTGCTAATTGATTCGTTTGATTGAACCATATCATATGCCAGCTGGATGATCGAAATGATCACCTGGACATGCTTGTTTGAGGGGGAGATCTGATACGAGTAGCTACAAGTTGTTGGTTTGCTTACAAAGAGTTATATTTTGTCTGTTTGCTCAAGCCCGAGAATCATCAACCAAGGGGGAGGTTGGTTGTACGGCTGATAATATGCAGTTAAAGTATTAACGGTTAAAGTATTCAACTTTAACGTATTCGTTGTTAACGTATTCGACGTTAATGTATTGGTCTTTAACGTATTCGTTGTTAACGTATTCGACATTAAAGTATTGGATGCTAAAGTATTGGAAAGCATTCGAGAGCTACGGACAAGGGGGAGTTTGTTAGTGCACGGATTTGGTGTCCGCAGCTGTTTGAATAGGATAGGGGTTGTTTAGTCTTTATATTAATGTATAGAGGCACATTCGCTAAGGATGTTTAACGAATGGGCCTCATTCGTTAAAGACTAGACATATTCGTTAATGTAAGAGCTCATTCGTTACTACTGTTTAACGAATGGAGGCTCACTCGTTAAAGTAATGCCCATTCGCTAAGGATGTTTAGCGAATGGGAGGTCATTCGCTATGAGAAGCCTCATTCGTTAGTGATGTTAACGAATGAGGAGGACTGCCTATAAATAGGCCTTCCCTAGTGAATGTGCAGAGAGATCTGTGCCATATTTCCTTCCATTGCTTGTTTATGAACATTTTTCACTTCATCAATTAAATTGATTTGAAGTTCTAATCTTAGAGCTCGTACTCTTTTAGGTTTTTCGTGCTCTTTTCTGCTTAATGCATCAGCTACTACATTAGCCTTACCTTCACGATACTGGATTTCACAATCATAGTCGCTAAGAATTTCCGTCCAACGTCTTTGCCTCATGTTGAGCTCCTTTTGCCTAAATATATATTTTAAACTTTTATGATATGTGAATACAGTAAACTTGCTACCATGCAAATAATGTCTCCAGATCTTTAGGGCAAAAAATATTGCCCCTAATTCTAAATCATGTGTTGTGCAATTCTTTTCATGCTTCTTCAATCGTCTGGATGCATAGGCAATAACTTTTTCACGTTGCATTAATACACATCCTAACCCTGATTTGGAAGCATCACAACATACTGTGAAATTTTCGGTTCCTTCTGGCAATGCAAGTATTGGGGCATTTGTTAACTTTTTCTTTAAGGTTACAAAAGCTTCTTCTTGCTTGGGTCCCCATTCTAATTTAACATTTTTACATGTTAACTTTGTTAACAGAACTGCTATTCGGGAAAAATCTTGAATGAAGCGTCTATAATATCCTGCTAATCCTAAGAAACTTCAAATTTCTGTAGGAGTTTTAGGAATTTCCCATTTAATGATCGCTTCTATTTTGGCAGGGTCCACATGAATACCTTCATGGTTAATTAAGTGACCCAGAAATTGCACTTCTTGCAACCAAAACTCACACTTTGAAAATTTAACATAAAGCTTCTCTTTCCTCAACAGTGCCAAAAGTGTATGAATATGTTTGACATGATCATCACTAGTTTTGGAATAAATAAGTATATCGTCTATAAAAACGATTACAAATTTATCCAGATACGGTTTACATATTCGATTCATCATATCCATGAATGCAGCTGGTGCATTGGTTAAACCAAACGACATAACTGTAAACTCGTAGTGACCATATCTTGTCCTAAAAGCAGTTTTAGGAATGCCTTCTTCCTACACTTTTAATTGATGGTATCCTGAGCGTAAGTCGATCTTTGAAAAATATCTAGATCCTTTGTAACATCCCGAAATTTCAAAGTAATATTAATTATATTACTTAATAATAGAGGGAAAGTTTACTCGGGTTATCAGGAAATAAATAAAAGAATAGGAGTTGGTATGGGTCGGGCTAATGTTGGGTAATGGATGTGGGTTGTGGACTTGGATTAATTAAGATGGGTTAAATGAGAATGGGCCTTAGGTCCATGGGATCTCAGGGATATAAATACCCTAACACCCCAAAATATCTTCATTCTATCTTTATCCAAGCACACTCCACACACACATACACACACACCACACCCAAAACCGCCGCCGGCCGGGCCGAGAAAGAAGGAAGGATCGAGCGAGGTCCGGGTAAGAGAGAAAGATTAGTGGTGATACCAAGATAAACGAGATCCAAACAAGCTCAAAAGGTATGATTCTTGATCTTGGAAGTTTAAAGATCCGAGCTTTTAGTGTATAAACGACCGAAAATTGTCGGGAAGTGTAGTGGGTGGTATTGAACCTTAACAAGGGTGTTAAAATCGCCCGAAATGTTGATCAGAAACCGAAACAGCGGACATCTGGGCAACTTCGCCTTCATCTGGGCAACTTCGCCTTCAAGCGATGAACTTCGCCTGCAAGCTAAGTTCGCCTGATGAACTTCGCCTGCAAGCTAAGTTCGCCTGATGATAAGTTCGCCTGATGAACTTCGCCTGCAAGCTAAGTTCGCCTGATGATAAGTTCGCCTGAGATTTAACTTCGCCTAAAGCCAAGTTCGCTTGAGGTTTAACTTCGCCTAAAGCTAAGTTCGCCTGAGGTTTAACTTCGCCTAAAGCCAAGTTCGCCTGAGGTTTAACTTCGCCTAAAGCCAAGTTCGCCTGAGGTTTAACTTCGCCTAAAGCTAAGTTCGCCTAAGGTTAACTTCGCCTAGAGCTAAGTTCGCCCGAGGGTTAACTTCGCCTAAAGCCAAGTTTGGTTAGAAAATAAATTATAAAGCGATAAGTTAAAGTAAGCTAATACTAGGCCACCAGATTAGATCAGACGAGTATTGATACGTGTAACTTGTACAGTCAGCCGAGCTCAGTTAGAGAAGGGATTTACAGCTATCAGAAAAAGAAGCAGAATTCAGGTGAGTTTCTAGCCCCATTCCTTGTTATGTTTTCGGGGCTGTGTGCATACTCGATGTGTTGTTAATACATTTATCCTAAGTGATAAGTGTATGTCATATGTGATATGTGTGATAGATATGAATGATTGTTTGTCGGTACGCGAACGATCTTCGGATATTGCGCGTACTGTCAGGTTAAAAATAAAGGTACGAATATTATATATCGTAGATGTATGAATATTTCAAATGAATACTTGTCGGGGCGTGAACGATCTTCGGATATTGCACGTAACGACAAGGGGTATGGTTGTTAAATGAATGAGGTAAAGAATGCCTAGAGTGTTCTTATGTTATAATGTAAGTATGTGTATTTAGGTACACGAATGGCATGTGAGTTCTACGTTCGACATAGTAAGTTAGGATGGCAAATCCCTCTAGCTTCTGTCGGACATAGACTCGGCTGGTGATGGCGTAGTTAAGGACTGCGAGCCTTATACGTGAAGTAGATGATATATGTAAACGTAGATAAGGACTGCGAACCTTATACGTAATGTAGATAGGTGTCAGCATAGGAAAGGACTGTGAACCTTATACGTGCTGATTTTGTAGCATAGGGGAGGAATGCGAACCTCGTACGTGCTATGAATTAGGTTGCAACATAAGGAAGGACTGCGAACCTTGTACGTGTTGTGGATGTATTTCAGCATAGGAAAGGACTGTGAACCTTATACGTGCTGATTTTGTAGCATAGGGGAGGACTGCGAACCTCGTACGTGCTATGAATTAGGTTGCAACATAGGGAAGGACTGCGAACCTTGTACGTGTTGTGGATGTACTATGGTATAGGGAAGGACCGCGATCCTTGTACGTACCATAAATGGTGAACATAGGTAAGGACTGCGAACCTTGTACGTGTTCACGACCTTGAGTACAGGTATAGACGGTGAACTATGAACGTACTCTCGGTAGACTGAGGTTAGTGATTGTAGATATGTATGTATGTATGGTAGCAAGTATGTATGTAGAACAGAAGGGTAACTAGTGAAGTATGGATATGTATCTACAGATATGTATGTATGTGTATGTATTGTATGGCGTTCGATTAACTAGAACTCACTCAACGTAGCTGACTTTTAGTATGCACGCAGGTGAGCTGATTATAGAGTTAGCATGAGGATGACACACGACATGGATTGAACGGCTGGCATCTGAAGAAAGAAGTAAAGATGTTTTAAATATAGAGTTTTGTGTTATGGTATCAAAGAAAAGATTTAATGTTTTGTAACAAATGATTGATGTTTTATATTCCGCGAAAAGTTTTAATAAACTCTGATTTGAAGAACTGTGTTTATGAGTAAATCCGACGCTAAAGTAGGGCTACCGGGTTCGGGGCCTTACATCCTTGAAGTTGATCAAGTAGATCATCACTTCTCGGTAAGGGGTACGGATTCTTAATTGTGACCTTATTTAATTCTCTATAATCGATACACATACGCATCGACCCATCTTTCTTTTTAACAAACAGCACTGGCGCTCCCCGGGGTGATGAGCTTGGTTGTATAAAATCTTTTTCTAACAAATCATCTAATTGCTTTTTCAATTATAACATTTCTGTTGGTGCTAAGCGATACGGTGCTTTAGTGATTGGTGTTGTTCCTGTGATTACATGAATTTTGAATTCTACTTCACGATCATGTGGTTGTCCCAGTAAATCTTCTTGAAAAATATCAGAATATTCCGATACTACCGGAATTTCTTTTAGCTCCTTTCCTTTGGCGCTAATGATTACAGAAATCATATATACTATGCCTTGCTTTCTTAAGTAATTTGCCGCTTTCATTACTGATATAAACTTTGCAGGTCTAGAAACTTTGTCTCCTTGAATTGTAATAGTCTCTCCTGTTGGCGTACGAATCTCAACAGAATTCTTATTACATAGGATTCGAGGATGATTGGCTGCTAACCAGTCCATTCCTAATATAACATCGAACCCGACCAACTTCATTGGAAGCAAATTTGCTTTAAACTTGTGACCTAATAAGTCTATATTCTTTCCTTGAAGTACTTCATGAATACAACTGGAATTCCCGTCGGCTGTTTCTACTATGCAAACTTGATTAAGTTTGGTTAATGGTTGATTTAGGGCTTGGAAAAAATTTTTGTTTATGAAACTTTGATTTGCTCCAGAATCAAACAGTACTTTAGCGTAAACGTCATTAATAAGACACGTACCCGCAATGACGTCTGGAATCATTGCTGCCTCTTGTGCAGTAAGCTGAAAAGCTCGTGCATTCCTCTTAGGTCCATCTGTATTTTTAGCTTTGTTGTCAGGAACCTTTGTCAACTTTGGGCATTCTGGACAGATGTGGCCAGGTTCTCTGCAGTTATAGCAAACACGAGTTTCTTTCCTTCTACATTCTTCATCTGTATGACCAGCCATCTTGCAATAGTTGCAATATTTAGTCTTTTTAAAAGCGCATCTCCCTGAATGCCTTTTTCTGCAGACTTTACAGAAAGGCTGAGCATAGGATTGCCCTGCTCCTTTCTTTCGAAATTCTTGGGAAATTTTCTGGGCTAAATCCTTCTTTTTGTTCTCTTCCTGTGTTCGGATTAATCCATCTGTCATGGTATTGGCTAGTTCAACTGCTTCCTCAATAGTCTGAGGTCTAGCCAATTTTACCAGATCACAGATTTCTCTTACTAATCCCCAAATGTAACGAGAAATTAGTACTGTTTCCAGCGAAGCCAAAGCCGGTACCATTGTTGCATATTCAAAGAATTTTGTCGTATACTCACGACATTTCACACCTTCCATCTTGTGGTTCAAGAACATAGTAGCAATCTTTTCTCATAACATAAACTATGTTGCTTCCTTTTGCCTGGAGGATTGTATTCCACCATTCTAATGCTTCACTAATATAGAGATTAGAAGCATACAATATCTTATCTTCTTCAGCACATTTACTAATTCTTATAATAACTTCTGTCTTTTCTAACCAACGTAGTGCTGAAATGGCTCCTTCATTTCCAGAGAATTCGGTTGGCTTATAGGCCAAGAAATCCTTGTAAGTACAACCATTAGTTTTTAACTGTTTAGGTAATTTATTTCTATTTCCTCCATTCACACTGTTACTAGCTTCAGCGTCAGACTTCTGTCTGTTACTCTCAGTCTTTTCCCTAATCACAGTTACTGGTTGTCTAATAGCTGCAGCAATTTGTGGGATTGCTTCAGCATTTCTCTGAGCTATCATATTGTCAATAGCATTCATATTCAGAGCATTTTCTTGATTGGAATTTTCATGATTATTTTCACGGTTGTTAACAGATACTTCATTTGACATCTGAATTCCAAACAAGGAAGGAATATTAATATCTTAATTGAATAATAAAATAAGCGAGATATTAATAACACATAAGCATAGAACATGTTAACACATAGGCACAGAATATGTCAAAACCGTCGAGCTTTGCGACATTTACTCTCTCTCTCTATATATATATATATTTATTTATTTATTTACACATATGCATCATTATAGTCTACATCTAATCTATATATGCATCACTATATTTTTATACATACACACCATTTTTTTTACAAAAAGGAAATTACGATAATAAACACATATATATATATTATATTAGTTATGTTATATATAGGGTTCTCTATCATAAAATCTCCAAATCATGCTATCCCTGATGTCTCTCAGTCGGTTGGCGGTTTCAACAAGCTCTTCCCCGTAATGACGGAGTTGTGTTGTCATCTCCGGTGTCATCGTGGGGTAGTTAGCAGTTTCAGGCTGGAATGGTACGTATGGATTCGTTGTCATTGTGTGAAATTGTCAGTCGTTTGTCCACCATTCTTCAAAATGAGATTAGTTTATGAGGTCATCAGGGGGGAGTGAGTTTTCTTGGGTTGGTATAGCAGGGTTGGTTGAAGTTCCTGCCCCCATGTTATTAACTACTGGTTGGAAGAATTCACATTGGTCAAGGCATAAGCCTAGCCTTTCTTCCATGGGGAGGTCAGCAAAAGGTTGTGTTTGAGGGGGTTGTGGTTCAATTGGTGGTTGAGGTTGTGGCTGTGGTTGTGGTACTGGAGTTGTGACTTTTCTTCTTTGTTTCCTCATTCCCTTTCTCCAATCCATATAACTTTTTCTTCTTTTTTGTTTTGGTTGAGGACTGGGCAGTAAACACCATTGGTTCATTTGGTTTTTCTTCAGTTGCTGGGTTTACTGTCTCCATATCTTCCGTATTGACCAATATATCTCAAAAGCCTCTGTAAGCTCACTCATGCTGTTAAGCAAAAACAATAAAACAACAAACTCCAAAAAAATCATATAATTTATATTTATATATATATAGTTAGGATTTTATTCATAGAGTTAACACATAGGTTAATACATTTATTTCCTAACACATAATTAGGTATTGTTAAAATACCTACATTGCTTAATACCACTTCAGTTGTCACAGCCCCCGACCCCTATACCCCGGGAGGGAAGCCGTGAACCTTGAGTGGTGGTATCGGTGTTTATTAAAATAATTTGCAGCGGAATATTTCATCAGAACCGTAGTTAGGAAAAATTGATCAAAGTTATAAAAACACCATAATTCTTATTTTATAAACTGGGATAAAAACCCATTTCTATACAAAAATAATTTTTATAGGGATAAACCCTAATTTATAAAGCACGTTTCTTTATTCTGGTGACAAACCACTTATTTAAGCTAGAAGCCCGCAGGCATCATTCCTTTGTCTCTAACAAGTCACCTGAAACATGTTTAAAAATATTTAATCAGCAGGAAATACTGGTTAGTACATTCATTTATAAATGACACATTCTACAGTTACAGCATTAAGATGTTTTTATATCTGCCTGCTTGCAAATTACCAAAATGTACTTGTCACTCGACCGTATCTGTGACTGTGGTCATATTACTTATTGGCTAACACTTGTCCAATAAGTAACGTGTAATAGCCTAGTAGGCAAGCCTTGTATACAAAACTCCACAATACCAGTAGTAACCATCCCGTAAGTCTACAGAGACTTAATCACTGTAATATATTTAAATTCCTTTGAAAATATTTAGACTATCTGTCACGAGTTTTATGGTTTTTAGTAAAGCATCATGACAGTTTTGGAAAATCAATTATCTCACGCAAATATGAGTTGTGCAAAAACTTGAATGTCTCACCTTGCAAGTTTATGTTTAACAAGCCTTCCGGTGTTAAGCACCTAAATTAAGCACAATGTAGTATATCTATATTAGTATAAACCCAACATTATAATGATAAGTACGAGACATGAAACTTTACACGATGGCACAATGTCATACCTTGTTGAGGTAAGTATGGGAGCCTTTCAGCTCGTACTGCTCACACTCCTAGATCTTCACGGCACCTCCTCCACCATAG
The DNA here is from genome assembly GCF_021521415.1 of Bidens hawaiensis. NCBI lineage: Eukaryota > Viridiplantae > Streptophyta > Magnoliopsida > Asterales > Asteraceae > Bidens > Bidens hawaiensis. The sequence continues at coordinate 17,608 of NW_027492745.1, read as the reverse complement.
TTTGAGCTGGGAGCTGCTCCGAAAACCGAAGCCTACTTAAATAAGTAATGAGCTTTCAACAACGTTAACAACACTATAAAAAAAGTAAACTATGGTTGCCCCCTGATCTGATCATAGGGTGCGAAGTGCAAAGTGCGTAATCAAAGCGCCACATTGCGCCCATCGCATTTCGCCCGAGCCCAAGCCCGTGCGCGTGCGCGTCGGATGCTTAGCACCCTCCGCTAGGACTACTGGGTGTGATTTGGCAACGAGGTAAAGTCATCGCCTACGCTTCACGGCAACTCAAAGTTCATGAAAGGAATTACACGACGCATGATCTCGAGCTCGGTGCTGTGGTTTTTGCGTTAAAAATTTGGAGACATTACCTTTATGGCACAAAATGTGTGGTATTCACCGACCACAAGAGTCTTCAACACATTTTTGACCAAAAGGATTTAAACATGCGGCAACGTCGATGGGCCGAATTACTTAGTGATTACGACTGCGAAATTCGCTACCACCCCGGTAAAGCGAATGTTGTAGCCGATGCCCTTAGCCGAAAAACTCATGTCAAATCTATCTTGCTTCATAGTGTGACCGTCCAAACCGATCTCCAACTCCGAATCTTTGAAGCTCAACATGTCTCTGTCACCGAGGATAATATGCACGACGAAATGTCTTGTGGCGCTGAGCTTCAACTCGAAACCAAGCGCAATGGTTTGTTGTATTACCTTAATCGTTTGTGGGTTCCCAATCGTGACGATCTTCGTACTTTCATCATGGACGAAGCTCATAAGTCGCGATATTCTATTCATCCCGGTGCGGATAAGATGTATTTCGACGTACGGTCCACATTTTGGTGGCCCGGTATGAAGAAAGACATTGCATTGTACGTCGCAAGGTGCCTTACTTGCACTAAAGTTAAGGCCGAGCATCAGCGACCATCTGGTTTACTCGTGCAACCGCACATTCCGATTTGGAAATGGGAAGATGTGACCATGGATTTCGTGTTTAAACTTCCAACCACTCGAAACCGCCACGATGGAATTTAGGTTATTGTTGACCGTTTGACTAAGTCCGCGCACTTCATTCCGATCAACGAAAAATTCTCGGTTGATCAACTCCCTCAAATCTATGTTCAGCGCATCGTGTGTCGTCATGGTGTACCCTTGCGTATTATTTCCGATCGTGATAGTCGTTTTACTTCTCACTTTTGGTCATCTTTGCAAACCGCGTTGGGAACTCGTTTGAACCTTAGTACCGCCTATCACCCTCAAACCGATGGGCAATCCGAGCGGACGATTCAAACGCTTGAGGATATGCTTAGGTCTTGTGTTTTGGATTTTGGTGGAAACTGGGATTCTAATCTTCATTTGGTTGAGTTCTCCTACAATAACAGTTTTCATACGAGCATCGGTATGGCTCCATTCGAAGCACTCTATGGTCGTAAGTGTCGTTTTCTGATTTGTTGGAACGAGATTGGTGAAACCCAAATCACCGGTCCCGAACTTGTCCAAGAAACCACTGATCGAATCGCACAAATTCGACAAAATCTCTTAGCCGCTCGTAGTCGTCAAAAGAGCTACGCGGATAATCGTCGACGACCTCTCGAGTTTAATGTTGGTGATCGTGTTCTTCTCAAGGTATCTCCTTGGAAGGGTGTTGTTCGTTTTGGTAAGAAAGGCAAACTATCTCCTCGATATGTTGGACCCTTCAAAATTCTCAATCGTGTTGGTAGCGTGGCCTATACTCTTGAACTTCCGCAAGAACTCGCGAATATTCATCCGACGTTCCATGTGTCGAACCTTAAGAAATGCTTAGCCGAGGAGAATCTCCTCATACCACTTGACGAAGTGCGCATCGATGAATCTATGCACTTTGTTGAGAAGCCGGTGGAAATTATGGACCGCATGGACAAAGAGACCAAACGTAGCCGCATACCCTTGGTAAAGGTTCGTTGGGAATATAAACGAGGCGCTGAATTTACTTGGGAGCGGGAAGACCAAATGCGAACTAAGTACCCCCATTTGTTTGATACAGATTCTTAAACCTAATTTCGGGACGAAATTTTCAAAAGTAGGGAATGCTGTGACATTCGTCAATTTTTCGATTCGTTTTCGTATTTGTAAACCCGACCCGTTGGGTCGTTTCGATGTACTAACTATATTTTAATAAAGTGATTCCCGACATTTAATGTTCATTATTCGTTGTTCGTTGTTTATAAATTTCCGAACCTTAACAATAATCGAGCCGCGCGAGTAAAACGCGTAAATAATCCAAAACCGAAAACTTTATAATTTAATTATAAAGTTTGGGTTAAAAGTGTAAACTTGAAAACTTTATTTAACTTAAAAGATATTTATATTATCATTTAAGGGTTCTTTAAACTTCAGGGACTAATAGTGTAACATTTTTAATTCAAATTATATTAAAAAAATAAACCTTACCCAGCCCCTCCCGCCCCCCCCCCCCCCTGTCCCGATTTTCCGGCGAACCTCCGGTGGCCGGAATCCGGCGCCGGAGGAAGCCGTTACACCCTTAAACGCGTTTTTAACTCGAATTTATTTTTATAAAAATGATTCTCCGTCAATATTAAGCAATAACCAACTAATTAATTGTGATTCCTTGCCGTAAAACACCCCGTAATCGACGCCGGATTTCACGGGATTCACCATTAACGTAATAACCGAGTCCACGCTCTTCCTACTAGTATAAATAGGACCCTAAGCTTCATTACAACTCGCCCATTCCTTTCAATCCCCCTCTAATACACTGAGTAATCTGTAATTGGGAATTCTTATAAATTCTTTTCCGGCAACCGGGTTTCGGCCAAATCTTAACATCTAAAGGTAATTGATATATGCTTTTTAATGCCGTTACACCAATAAACAAAACCCCTAAACTTACCGAAACAAACATGGAACAGAAACCCCAATTGGAAAATTAGGGTTTATGTTCTTGTAAGATGAAGAAGATGAATCTGGTAATTATATATATATAATCTTTTTTAAGCTCAAACTGAATGAACACTTAGACCAACTGGTTAACTTCACTGTGTTGTAAACAGCAGACCCGGGTTCGAAACCCGGGTCAAGCTTGTTTGTTTTTTTTTCTTTTTTTTTCTTTTACACTGTTACCATTATTATTATTATTATTATTATTATTATTATTATTATTATTATTATTATATAACTATAAAACTAATAATATATAAAAATAATTAAAACCATGTTCATAACGAATATTAGACCCAGACCAGTTGGTTAACACTCAGAACTTGCAGCATAGAGACCCGGGTTCGAAACCCACCCGGGTCAGACACTTTATTTATTTATTTATTTTTTCAACCAGTTTTATTAATATAATAATTTTTATCATTTAAAAATCATAAATAAATCATAAAAGTCTTTTTAAATTAAATAAAAATTACGTAAATTAATTATAAAATATAACTCACCATCTCACCCTTAAAAACCAAGTTTCTCGTTTTCATAAGCCGCTATTAAAAATCATTTAATAATTGCAAAGTAAACTTTAATTCTCTAAAAATCGTTTTGTTAAAGCAACAATTATATTTTCGACTTATAAACAATAGTTCAAGCTTTTCGAACATATAAATTTTGTTTTCTCGCCATTAAAGTGCTTAAATTGTATTAATAACCAAGTCGTCGTTAAAACATAAATAATAATATAATAATCTAAGAGCCATAAGATTCGTAATAAAATTATAAAATAATGACTAAATTCTAAAAATTATTCGTGCAATTAATCAACTTTAGAATCCCGTTAGAATAGTCGTTAAAAGTCGTGTTTATTCTTATTTATAGTTCGTACGGATTGACCGCTTCGGTTTCCTTTGACGCCTTCAAGTTATTCTTATTCCTTTTTCACTACAACTACTAAGGTGAGTTTTTCACCACCCCTTTTTAATTTTTTAATGTTTTGGGGTAGCATATGTATCCTTATGAAAAATTCAAGCATTGTTTCTTCTATTACAAAACTACAATTCGTATATGGACTTGTGTGTTACTTGTATTACTTGCACGAATATTACTTGCACGATTGGGAAGCCTCATTAAGTATGATCATACGCCCCCCTTTGCACTCTGGTCCATTTGTACCGAGTGGAAAAGGGCCTCATTATCCAAGTACGTTGGTTGTTACCAATTGGAAAGGACCTTACTTGCGCGATTATCCATGTACGTTGGTTGTACCAACTGGAAAGGACTTACTTGCTCGTTTATCACATGTCTATGAATTGTATGGTTTTTATGTACGTATTTAAACTGTGGAAACTCACCAGCTATATTTATAGCTGACCATATTTTATACATATGTTAAAGGTACCGTGATTAGAGGTTGAAGTATTGAAGACACTTAGATTACTTAGGGTATTTCAATAAAAGAACTATTATGATGGTTATGTTTTGGTTTAAACTTGTATTGTTACTTTCGAACTTGTGTTACTTGACTTATTAAATGAATTAATGTTATTATGGTCACTTAATAGTGCCACGTGTGTTTGAGCAATCTGTACGTCACACTCGGGCGTTTCCGCTTAAGCCTGGGTGTTACAGATTGGTATCAGAGCTGTGGCTATAAGATAGGACATTAGACGTAGTGTTCTAGTTTAGCTATAGCTTAATTGTTTAAATTGTTTAGGTTGCATGATTATAAAATTATGTGGGCCTTTATTTGATTGTTTGCACGCACTTACTATTATTGCTATATTGCTTAATTCGTTTACGCCTCATGTACACAAAGCACACACAAGTCCAAGGCTTATGCCTAAGCAAAAATTTTCAAAATTTTCAAATCAATTTCTATTATGGTGTTCCGATAATTCTCTGCATAAAGATGACTCGTCATGGCGGGTATGTACTAACTGGAAGGGGGACGTGCTTGTTTCCCGAACTCTTGACACCAAGGTTAATGAAACCTAAGGATAAGCAATGCGCATAAATCCCAATCAGCCGCGGGACCTGGTTGCTTACCTGGAGAGTTCGGGAAGGGCATGAAACTTATTAGGCCAAAGCATACTACACCAAACGCCATACGATTCACCACTTTATGTTTTCAACCGTGATCATGTCCTCTTTGTGATAAGGATATGGTTGCACTCTTAGGGGTCATACAAGTCATGGTGGTTCATGCAACGTGTGACTCCGACCCTCTATGTTTTACAATGTGCTTTAACCGAAAGTCTGTCAAGTCGTGGTGATACACGAATAGCCAGCTTTTGGGTTCGATTTACTTTCAAAATTTCGATGTTGTGTTGGAATACAAGAGTCCATGGTGGATCATCAAAAACTCTAAGTTTCTCACAACACTTATTGTATTTATGATTGTTATATTTTAACAAACGTTACAAAAGATTTATTTTCTTTATGTATATCATGCACTATTCCGAGTCTCACGATTTTCGTCACCCTTGTTCGCAGAATGGCTTCCCGCAACCTTAAGCGTCGATCATCTAGCAGCAAGATAACCTCCCAGATTACCAAGCACTTGACAGCGGTCCTTCTTAATATCATGACCCAGATGCACCAGAACATCATGGCCAACGTTAACCCTCCTCCTCCCCTACCTTCAGCTCCTGTTGTAACCTACAAGAACTTTACTGATGCCAAACCTACCAAGTTTAATGGTACTCAAGGTGCCACTGCCCTACTTCAGTGGTACGAAAAGATGGAAAGCGTGTTTTACCAAATTGAATGTCCTGATGATAAGCGAACCCGATTCGCTACAGGTATGTTCGAGGAAGGCGCACTTACATGGTGGGTCAAGGAAAAGTCGACCCGTGGTGTTGAAGCTGCCATGGCCTTGCCATGGAACGAATTGAAGGATCTTATGACCCAAGAGTTTTGTCCTCCAAACGAGCTCATGAACTTGGAGGCTGAGTTTTGGAACCTCAAACAAGAGGGCGGTGAGCACTTGGCTTACACCACCCGTTTCAACGAGTTGAGCGTGCTAGTACCGCATCTTGTTACCCCTACCTCGCGTGCCATCAAGAAATACATTAGGGGACTACCAAGACAAATCCAAGATAGTGTCTTTAGTAGTTCGCCTAAGGAACTTGGCGATGCGATTAAACTAGCCGCAACCCTAACCGACAACCATGTCAAAGCAGGGACTTTGACATTAAAATCATCCAAGAAACCGATCGAAAGACCCGCTACCGAACCCAAACCCGAATCATCCAAACCCGCTTACTCCTCCCACAACCGCAACAAGAAGCGCAAGAACTACGCGCTAACCCAACAACCCGCACCTTCAACCCAAGCCAACCCCATGCCACCTCTCAAGAAACCCTATGGCGGACCTCACCCGTTTTGTAGCACCTGCCAACGTCACCATCCCGCCTATGCCTCTTGCCGACAATGCACCCGTTGCAACCGTTACGGGCAACTTAGCCCCACTTGTCGTGAAACCACCATAGCGGCTCCCCCAAGGGCTGCTCAACCAAATCCCCGACCCGTGCCATATGCCCAACCCGTTAACCAAATGCGGGCTTGCTATAATTGTGGTGAACTTGGCCACTTTCGTAGTGCGTGTCCACGACTCGCAAACGTTAACACACTTCGGCTGGCTCCTGCCCCACAATTCCAGCTCCAAGCTTACCAAGCCTACCAAGCAATTCAGCCACAAGTTCCTCAATTGATGGCTAATCAAGCTCCACCACTGCTAGCTATTCAAGCACCTGCACTTCATGAGGTCAAGCCGCTCAAGTCGCTCAAGCCGCTCAAGCCGCTCAAGTCGCTCAAGCCGTTCAAGCTCCTCAAGATAACCGTGGGCGTGCTTTCATGATGAATGCCCACCAAGCGCAACAAAATGGCGATGTGGTGAACGGTACGTTTCCTGTAGACGACCACTTTGCTACCATTTTATTTGATACCGGTGCCGATATGAGTTTTATGTCTTTTGAATTTGAGTCCTTGCTTGTTAAGCCCCGATCTAGACTTAAGAGCTCATACACCTTTGAAGTAGCGAATGGTAAATCCGTGACGATCGACTCTGTTATTCGAGGTTGCAAGATAAATCTTAATGGCCACACGTTCTCAATCGACCTCATCCCGATGCAATTGGGAAGTTTCGACATCATAGTAGGCATGGATTGGTTGTCCTCTCACCGTGCCGAAATTGTTTGCTTCGAAAAGATAATTCGTATTCCGATTGCCGATGGTCAAACCCTTCGTGTTATTGGTGAAAAGCCTTCTCCTTCGAGTCTTAACCTCATAACGTGTTTTCAAGCCCAAACATACTTGCGCAAGAAGTATGTAGCGTTCGTGGCTCACGTTGTTGAAAAGAAGGAGAAAAAGATTGAAGACATTCCGGTTGTTCGTGAGTATCCTGAAGTGTTTCTCGATGACGTTTCTGGTCTTCCTCCCGTTCGAGAAGTCGAGTTCCGCATCGATCTTGTGCCTGGTGCAACTCCGATTGCGAAGGCTCCTTACCGTCTTGCACCCTCCGAGATGCAAGAATTGTTTACCCAACTCCAAGAACTTTCGGAAAAAGGGTTCATTCGCCCTAGTTCGTCTCCATGGGGCGCACCCGTTTTGTTCGTCAAGAAGAAAGATGGTTCCTTTCGTATGTGTATCGACTACCGCGAGCTCAACAAGCTTACGGTCAAGAATCGTTACCCCTTGCCTCGCATCGACGATCTCTTCGATCAACTTCAAGGAGCTTCTTGCTTCTCCAAGATTGATCTTCGTTCGGGTTATCATCAACTACGCGTGCATGAAGATGATGTACCCAAGACCGCCTTTCGGACTCGATACGGACATTACGAGTTTAGGGTTATGCCCTTTGGGTTAACCAATGCACCCGCGGTATTCATGGACCTCATGAACCGCGTGTGCAAGCCATACTTAGACAAATTCGTGATTGTCTTTATTGATGATATCCTCATATATTCTAAGTCCAAAACCGAGCATACAAAGCACCTTCATTCCATCCTTGATATCTTGAGGAAGGAACAACTTTACGCGAAGTTCTCAAAGTGTGAATTCTGGTTGAGCGAAATTCCGTTCTTGGGGCACATAGTAAACGAAAAGGGTATTCATGTTGACCCCGCCAAAGTTGAAGCCATCAAGAAATTGGAAGACTCCAACCTCTCCTACTGAAGTTCGTTCGTTTCTTGGTCTCGCGGGTTATTATCGTCGCTTCATCCTTAATTTTTCCAAGATTGCTTTGCCCCTAACCGCTTTGACTCACAAAGATAAGCCTTTCGTGTGGGGGCCAAAGCAAGATGAAGCATTCCAAACTCTCAAACGTATGCTTTGCGATGCGCCAATCCTTGCTCTCCCCGAGGGCAACGAGGACTTTGTTGTCTATTGCGATGCTTCTAATCAAGGCCTCGGTTGTGTCCTTATGCAACGAGGTAAAGTCATCGCCTACACTCACGGCAACTCAAAGTTCATGAAAGGAATTACACGACGCATGATCTCGAGCTCGGTGCTGTGGTTTTTGCGTTAAAAATTTGGAGACATTACTTTTATGGCACAAAATGTGTGGTATTCACCGAGCACAAGAGTCTTCAACACATTTTTGACCAAAAGGATTTAAACATGCGGCAACGTCGATGGGCCGAATTACTTAGTGATTACGACTGCGAAATTCGCTACCACCCCGGTAAAGTGAATGTTGTAGCCGATGCCCTTAGCCGAAAAACTCATGTCAAATCTATCTTGCTTCATAGTGTGACCGTCCAAACCGATCTCCAACTCCGAATCTTTGAAGCTCAACATGTCTCTGTCACCGAGGGTAATATGCACGACGAAATGTCTTGTGGCGCTGAGCTTCAACTCGAAACCAAGCGCAATGGTTTGTTGTATTACCTTAATCGTTTGTGGGTTCCCAATCGTGACGATCTTCGTACTTTCATCATGGACGAAGCTCATAAGTCGCGATATTCTATTCATCCCGGTGCGGATAAGATGTATTTCGACGTACGGTCCACATTTTGGTGGCCCGGTATGAAGAAAGACATTGCATTGTACGTCGCAAGGTGCCTTACTTGCGCTAAAGTTAAGGCCGAGCATCAGCGACCATCTGGTTTACTCGTGCAACCGCACATCCCGATTTGGAAATGGGAAGATGTGACCATGGATTTCGTGTTTAAACTTCCAACCACTCGAAACCGCCACGATGGAATTTGGGTTATTGTTGACCGTTTGACTAAGTCCGCGCACTTCATTCCGATCAACGAAAAATTCTCGGTTGATCAACTCCCTCAAATCTATGTTCAGCGCATCGTGTGTCGTCATGGTGTACCCTTGCGTATTATTTCCGATCGTGATAGTCGTTTTACTTCTCACTTTTGGTCATCTTTGCAAACCGCGTTGGGAACTCGTTTGAACCTTAGTACTGCCTATCACCCTCAAACCGATGGGCAATCCGAGCGGACAATTCAAACGCTTGAGGATATGCTTAGGTCTTGTGTTTTGGATTTTGGTGGAAACTGGGATTCTAAACTTCATTTGGTTGAGTTCTCCTACAATAACAGTTTTCATACGAGCATCGGTATGGCTCCATTCGAAGCACTCTATGGTCGTAAGTGTCGTTTTCTGATTTGTTGGAACGAGATTGGTGAAACCCAAATCACCGGTCCCGAACTTGTCCAAGAGACCACTGATCGAATCGCACAAATTCGACAAAATCTCTGAGCCGCTCGTAGTCGTCAAAAGAGCTACGCGGATAATCGTCGACGACCTCTCGAGTTTAATGTTGGTGATCGTGTTCTTCTCAAGGTATCTCCTTGGAAGGGTGTTGTTCGTTTCGGTAAGAAAGGCAAACTATCTCCTCGATATGTTGGACCCTTCAAAATTCTCTATCGTGTTGGTAGCGTGGCCTATACTCTTGAACTTCCGCAAGAACTCGCGAATATTCATCCGACGTTCCATGTGTCGAACCTTAAGAAATGCTTAGCCGAGGAGAATCTCCACATACCACTTGACGAAGTGCGCATCGATGAATCTATGCACTTTGTTGAGAAGCCGGTGGAAATTATGGACCGCATGGACAAAGAGACCAAACGTAGCCGCATACCCTTGGTAAAGGTTCGTTGGGAATATAAACGAGGCGCTGAATTTACTTGGGAGCGGGAAGACCAAATGCGAACTAAGTACGCCCATTTGTTTGATACAGATTCTTAAACCTAATTTCGGGACGAAATTTTCAAAAGTAGGGAATGCTGTGACATTCGTCAATTTTTCGATTCGTTTTCGTATTTGTAAACCCGACCCGTTGGGTCGTTTCGATGTACTAACTATATTTTAATAAAGTGATTCCCGACATTTAATGTTCATTATTCGTTGTTCGTTGTTTATAAATTTCCGAACCTTAACGTTAATCGAGCCGCGCGAGTAAAACGCGTAAATAATCCAAAACCGAAAACTTTATAATTTAATTATAAAGTTTGGGTTAAAAATGTAAACTTGAAAACTTTATTTAACTTAAAAGATATTTATATTATCATTTAAAGGTTCTTTAAACTTCAGGGACTAATAGTGTAACATTTTTAATTCAAATTATATTAAAAAAATAAACCTTACCCAGCCCCTCCCGCCCCCCTGTCCCGATTTTCCGGCGAACCTCCGGTGGCCGGAATCCGGCGCCGGAGGAAGCCGTTACACCCTTAAACGCGTTTTTAACTCGAATTTATTTTTATAAAAATGATTCTCCGTCAATATTAAGCAATAACCAACTAATTAATTGTGATTCCTTGCCGTAAAACACCCCGTAATCGACGCCGGATTTCACGGGATTCACCATTAATGTAATAACCGCATCCACGCTCCTCCTACTAGTATAAATAGGACCCTAAGCTTCATTACAACTCGCCCATTCCTTTCAATCCCCCTCTAATACACTGAGTAATCTGTAATTGGGAATTCTTATAAATTCTTTTCCGGCAACCGGGTTTCGGCCAAATCTTAACATCTAAAGGTAATTGATATATGCTTTTTAATGCCGTTACACCAATAAACAAAACCCCTAAACTTACCGAAACAAACATGGAACAGAAAACCCAATTGGAAAATTAGGGTTTATGTTCTTGTAAGATGAAGAAGATGAATCTGGTAATTATATATATATAATCTTTTTTAAGCTCAAACTGAATGAACACTTAGACCAACTGGTTAACTTCACTGTGTTGTAAACAGCAGACCCGGGTTCGAAACCCGGGTCAAGGGTGTTTGTTTTTTTTTCTTTTTTTTTTCTTTTACACTGTTACCATTATTATTATTATTATTATTATTATTATTATTATTATTATTATTATTATTATTATTATCATTATTATTATATAACTATAAAACTAATAATATATAAAAATAATTAAATATAATTCTTTAATTACATTCTGATTAAAATATCTGAGCCATCAGATCACCTCTAATGACTATGTCCATAATCTTCTAGTCTGTCTTGCCTACCAGTTTTATTCTTTACAATTTCCTTGAAACATGGGGGGGAAATACGTCAGCACACAGCCGGTGAATGATGCTGACTCAGTATTAATACCATTGTGAAAACAACAATAATACCTTTGTGACAATACTAATTAGGCACCCAACTCAATTGGGTTAAAATTACCCTAAGTACATGTACAATTAATCATATACAGAATATCATTTCTTTGAACAGTCCGTAGACTTCCAGAGGCGTGTTTGATGATATGCATGGCCTCGGGGAACTCTGAGTCACCATGTATGAATGGATCCAGACACATGTATACTCTTAATCTGAGTATGCCCGTTTCTTATTATTGTAACACAAAGTTTTAAGGATTCGTAAATCCTATGCAAACAGTTCAGACTCTAAAAGAGTTGTAAACTTTTAGGGCGTATTCACCTTTTGTGATTGTAATCAGTTTCTGACACTGATTCCTGTATATGATCAGTTTCGGATACTGACCCCTGTAAGTAAATCAGTTTCTGTTACTGATTCCTATTTCTTATTTCAGCTTTCTGATTGACTGTTATCTCGGACCTATAGTACGAGATTAAAATTTCTATAAATATCTAGATCAACGATCTAGCTTCAGACCCCGTAGTCTGTTTGTATAGCTTTAACCTTGGCAAATCGTTTGTTTGTACAAAACATGTGGACTTTCAGTCCCTTTGTTTATTTATTAATTATATATTAGGTTTCTTCTTCAGGAAGAAACATCTATATCAGATTTCTTCTTCATGAAGAAACATTACTTTAACTATAACATGTGTGAATGAACAGTATATTTCTTAATCATTAAGAAATACTATTTAACTATACCCTTTGCATGTAAATGATTACGTTCCTTAATAATGAAGAAACAATATTTAACTATAACCTTTGCTTATGAAAAGTTATATTATGCTTATCAGTAATCAAGGTTCGGGCTAAATCCCTAACTATGGTCTAAGCTATTATAATAATAAAATAATAATTTAATCAGAACCCCTACCTCTCACGGTTATGTGGAGTTAAATGCCTATAACTGATCGAGTGGCACTGCTACTCTATATCGCGTACTAGAGCTTAGACTGTCAGAGTTTCAGAGCTTGGCACGTTCCACGAGGTCGGCACAATTCATGAGACTAAGTGTATGTAAAAGTGTGTGATTTGTGGTATGAGGTGAAATGCCGTGAGCCTCCCCTTTTATAGCCGTAATTGGGTACTATCGCATAGCGCGACGTCAGGCGAATGATGCGTGGCTGCTGAGTCAGCTCTAGCGTCTGCTATGTGTCTCCCCGTTGCGACACGTGTTGCTGCGTCATCAAAACGCCACATTACGCCCATCGCCCGAGTCCGTGTCCGTGTGCTTGCGCGTCGGGTGCTTCGCACCCGCCGTTAGGACATTGGAGAGTGATTAGCCACATAAGAATATTACTATGAAAACTTGCTTCCTTATAAAGAGCTTCCATTTCTTTCCTTGTTTCCATGTGGGATGAAAGTTATCTTCCTTATTTATACCCATGTGGAATGCTTCCACTTTCTTCCGTCTTTCCATGTGGAATGGATTTCCTTACTTCCCTAACATAAGAATACTAAATTTTTCTCATTTCATTTTTCCCATGACTTATCTTGAAGATATTTTTAATCCTTCAACTTTTAAAGTTGACAACTTTAGCCCAAAATAAATGTGGGTTTTTCCTAGATGTTACACGTACCATTCGATACGCTTGAACCAAATGATTATGTGAATCTAACATCGTCTTAAGATAATTAATTATATCATTTTCTTGATCATCGACCATTTTTTGTGTCACTACAAAAAAAAAACGATACATATATTAAAAAACTAGAAAACATATACATGATAATAAAAATGTTTATTAGTATTGTTGTTAATACCTAAAAACACTGACAATTTGAAATCTCGTTTTCAGTGTCATAGATGTAAAGTTGAGCAAAACTGAGGTTTACGCCCATCTAATGGTAGAAGACTTCCCAAACAATGATAGTTTTCACCACTAAGTTTAAACGTATATGGAGCATTCCCTCTATTTAGAGAATTGTCAATCTTTCCACGCATAGTCGTAAACGAAAACATTGAATTGAAACGTCTTGTTTTCAAGAAATACTTGCTCATCGTGCTTTGACCACGAAATAATTGAATATAACTTTCATCAGGTTGCCTAACATCCGAAAGTTCAACTTTGCCATTATAACAACATAGAGAAAAACCTCCACCAACATTACTCTTCTTCCCTCTCTTAACTTCAGCTTTTCACAACAATGCATTGCAACTTGGACAGATACCGGATTAATTACCATGATCAACATATTCTACATAAAGTTAAAAAGAAAAGAAGTTTAAGTTACTTAGTATAAATATACAATAATATTTGATCAAAGTAATACACACACACACACACACACATATATATATATATATATATATAATTCAATCTTCTTTTTACTGTTATAAAATTAAAATTACCTGATGATATCCCTTTAAAAACATCTATAACAATCTGATCACCAACAACTGTAGCATGTTCATTTAAATCAGACATCCATATAGGTGCAATAGTGGTTAGCTTTCTTGGCCTTTTACAAAAGGTTGTTGATGGCTCTACAATTTCATTAACAACACGAGAAGAATATCTCAACGTGTTAGGCGTGTTTGCAGCAACATTAACGTTAGATTTGATAAGACGACCTGATTACAATGACAAAAATAATAGTTAAGTATTGATATAGTTTTTTTTTAAATAGCTACCAATTAAATTAGATCAAAATTTTTCCTAAATAATATTTTGAAATACTTGTAAGTTTTTTATATATTTAAAAATAACAAAAATAATCAAAGTTAAATAATACTTATAAGGGAAAGTCAAATACTTGAAGATGAATTTTGTGATGCGTTTTTGTTTAAATCCCTTGAACCAAATCGCTTCTCATCTAACATTAATCGTCTTTCTTTTTGTTTGGAAGCAGAAGAGTTTACACCTGCCATACACATTTTCTCTGCAAATACAAACAAAAATATTAAAAATATGCACAAAAGGGTATGTCATAAAATCGACACTTTATATTAAAGGAAACCATATTAGGACAGCTGTCACCTTCTCAATGACCTATATTTATATTTTCCCACCTATACATTTTTAAGGTTATTCTTTACAGGTTAAAAAATTCTTATAGGTGTAATAGTGGTTAACTACAAAATTACATATTTTAGAATTATAAACTATATTTATTTAACCAAAAAGTTGGTTTGAATTGGGTTGTGAATGAGAGTGAAAATTTAGGTTGAATTGGGTTGTATATGTTGATGAAAGTGAAATTAGTTTTTTTTTATTGAAAACATGGGTTAAATTGAATTGGGTCGGGTCGGGTCGGGTCGGGTAACACTATGTTATATTTCTTAAAGTCTTATTTAGTTGAAAACAATATAAAGATGATTATGGAGATACTTAAAACATTTGGGTTAAATTGGGTTGGGTTGGGTTGGGTTGGTTCAAGTCGGTTTGCGAATAATGTAGATGGGGTAACACTCTATTATATTTCTTAACAGTCTTATGGAGTTGAAAACAATATGAAGATGATAATCGAGATACTTTTTAAAAACACTAAAAAGTTAAGTAAGCAAATGTAAGTAAACTAATTAAATATATATTATATTTATACAAATGTAAACTTTAAATATAAGCATGAAATTGTACCAACTTCAACTTTAAAAACATTGAAAAATACCAAAAACGTCTTCGAGGTTTGGTAGATTATACGATTCTCATTTAAATATTTTCTTTTTTGCAACTGGACCCTTGAGGTTTTACATTTATTTGCAAATATTGTCCTAATCGTTAATTCTGATAGTTTTTTAACGTTAAGGGAGGGGTATTTTGGCCCTTTGTATTTACTTATTATTTTAACCAACTAATTAATACCTTTAATGAACATTTTCATAAATTCAGGGGACAAAATGTAAAGATACAAAAACAACAATAATTTTCTTTTGGCATCTCCAACATCCACATCTGAAACTCTGGTCACTTTGCGGTGGACGGTGACAAGAAAGAACACATTTCCGACTACTCTGTCTCAGTATCTATATTTGTTTGTATATGTTTATTCACATTAATCAATCAAACAAAGAACCAAAATGGAAATCATAGTGAATATGGTGGGTTTGGCTGGAGATTAAAACGAAAACGGCGACACCGAAGATGGATGAAACATAATTTTAGATGAATTTTAGCAATGGATGAAAGAAATCAATTTTCCAAAACTCAAACCTTAGATTTAGGAGTGATGCTGACAACCACCACCACGATAACTCTCACTCTCTACCACAAGTTAAAACCGAGAATTGTAAGTTTCCGTCAATTGAAATCAGTTCCCAGGTGGCGATGGTCGGGGCAGTAACCAGGAGTTGTTGGTGGTGGATTTTTCAACCTTTTAGGTTGTAATGTTACAATTGGTTTTATTTAATGATTTTTATATTCAACCCATGTAACACACGGGTTGCTAACCAAGTATAACCAACTAAAACATTAAAACATATACATATAAGACTTTAAATACAAAAATTTCTACATACTAACCGATGTTAATAATTAGCAGATTTGATAGTTGTTATTATTGATGGAGACACATTCTCTTTATTAGATTCTATACTTGTGACTTCATTTGATGAAGGAATATTTCGCAAACTCTTGAAGATCCGATTAATTGTTACAGTTTACATATTAAATATAAGTTAGATATAAATGTGATAAATTAAGATCAAACTAATAAAATAAAAGTAACAATATGATATGAACATATTAGGGACATAAGGAGTGAATGAAGAATAACTTGTATGAGGATATGAATTTGGAATATGATATAAACCATGGATATTATATTGACAAGTACCATCTACTGTATTTGAATTACCTGAAGTAATAATCATGAATGTTTATGTTCTGGTCAAACTTATATGATATTAAAAATGTGAAAATCAAATAAAAATTACATATTTGGAACCCGTGTGTTACCAACAACAGGATATTGGAAGTAATTATAAGATATAATGGGTGTAGCTTGATAATTATCAAGCTACACCCATTATCTTGAACATTAGAAGATTTTTTAACTACATATTCGGCATGCAAAGCCATTATTAGTAATACTTCAATGTTTCTTTTTAAATTTTTTGGATATCCGTTTCACTATGGGAACGGATATCCGAAATTTCGGATATTCGAAATGCGAAATTTCGGATACGAATTCGGATAGTGAAATTGACTATCCAAAACTCCGAATATCTGAATTTGAACACCCCTAGTGATAGGCATGAGGGGTGGTGATAGGCGGTGAATACCCCGGTGATGATGGTTGCCGGAGGTTGGTGGCGGCTGGTGATGTGGATGTAACATCCCGAAATTTCCAGGTAATATTAATTATATTACTTAATATTAGAGAGAAAGTTTACCCGGGTTATTAGGAAATAAATAATAGAATATGAGTTGGTATGGGTCGGGCTAGTGTTGGGTAATGGACGTTGGTTATGGATTTGGGTTAAATAAGAATGGGATTTCAGGGATATAAATACCCCCAAAATCCCAAGAATATCTTCATTTACATCTATTTCTTCACACACTCAAAACACACACACTCTAACCGATCAAGATTCGAAGCTGAGACCCGAGATTTTGTTGATAGATCTGAGTTGGTAAGGTAAGAACAAATCCAACAAAGCTAATATTACTGAAAATGGTTAGGATTGGATGGGTTAACCGGACCCGAAACCCAAACTGCCCAAATCGGACCCCTAAAACGTCGATTTTAGGCCGATTTGATGGTTGGGATTTGTAGGCGCCGATCATACGATTCCGTGGGTACCAAAATCGAGTTATTTGGCTAAGAAACGAAGGATTTATGGGCAAACAGATCTGCAGCGCGATAACTTCGCCTGCAAGATTAAGTTCGCCTGATGAACTTCGCCTTCAAGCGTAACTTCGCCTTCAAGCGTAACTTCGCCTAAGGATAACTTCGCCTACGGCCAAGTTCGCCTAAGGATAACTTCGCCTGAAGCCAAGTTCGCCTAAGGTTTAACTTCGCCTGAAGCCAAGTTCGCCCGAGGTTTAACTTCGCCTGAAGCCAAGTTCGCCCGAGGTTTAACTTCGCCTGAAGCCAAGTTCGCCCGAGGTTT